>NC_073383.1:71078077-71423077 GCF_028641065.1 Leucoraja erinaceus | reverse complement strand
AGAGAGTTAGATAGAGCTTTTAAAGATAGGGGTGTCAAGGGATGTGGAGAAAAGGCAGGAATCGGGTACTGATTGTGGATGATCAGCCATGATCACAGTGAATGGCAGTGCTGGCTCAAAGGGCCAAATGACCTACTCCTGCACATATTTTCTATTATCACATTAAATGTTGGTGCTGGCTCGCAGGGCCGAAAGGCCTACACCTGCACCTATTGTCTATTGAAAAAAAGATGTTGACATTGCCATAGAAGGCTGTGGAGGCCATCTCAATTGATATTTTTAAGGCAGAGATAGATAGACTCTTGATTAGTACATGTGTCAGGGTTTGTGGGGAGAAGGCAGGAGAATAGGGTTGAGAGGGAAAGATAGATCAGCCACAATTGAATGGCTGAGTAATCTTGATGGGCCAAAAGGCCTAATTCTGCTCCCATCACTTATGAACATGTTCTCACAGCTAAGTCTCATAATTTTATCACACTTGCCCCTCATCCCATAATCGCTTCCCAACTCATGATTTAATATTATTCCTTTAGTGTTCCACACCATAACAATATTCTCCTCACATTTTCATTTCAGCTTCAACAAAACTTACCTACCCAAGCCACATCTGACGAGCCTGCAGATGAAGGGAAAAAAGATCACTCCAACAAAATCTTGCATCCGCCAGCTCTGGCTCATTGCACTTTGGGGCAGGGTGCCCGAGTCAATGTTGAATCAACAGGACAAGCTGATCAATAGCTAGTTGCTGCTTGCATGTTTTGCACCTACAACAGTGCCTGTTGGTTTAGGAGCATATAATTGGCAATTAACTACGACAAGATCAGGTGAAATGTGTTACCTAAATAAAGTCCCTTTGATACCCATGTAGCAAATTTGTTTGGCCACTAAAAATAAATGAGGAGAATATTTTACTCGTGGAGACCCAGAAGACTGCAGGTGCTGGAATCTTGAGCATAAAAATAAAACTGCTGGAAGTTGCTGCCTTACAGCACCAGAGACCCAGGTTCAATCCTGGCTACTGGTGCTGTCCGTACAGAGTTTGTACGTTCTATTCGTGACTGCATGGGTTTTCCCCAGGTGCTCCGGTTTCCTCCCACACTCCAAAGATGTACAGATTTGAAGGGTAATTGGCTTTTGTAAAAAAAAATTAAATATCCCTAGTGTGTTGGATAGTGATAGTGTATGGAGATCACTGGTCGGCGTGGACCAAAGGGTCTGTTTCCTCATTGTATCTCGGTAATAAACTAAACTCCGCAGGCTAGGCAGCATCTATGGAGGAACATGGACAGATGACAATTTGGGTCATTGTTGTGTTAGGTGTCATTTCAAAAATCCTAACAGATTTGAGCAAAATTGGAAGGGGAGGCAAATCTCACTAACACAGAAACAGAGTAATCTGTAACCAGGGGGCATTGGATTTAAAATGAGAGGGGAAAGGTTTAAAAATAACAAGGGGAGCAACTTTTTCAATACAGTGTGGTTGGTTTATGAAATGATAGCCAAACAAAGCTTTAAGAGGAATTACAATGTTCAGGAAAGACATAGAGGGATATGGATCAAATGCAAGCAAGTGGCCACAAAGTGATGGAGTATCTCAGTGGGTCAGACAGCATCTCTTAGTTTGGTTTCAGAGATACAGCGCGGAAACACCCCCCTTCGGCCCACCGAGTCTGCGCTGACCAGCAATCCCCACACTAATGCTATCCTCTAAACGCATTAGGGACAATTTACAATTATACCTACAAACCTGTACATCACTAGAGTGTGGGAGGAAACCGGTGATCCCGGTGAAAACCCACGCAGGTCACGGGGAGAACGTACAAACTCCATACAGACAAGCACCTGTCGTCAGGCTCGAACCCAGGTCTCTGGCGCTGTAAAGCACCAACCCTACCACTGCGCCACTGTGCCACCCCCGAAGAATATGGATAGGTGATGTCACCTATCTACATTCTCCAGAGATGCTGCCTCACCCGTTGAGTTACTCCAGCACTATGTATCCTTTTGTGACTGCAGATAAAATATAAAAGAACCACAGATGCTGGTTTATACCAAAGATAGACACAAATTTCTGGAGCAACTCAACGGGATTGGCAGCATCCAGCTGAGTTACTCCTGCAGTTTATGTCTAGCATCTATAGTTCCTTGTTTCCAACGTTTTGCAAGCAACTGGGGACTAGCTCAGCTGGACACCTTAGTACAAGCTGGATCATAGAGTCATACAGCACAGAAACAGACCCTCTGTCCATGCCAACAATTAATTCCAATCTGAGTTTGCCCACATTTAACCCAGATCCCTCTAAACCTTTTCTCTCTGTGTTTTTAATCAAAGAGCATGTTTCCGTGCTGTTTTACAATTGTAAATCGCTTCAGTGGAACAAAAGCAATCCCTGTACAGCAAAGCTGATATTATCATGCATTATCATTCAATTATCTCATTTATGCACAAATGTGCACTCCTGTCATCTGTCACAGAGTTTTCTCACGCCCAGTCACTTTTGTTTCATGTATCCAGAAATACTGGTCACATATCTTCCTGTTTCAAAGAAGTTATCCTCACAGAGTTCCTTGGTTCTGACGGATGCTGACGGGCTTCTGATACTGACAGACTTGGTGAATTTTGGTTTTGTTCCAAGGCGAACTTAGTGCTTTATCGATGAGTTTTAATAATTCCGTGGGTTTGCTCAGCATCAAACTGGAACTGATAAAAAATCTTGTGTAGCGCAATGGGGCAACTTGCTTTCTAAATGTAAATTTTTTTATTACCGCTCATCAGGAGTCAGATTCACACACAGCCTTACTTTGGTTCCTATCACTGCTGGAGACCCAAGGGACAATTTTTATCCTATTCATCTGCAGAGATGAGAACAGGTAATATACAGGGTCACACACAAAATGAAGGTCTTTTGCATGGATTAAGCTCAATAATAATGGTGCAAATGCTGCCTTTCTATATTGCAAGTCCTTCAGTGTAAAATGCCTGACATAGTTTTCAAGGAGTCATAGAACCAAACAAAACAGAAATAGGCCCTTCAGCCCACTACATCAATGCTAGTTTAATTCAGTGAAGTGTCACGCATACAGAGGTACAGTGAAAAGCTTTTGTTGCGTGCTAACCAGTCAGCAGAAAGGCAATACATTATTACAATCGAGCCATTAACAGTGAATAGATATATGATATGATATGGGAATAACGTTTACTGCAAGGTAAAGCCAGTAAAGTCTGATCATGGATAGTCCGAGGGTTACCAAAGAGGTAGATAGTACTTCAGCACTGCTCTCTGGTTGTGGTAGGATGATTCAGTTGCCTGATAAGGCAATGCTAAACTGGATAAATTGGTCGATTGGGCAGATGCAGTATAATGTGGATAAATGTGAAGTTATCCACTTTGGTGCCAAAAACAGGAAGGCAGATTATTATCTGAATTATGTCAGATTAGGAGAAGGGGAGGTGCAACGAGACCTGGGTGTGCTTGTACATCAGTCACTAAAAGTAAGCATACAGGTACAGCAGGCAGTGAAGAAAGCCAATGGCATGTTGGCCTTCATTGCGAGAGGATTTGAGTTTAGGAGCAATGAGGTCCTACTGCAGTTGTACAGGGCCCTGGAGAGACTGCACCTGGAGTATTGTGTGCAATTTTGGTCTCCTAATTTGGGGAAGGACATTATTGCTATTGAGGGAGAGCAGCGTAGGTTTACCAGGTTAATTCCCGGGATGGCGGGACTGACATGTGATGAAAGATTGGGTCGACTGGGCTTGTATTCTCTGGAATTTAGAAGGATGAGAGGGATTCTTATAGAAACATATACAATTCTTATAGGATTGAACAGGATAGATGCAGGGAAAATGTTCCCGATGTTGGGGGCTGTCCAGAACCAGGGGTCACAGTTGAAGAATAAGGGGTAGGCCATTTAGGACTGAGATGAGGAAAAACCTTTTCACCCCGAGAGTTATGAATCGGTGGAATTCTCTACCACAGAAGGCAGTGGAGGCCAATTCACTGGATGTATTCATGAGAGTTAGATTAGGTTTTAATGGTTACCAAATCAAGGGATATGGGGGAAAAAGAAGGAACAGTGTCCTGATTTTGGATGATCAACCATGATCATATTGAATGGTGGTACTGGCTCAAAGGGCCAAATGGCCTCCTCATGCACATATTTTCTATGTAAAGCCAGAGGAAAGGGTGTTTGTGGAAAGGACACAGGGACGTGGGGGAGATGAAAGAAAGAGGATAAAAGGGAAAAGATAGACTCGAAAATTAGATTTGGTGTCAGTTGGTGAAGCTTTCTCAAGGCATTTAATAATGGTGAATTGGAACAATTAACACTCAGCTGAATCAATTGGTGTTGGGCCTCAATGTGCAGGGAGTGAATGAGAAAGAGGAATAACACAAAGCGGGAAATCAATGGGCTGATTGGATTAAGAGGGTCTGTTTCTATGCTTCATCTTACAATTCAAAACATATCACTATCAACATAAGAAAAAATTATTTGGTCATTTAGTTTTGAGATACAGTACGGAAACAGGCCCTTCGGCCACAGAGTCCACACCGACCAGTGATCCCTGCACATTTACTCTATCCTACACACACAAGGGACAATTTACACTTATACCATGCACAGATCTGTACGTGTTTGGAGTATGGGAGGAAACGGAAGATCTTGGAGAAAACCCACGCAGGTGACGGGGGGATTGTACAAACTCCGTACAGACAAGCACCCATAGTCGGGTTTGAACCCGGGTCTCCACTGCTGCAAGGCAGTGACTCTACCACTGCGCCACCATGCCGCCTGGAATAAGACATTGTCATATTGTATGAGGCAGATTGATATGAGGAGATTGTTACTATACCTGCTATACTAATACCATGGCCACACTTCCTTGTTGAACTACAAAAGGCTAAAGAATAACACGAGCCTGTGAAAGTGCACAGAAATACAAAGCCTTTGTTTGCAGGCTTCGTAGGGATCTAAAGCAAAAAGACTCACAATAAAACATTCTCGCCACCATTTTAAAGAGCTTTTGGATTCCACCACAGAAGTACTTTACATGTTATCCCACTTTTAAAGAAAGGAGCGAGAGAGAAAACAGGGAATTACAGACCAGTTAGCTTGTCTTTGGTGGTGGGAGAGGTGCTGGAGTCAATTATTAAAGAGGTAATAATGGGGCATTTGGATAGCAGTAAAATGATGAGTCCAAGTCACATGGATTTATGAAAGAGAAATCATGCTTGACTAATCTTCTGGAAATTTTTGAGGATGTGACAAGTAAAATGGATGAAGGGGTGCCAGTGGATGTAGTGTATCTAGAATTTCACAAAGCCTTTGATAAGGTCTCGCACGGGAGACTGGTGACTAAAATTAGAGCACATGGTATTGGGGGTAGGGTGTTGACATGGATAGAAAATTGGTTGGCAGATAGGAAGCGAAGAGTAGGAGTGAACGGGTCCTTTTGAGAATGGCAGGCAGTGGCGAGTGGAGTGCCGCAAGGCTCGTGTTGGGGCCGCAACTGTTTACCATATATATTCATGATTTGAAAGAGGGAATTAGTAGGAACACTAGCAAGTTTGCGGATGACACAAAGCTGGGTGGCAGTGTGAACTGTGAAGAGGATGTTAGGATGTTGCAGGGTGACCTAGACAGGATGAGTGAGCGGGCAGATGCGTGGCAGATGCAGTATAATATAGATACATGTGAGGTTATCCACTTTGGCGGCAAACACAAGGGGGCAGATTATTATCTCAATGAGGTTAGGTTAGGTAATGGGGTGGTGCAGCGAGACCTGGGCATCCTTGTACACCGATCACTGAAAGTTGGTGTGCAGGTACAGCAGGCAGTGAAGAAAGCTAATGGAATGTTGGCCTTCATAACAAGAAGATTTCAGTATAGGAGTAAAGAGGTTCTACTGCAGTTGTATTGGGCTCTGGTGAGACCACATCTGGAGTATTGTGTCTGTTTTGGTCTCCTAATTTGAGGAAGGACATCCTTGTGATTGAGGCAGTGCAGCTTAGGTTCACGAGATTGATCCCTGGGATGGCGGGACTGTCATATGAGGAAAGATTGAAAAGACTAGGCTTGTATTCACTGGTGTTTAGAAGGATGAGGGGGAATCTTATACAAAAATATAAAATTATAAAAGGAGTGGACAAGCTAGATGCAGGAAAAATGTTCCCAATGTTGGGCGAGTCCAGAACCAGGGGCCACAATCTTAGAATAAAGGGGAGGTCATTTAACACTGAGGTGAGAAAAAAACGTTTTCACCCAGAGAGTTGTGAATTTATGGAATTCCCTGCCACATAGGGCAGTGGAGGCCAAGTCACTGGATGGATTTAAGAGAGAGTTAGATAGAGCTCTAGGGGCTAGTGGAATCGAGGGATATGGGGAGAAGGCAGGCACGGGTTATTGATTGAGGACGATGGGCCATGATGACATTGGTGGTGCTGGTTCGAAGGGCCGAATGGCCTCCTCCTGCACCTATTTTCTATGTTTCTATCTTTGATGGTACATTAACATCCAGAGCTATTTTAAGAGCAACTCTATCTTTGGAAAGCTATTAAAAAGCAAAGCAACAAAAAATTAAAAAAAATGCCAGAGCATCAACCATAATCATATGTTATTATTTTAAGAGCTTGCAGAAAATGGACGTATTCATAATTATATTCCAGCTCTTTGCAAATATATTATTAATGTATCACACGATAGACAGCACAGCAAAACACATGTTTGACCGATGGGAAAAGAAAGCCTAATTCATACATTTCCCTTGGTAGTCTCTCCTTTCTATTGATGCTCTCTTGTAAAACATTTGTTATTGATGCTGCTAATTGACTTTCTGAAACACAAACTTCCCTTAATTTCTTGAGGGACTTTTACAGCCATTTTATGAAGCGACGAGTGGGTCTCTTTCTTCGTTCTATTTCAGACTTCTCATCTACTGCATCCGCTGTTCCAGGTGTCAACTTCTCTACATCGGCGAGACCAAGCGCAGGCTCGGCGATCATTTCGCTGAACACCTCCGTCTTAACCAAGCTGATCTCCCGGTGGCACAGCACTTCAACTCCCCCTCCCATTCCCAATCTGACCTTTCTGTCCTGGGCCTCCTCTATTGTCAGAGTGAGGCCCCGCGCAAATTGGAGGAACAGCACCTCATATTTTGCTTGTTTAAGTAATCTTGTTTGTTTAAGCAGCCTGAAGAAGGGTCTCAACCCGAAACGTCACCTATTCCTTCACTCCATAGATGCAGCTTCACCCGCTGAGTTTCTCCAGCAATTTTATCCACCTTCATATTTTGCTTTGGTCGTTTACACCCCAGCGGTATGAACATTGACTTCTCTAACTTCATGTAGCCCTTGCTCGCCCTCTTCATTCCCCCTCCCCCCCTTTCCCAATTCTCCTACTAGTCCCACTGTATTCGATTACATTCATTCTTTGTCCAACCCCCCCCCCACCCCCCCTGACATCAGTCTGAAGAAGTGTCTCGACCCGAAATATCGCCAATTCCTTCTCTCCATAGATGCTGCCTCACCCGCTGAGCTTCTCCAGCATATTGTGTTTACCCCAAAGGTCCATGCAACATTGACAGTTATTGGATGGCAAAGTGGCCCAGTGGTAGAGTTGCTGCCTTGCAGCGCTTGCAGCACTCCAAGTTTGATCCTGACTCCGGGTGTGTATGTTCTCCCCGTGACCCGTTTTGCCGAGATCTTCAGTTTCCTCCCACATTCCAAAGATGTATAGGTTTGCAGGTTAATTGGCTTGGTATAAGTGTAGATTGTCCCTGGTGTGTGTAGGATAGTGTATGTGTACACAGATCGCTGGTCGGCGCGGACTCGGTGGGCTGAAGGGCTTGTTTCCGCGCTGGATCTCTAAACTAAACTAAACTAGGCTAAGCTATTGACCATCATTATCATCTTCAGCCAGATAGTAGATACGTGGGTGTGGAACCTTGGGCCTGCTGTGCTTGCACTATAGTCTTCCATGTCACAGCCATTAAACGTGCTCCTTTCATAGAAACATAGAAAATAGGTGCAGGAGTAGGCCATTCGGCCCTTCGAGCCTGCACCGCCATTCAATATGATCATGGCTGATCATCCAACTCAGTATCCCGTACCTGCCTTCTCTCCATACCCCCTGATCCCTTTAGCCACAAGGGCCACATCTAACTTCCCCCTGATTTGGACGAGGTCATAGGCATTCTGACATTAACAGGCAAAGGCAATTGATTTAAGGATGAAGGGTCTCGACCAGAAACATCACTAATATTCAGGAACAGAACAGCAGGCACAAAAAATCATGAGAAATAATGGGTCCCTCATTTAAGAAGATGGAGAATAAATTTGTGATTGAAGAGAGAAAAATTGTAAGAAGCATCTTTTACAATCACAGATTGCACCCGTGCTTTTTAAACAATGTTTTTTTAAAAAAAGAGGTCTCTATGAGGATGATTTAATCAATGACAACACTAAAAAGAATCAGGCATAAAGTACAATTGCAAATAACTTTCCCTGCACAGTGCTGGCTTGTTATTAATACCAACAATGCAAGATTAATATTCTTGTAAGTCATTTGCTTTTTTAAAAAAATACGAGTTATAGCTGATACATAGTGGATTACATTCACGTCTAATTTATTACTGGCATTGCTTACTCCTGTATCAGAGAAATTCAGTTCTGGCATCAATTTACTAACTACCCACATTGCTGTTAACACAATGTCAATAAAATCATTCAAAAATCCACATGCCGTGTCTTCCATACAGTACCAAGGGACTGTGCTGCTGGGGATGCTGTATTTAGGATGAGATGTTAAAACAAGACCCTGCTTTGCTAAGATCCCACAACTTTATTTCATGGTAGTTTAAAGGAGTTATCGCCGTAGTTTCACGGCCACCGTTACCCCGCTTCATTGTATGCTTGTGTTGATACTGGGATGAGCAATATTGTTGAGCAACGTGCCACGTTTAGCGTAGTTTGGAGATACAGCACGGAAGCACGCCCTTAAATGCAGCAAGTCCAGGTTGATAATCGACCACCCATTCATACCTTCCCATGTAGGGACAGAGAACTGCAGATGCTGGTTAACACACGAAAGGACACAAAGTGCTGGAGGAACTGAGCAGGGCATCTCTGGAGAATTCAATGATACTTTACAGAAAATTGTCTCTTACAGATTCTGGCTTAGGAATCCTTTGTTGTCCCAATGGAAGTTAAGGAAAGACTGAACATATCATAAGACCATAAGACATAGGAGCAGAAATTAGACCATTCGGCCCATCAAGTCTGTTCTACCATTCAATCATGGCTGATCTATTTTTCCCTCTCAACCCCATTCTCCTCTCCGATACCTTTGATGTCCTTATTAATCAAGAACCTGTCAATCTCCGTTTTAATGATACACAATGCCTCCTCCACAACTATCTGTGACAATGAATTCCACGGATTCACCAGTCTCAAATTATAACTATAAACTTTAAGTTCAAATCATAACCACCATCTCTATTTTCTCAAACAGCAGGTGAAGGTAATTACTTGTGTTTCCATTCTCAATCTCTCTTTTCCATGCAATGACAAAAGCCTTCTCCCCACTTCCACCCTAATCATAGAAAATGCCAATTTTGGTCAGCAGGTCAAATTGGGCCGAAAGACCTACTTCTGTGCTGTAAAGGTCATTAATTTACCTATCCTCCTTCACTATCCACACTCTGGGCAGCACAGTGGTAGAGTTGCTGCTTTCCAGTCCCAGAGACCCGATTTCAAATCCGACTAAGGGTGCTGACTGTACGGAGTTTGTAAGTTCTCCTTGTGTCCGTGTGGGATTTCCCCCGGGTGCTGCGGTTTCCTCCCACACTCCAAAGTCGTCCAGGCATTTTGGTGAATTGGCTTTGGTAAAATTATAAATTGTCCCTAGTGTGTGTAGCATGGTGTTAGTGTACAGGATGATGCTGGTCTGCGCAGACCCGGTGGGCCGAAGGGCCTGTTTTCTCACTGAACCTTCAAAGTCTTAAAATCTTCCTTTCATCATCCTTGCCTCTGCACTTACACTAAAAAATAAAATTGGTCCATTGCAAAACTTTACTCATTCTGATGCAGAAGAGCCACTTGAAAATTGTCTGTTGCAATCACTTGTTCATCAGGCAAAAGGTCTGATATGTAACTGTAAACCAACATTATTTACAACACAAAGTGCCACTTTCCAATGTCATGACCTCAAGTTATTGATCAGAGAGAGGTAAACAACAAAGACCGAGAGTGGAAGAAAGAAGGTTGAAGACTTCAATTGCACCATAGTCAATATTTTTATTGATTGGTGACATGTAACCAAGAAATAAATCGTTTAGACTCCAAACAGATGGTTTGAGTAAGACGAAGACAATATATATTTTCTCCATGGAAACATAGAAACATAGAAATTAGGTGCAGGAGTAGGCCATTCGGCCCTTCGAGCCTGCACCGCCATTCAATATGATCATGGCTGATCATCCAACTCAGTATCCCGTACCTGCATTCTCTCCATACCCTCTGATCCCCTTAGCCACAAGGGCCACATCTAACTCCCTCTTAAATATAGCCAATGAACTGGCCTCAACTACCCTCTGTGGCGGAGAGTTCCAGAGATTCACCACTCTCTGTGTGAAAAAAGTTCTTCTCATCTCGGTTTCAAAGGATTTCCCCCTTATCCTTAAGCTGTGACCCATTGTCCTGGACTTCCCCAACATCGGGAGCAATCTTCCTGCATCTAGCCTGTCCAACCCCTTAAGAATTTTGTAAGTTTCTATAAGATCCCCTCTCAACCTCCTAAATTCTAGTGAGTGTAAACCAAGTCTATTCAGTCTTTCATCATAAGACAGTCCTGACATCCCAGGAATCAGTCTGGTGAACCTTCTCTGCACTCCCTCTATGGCAATAATGTCCTTCCTCAGATTTGGAGACCAAAACTGTACGCAATGCTCCAGGGTGTGGTCTCACCAAGACCCTGTACAACTGCAGTAGAACCTCCCTGCTCCTATACTCAGATCCTTTTGCTATGAAAGCTAACATACCATTCGCTTTCTTCACTGCCTGCTGCACCTGCATTCCGACTTTCAATGACTGGTGTACCATGACACCCAGGTTTCGCTGCATCAACCCTTTTCCTAGTTGGCCACCATTTAGATAATAGTCTGCTTTCCTGTTTTTGCCACCAAAGTGGATAACCTCACATTTATCCACATTATACTGCATCTGCCAAACATTTGCCCACTCACCCAGCCTATCCAAGTCACCTTGCAGTCTCCTAGCATCCTCCTCACAGCTAACACTGCCCCCCAGCTTAATGTCATCTGCAAACCTGGAGATATTGCCTTCAATTCCCTCATCCAGGTCATTAATATATATTGTAAATAGCTGGGGTCCCAGCACTGAGCCTTGCGGTACCCCACTAGTCACTGCCTGCCATTGTGAAAAGGACCCGTTTACTCCTACTCTTTGCTTCCTGTTTGCCAGCCAGTTCTCTATCCACATCAATACTGCACCCCCAATGCCGTGTGCTTTAAGTTTGTATACTAATCTCTTATGTGGGACCTTGTCGAAAGCCTTCTGGAAGTCCAGATACACCACATCCACTGGTTCTCCCCTATCCACTCTACTAGTTACATCCTCGAAAAATTCTATAAGATTCGTCAGACATGATTTACCTTTCGTAAATCCATGCTGACTTTGTCCAATGATTTCACCACTTTCCAAATGTGCTGCTATCCCATCTTTAATAACTGACTCTAGCAGTTTCCCCACTACCGATGTTAGACTAACTGGTCTGTAATTCCCCATTTTCTCTCTCACTCCCTTCTTAAAAAGTGGGGTTACGTTTGCTACCCGCCAATCCTCAGGAACTACTCCAGAATCTAAAGAGTTTTGAAAGATTATTACTAATGCATCCACTATATCTGGAGCTACTTCCTTAAGTACTCTGGGATGCAGCCTATCTGGCCCTGGGGATTTATCGGCCTTTAATCCATTCAATTTACCCAACACCACTTCCCGGCTAACCTGGATTTCACTCAATTCCTCCAACTCCTTTGACCCGCGGTTCCCTGCTATTTCCGGCAGCTCATTTATGTCTTCCTTAGTGAAAACGGAACCAAAGTAGTTATTCAATTGGTCCGCCATATCCTTGTTCCCCATGATCAACTCACCTGTTTCTGACTGCAAGGGACCTACATTTGTTTTAACTAATCTCTTTCTTTTCACATATCTATAAAAACTTTTATTTTCAGTTTTTATGTTCCCTACCAGTTTTCTTTCATAATCTATTTTCCCTTTCATAATTAAGCCCTTTGTCCTCCTCTGCTGGTCTCTGAATTTCTCCCAGTCCTCCGGTATGCTGCTTTTTCTGGCTAATTTGTACGCATCATCCTTCGCTTTGATACTATCCCTGATTTCCCTTGTTATCCATGGATGTACTACCTTCCCTGATTTATTCTTTTGCCAAACTGGGATGAACAATTTTTGTAGTTCATCCATGCAGTCTTTAAATGTCTTCCATTGCATATCCACCGTCAACCCTTTTAGAATTAATTGCCAGTCAATCTTGGCCAATTCACGTCTCATACCCTCAAAGTTACCTTTCTTTAAGTTCAGAACCATTGTTTCGGAATTAACAATGTCACTCTCCATCCTAATGAAGAACTCAACCATATTATGGTCACTCTTGCCCAAGGGGGCACGTACAACAAGACTGCTAACTAACCCTTCCTCATTACTCAATACCCAGTCTAAAACAGCCTGCTCTCTCGTTGGTTCCTCTACATGTTGATTTAGATAACTATCCCGCATACATTCCAAGAAATCCTCTTCCTCAGCACCCCTGCCAATTTGATTCACCCAATCTATATGTAGATTGAAGTCACCCATTATTACCGTTTTGCCTTTGTCGCAAGCATTTCTAATTTCCTGTTTGATACCATCTCCAACTTCACTACTACTGTTAGGTGGCCTGTACACAACATCCACCAGCGTTTTCTGCCCCTTAGTGTTTCGCAACTCTACCCATACCGATTCCACATCCTCCAAACTAATGTCCTTCCTTTCCATTGCGTTAATCTCCTCTAATCAGCAACGCTACCCCACCTCCTTTTCCTTTCTCTCTATCCCTCCTGAATATTGAATATCCCTGGATGTTCAGCTCCCAGCCTCGGTCACCCTGGAGCCATGTCTCCGTGATCCCAACTATATCACAGTCATTAATAGCTATCTGCACATTCAACTCATCCACCTTATTACGAATGCTCCTTGCATTGAGACACAAAGCCTTCAGGCTTGTTTTTACAACACTCTTACCCCTTATACAATTATGTTGAAAAGTGGCCCTTTTTGATTTTTGCCCTGGTTTTGTCTGCCTGCCATTTTACTTTTCACCTTGCTACCTATTGCTTCTACCCTGATTTTACACCCCTCTGTCTCTACGCTCACACATTTAAGAAACTCTTTCCCTTTAACTCCATCCTCTACTATCCCATTCGACACCCCACCCCCCCATGGAAGGCTAGGAAATAGAGCTAATAATTGAAAGTCTATGGCTATACAAAGGTGATGAAACATTTAGGTATTACTGATTTTTGAATCATCTCAGTGGATATAAATAAGTTGCTGATGCCACTGAATAAACAAATAATCCTGGTTAGTATTTTTTTCTCACATTGGGCAGCACGTTGCCGTAACGGTAGAATTGTTGCCTTACAACGTGAGAGACCCAGGTTCAATCCTGACTATGGCTGCTGTCTATACGGAGTTTGTACGTTCTTCCTGTGACCTGCATGGACTATCTCCGGGTGCTCTGGTGTCCTTGCACACTCCAAAGATGTGTAACTTATCTTCAGTAATTTGACTCTGGTGTGTATGGGGTGATCACTGGTCGGCGTGGACACGGTGGGCCGAAGGTTCTGTTCCCCTGCTGTATCTCAAAACTGAAGTAAATTAGTTTGGAAGTATTTGTCTCTGCCCCTGTGTGGACCTGGACCATCTTGTTCTTATCTTTGTTGTTTGATATTGCGAATAAACGTGAGCATCTTACTACAAAGGCCAGTGTGGTCACAAGTGTTAGAAGCAGAATTAGACCATTCAACCCATCAAGTGGCCCATTGGGTGGCACAGCAGTAGAATTGCTGCCTTACAGTGCTTGCAGCGCCGGAGACCCAGGTTCGATCCCGACCACAGGTGCTCTCTGCGTGGAGTTTGTATGTTCTCCCTGAGACCGCGTGGGTTTTCTCCGAGATCTTCGGTTTACTCCCAGTCTCCAAAGACGTATGGGTTTGTAGGTCAATTGGCGTAGTGCAAGTGTAAATTGTTCCTAGTGTGTGTAGGGTAGCGTTAATGTGCAGGGATCGCTGGTCAGTGTGGACTCAATGGGCCAAAGGGCCTGTTTCTACACTGTATCTCAATACTAAACCAAAGTCTACTCCGCCATTCAATCATGGCTGATCTATTTTTCCCTCCCAACCCCATTCTTCTGCCTTCTCCCCATAACCCTGACAACCATACTAATCAAGAATCTATTTATCTATGCTTTAAAAATACCCATTGACTTGGCCCAAGTTATTCTCAAGGAATTCAGCAAAACCACTTATCCACACGGATGCACTCAATTTAAAGCAAATCATTAAAATAGTTAATCAAAGACTGCGCTGGAAATTTCCTGCATCCCGAGTACACAGTGCAGCCCGTGATTCTCATCCTTTAGTTTAGAGGTACAGCCCACCGGGTACGCACCAACCAGCGATCCCTGCACACTTACACTATCCTACACACACTAGGGACAATTTACATTTTAATCCAAGCCAATTAACCTGCAAGTCTTGGAGTGTGGGACGAAACCGAAGACCTCAGACAAACCCATGCAGGTGACGGGGAGAACGTACAAACTCCATACAGACAGCACCCGTAGTCAGGATCAAACCCGGGCCTTTGGCTCTGTAATGCCCCTGTCCCACTTAGGAAACCTGAACGGAAAACTCTGGAGACTTTGCGCCCCACCCAAGGTTTCCGTGCGGTTCCCGGAGGCTGCAGGTGGTTGCCGGAGGTTGCAGGTAGTGGAAGCAGGTAGGGAGACTGACAAAAACCTCCGGGAACTGGACGGAAACCGGACGGAAACCTTGGATGGGGCGCAAAGTCTCCAGAGGTTTCCGTACAGGTTCCCTAAGTGGGACAGAGGCATAAGGCAGCAAATCTTCCTCTGCGCCACTGTGCCTCCCCAACATCCTACTGCACATGAAACACATTTGCATATAAACTCTTTTTCTCTCTGCTTCAGGCAATCCATCTGGTTTGATGACGACTTGTTTCAGCTCCAGTGTTGAGAATTCTAAAGTAAATGATGAGGCCAATGTGGGAACAGTAGACACATCCACAGGTAGGGCAAGAGTTATAGAGAGTCACATGCCAACCAAGTCCCCACTTTAATCCTAACTGGACCGACTTTATACTCCTCATGTTCTCATCTATCCCTCCCAATCTACCTACATATGATGTGCAAGTTACAATGGCAAGTCATAAATTAGTAAAGTGATTCAGCACGGAACTAGACCCTTCGGCCCACTATGCCTGCGCCGACCAGCGATCCCCACACACTAACGCTCTCCGACACACACTAGGGACAATTTACAACTATACCAAGCCAATGAATCAACAAACCTGTACGAATATTTGGAGTGTGGGAGAAAACATGAGTTCTGGGAGAAAACCTACGCAGGTCACAGGGAGAATGTGCAAACTCCGTGCAGACAAGCACCCGTGGTCAGGATCAAACCCGGGTCTCTGGCAGTGCAAGGCAGCAACTCTACATTTGTCTCTAGACTCCGAGAATCCACAGTGAAGATCTTCAGAGACACGATGAACTGCAAATGCTGGAATCTCGAGTGAACACCAAGTGCTGGGAGAACTCAATGAGTCAGGCAGTCGAGGGAATGGACAGACGACGTTTCGAGTCAGAAACCTTCTTCAGATTGAAGAGCATCAGTCACAAATCTAAAATCTTATCATCCAGCTCTGGGAAGAGCAAGATAGATCAGAGCCCCTCAATGCTGCTGCAATTGTGATCTTTATCAAGAACGAAGACGTCTAGTTGCAGTGAGAACTGAAGGCTCTCCTTCCTGTCTGTCGCAAGGATTGTCATAAACACAATTCTCCTCATCCATCTTCTCCCCATGGCTGGAGATATGCTTCCCAATTTGCAATGTGGATTGGATCTAACGACGCAAAGATAAAGAAGAAACCATTTTTTCCAATACATTACTTGCTCCTTGAAAGTGGCATCGCAAGTAGATAAGGTGGTTAAAAAGGCACTTGGCACTATGGCCTTCATCAGTCAGAGTATTGGATATAGAAGGTACACAAAAATGCTGGAGAAACTCAGCGGGTGCAGCAGCATCTATGGAGCGAAGGAAATAGGCAACGTTTCGGGCCGAAACCCTTCTTCAGACTGAAGATGTCTGAAGAAGACTTCAGGGTCTGAAGAAGGGTTTTGGCCCGAAACGTTACCTATTTCCTTCGCTCCATAGATGCTGCTGCACCCGCTGAAGTACTCCAGCATTTTTGTGTACCTTCGATTTTCCAGCATCTGCAGTTCCTTCTTAAACATATTGTGTATAGAAATTGGGAGGTCATGTCGCAGCTATATAAGACGTTGGGAAGGGCGCATTTAGAGTATCATGTTCAGTTTTGAGCACCGTGTTAGAGGAAAGATGTTGCCATGCTGGAAAGGGTGCTGAGAAGATTTACGAGGATGTTGCCAGGACCCGAGGGTCTGAGTTACAGGGAGAGGTTGAGCAGGCTAGGACTCTACTCCTTGGAGCACTGGAGGATGAAGGGTGATCTTATAGAGGTGTACAAAATCATGAGAGGAATAGATCGGGCTAACACACAGAGTCTCTAACCTAGAATAGGGGAAATTGAGAACCAGATGCCATAGGTTTAAGATGAGGGGGAAAGATTTGAAAGGAATGTGAGGGGTAACATTTTTATTTTGCATAAAGGATAATGGCTGTATGGACCAATCTGCTGGAGGAGGTATTTGAGGCAGGTACTATCGCAACGTTTAAGAAACATTTAGATAGGTGCATGGATGGGATATATTCAGAGGGATATGGGCCAAAGGCAGGCAGGTGGGACAAGTGCAGATGGGACATGTTGGTCAATGTGGTTAAGTTGGGCTGATGGGCCCGTTTCCACACTATTACTGGTGATCAGGAGCCTAGGACCCCAAAGCTCAGTGATGGGGTTATATGGGAGAGAGGCAGCAGAAGGAGAGGGAGTCTTTGAACAAAGTGGCCTCCCCTACCATTACAATTCTCTGAAGTTAGGCACAAAAAGCTGGAGTAACTCAGCAGGTCAGACAGCATCTCTGGAAAAAAGGAACAGGTGACGTTTCTGGTCGAGACCCTTCTTCAGATTGAGAGTCAGGGAAGAGGGAAACAATAGATATAGACGGTGATAGAGGGAGATACGTAGAACAAATGAACGAAAGATATGCAAAAATGTAACGATGATCATGGAAACAGGCCATTGTTAGCTGAGGGCTCGGTGAAAACAAGTTACAGACAATGAGACTCAACAAGACGACTTTGAAGCTCGTACAACGACTTGGGTGAGTGAGCGCAAGAGAGAGCGAGAGAGAGCGGGAGAGAGAGACGAGAGAGCCTTGAAGCTGGAGAAATCATTATTCATACCACTACGTTGTAAGTTGCCCAAGCGAAATATGAGCTTCTATTTATCTATGCCAGAGGAACCAAGAACTAACAAAAAGTAGATAAGTACATGTAGGAATGCAGAGTAAAAGGTTACCAAAGCATAGATCCACAGGAGACAAACGCCTGAGCGAGCATTTATGGGCAAGGGTAAACATCTTGTCAAACTATTGACTTTACAAGTCATATAAAACACCTCTGTTCATGCCCTTAAGATTATAGTGTGGATAACTCATCCTTACATGTGGAGAAACTTCTCAGAAAGTGTAAAGTCTAAAGCAAACTGCTGGAGGAACTCAGCGGGACAGGCTGCAACTGGAGAGGGAAACGGAGGCGAGGATAATGGGCCTGTCCGACAGGCGATTTTTTAGGCATCTTGGCTGTTGCTACATTGGTGGTCACCAAGGTGTTGCCTGTATGATCGTGCATAGTCTCCTCAGTCGCGCAGTCATAGCTTTTTTCTGGCCATGGCAAAATTTTCAACATGTTGAAAATGTTTTGGCGGCAGTGGGTTTGACGCATATGAGCGTATTTTGACGTAGGTGCGATGGTAGGTTCTCGCCAGGTTAACATAGATTGTCGCCAGGATGACGTGGGTTGTCGCCGTTGCTGACTTCAGTGGATTCCATTGGTGACCACCTGGCGACAGGTACCGGCGACTGAATTGTCTTACCTTGTCATTGCTTGTCTCAGGTGGACGTAGGTTGTCATAGATGTGGTCCTAGGTAGACGTCCTAATGGTCGCCGGTTGTCGATAGCTTGCCATAGCTTGATGTCGACTAGGTAGTTGTAGACATTATTGTAGGGGGTCCCGTCGACGGTTTTTCAGCGACCTGCTACGACTATGACAGTCGCTGAAAAAAATTGCCTAAGTGGGACTGGCCCATAAGGGACAGTATGATCATTACTATTATTGAATAAAGCCCAACATTGGATTTGGTCCTGACCTCGGGTACCTCTGTGGGGTATTTGCATATTCTCCCGATGACCGAAGTCCTCCCTCTGCTTTCCTCCCACATCCTAAAGACCTGGGTTTCCTCCCATATCCTAAAGACCTGTAGGGTAATTGGCCTCTGCAAATTGCCCCTAATGTGTAGGGAGCAGATGAGTAGGTAGGATAGCATGGAACGAGTGCAAAAGGGAGATTTGTGGAGGAAGGAACTGCAGATGCTGGTTTAAATGCTGCTGGTTTAAACAAACTGCTGGAGTAACTCAGCAGGACAGGCAGCATCTCTGGAGAGAAGGAATGGGTGATGTTTCGGGTCAAGACCATTCTTCTGAAGTATTTACTCCATCAATATGTGTTTCTCTGAACTGGAGATTGATGGTCGGTGTGAAGGGCTGAAGGGCCTGTTTATCTCTAAACTAAACACCATAAACAAAAAGGTGGAATTTGGACAAAGATTTGGATTATACCGATGAGGGGGAGAAATCAACCACATTAAATGGTAAGGTCAGGTTCAAAAAAGGTTCATCATTGGCGTGACCGAAAGAATAAAGCCCCTGTCCCACTTAGACGATTTTTCGGTGACTACAGGCGACTAGGCTGTCACCACATGGTCGCCAAGGTGACGCCTGTATGGTCGTGAGTAGTCTCCCCAAGTTGCCTAAAGAGTCGTAACGTTTTTCTGGTCTCCGCTGTATTTTGAAATGTTCAAAACCTTTCGGCGACTGTGGGCTTGACGTAACTTGGCTTCTCCTGTCGTAGGTGCTGACGTTGGTTGTCGCCGGGTGCTGACTTAGGTGAATTCCATTGGCGACTACCAACGTCAACCGGCGACAGGCACCGGCGACTGAATTGTCTTCAGTTGTCGCCGACAGGTCATTGCTTGTCGCGGGTGGACGTAGGTTGACTTTGGTTGTCGTAGGTCGTTGCCTCTGTGGTCGTAGGTTGTCATAGGCGTGTTCGTAGGAGGATGTCCTAATGGGTCACCGGTTGGCAGTAGCTTGGCCTCAACTAGGTGGTAGGTTGTCATAGTTTGTCATAGACATTGTCGTAGGGGGTCCAGTCGCCACATTTTCGGCGACACGCTATGACTGTGACAGTTGCCAAAAAAAATCGTCTAAGTGGGACAGGCCCTTTACCCAATGGAAAAATAACCAATGCAGACTATACATTTAATATCATACTAATACATTCAAAGTCCTTGAAAAGAGGCAATTCACAACACATTAACGCTTAATCCTCTCTGGATAATTAGAAACTCACAGCACTGATTCCACGCACTCTTGCAATAGTAGATCCATCATCACATATGTTCACTGCAGAGATCATCGTTTTGTCTGTCATTATATAGCACTTCCAAATGGGCAATTACTTTGCTCGACATCGCACAGGCAATATCGTAATACATTTAGTCTTTAAAAATATAATTCCCAATCCAATCTATTACTTCCACGGTCAGGAACATCAACGCGAATATTGAAACATTTATTATGTCGATCACCACCATCAGACAGAACGTACAAGCAGTCATCTGTGAGCAGAAAGTTAAAAGCAATTATCTAAGGTTCCAATGGAAAAAAAAATTATATTACAATAAATAATACTTCAGAACAAAATAGCGTGATATCTTGAGACAATGCTGTTAATGAAACAGCAGTAGAGGATATGAACCATTGCACTAGGCATCCAATGTTGCACACGCCTGCGCCTTCACAAGTTCATAGGTTCCAGGAGCAGAATTAGGCCATTCGGCCCATCGTCTACTCTGCCATGCAATCATGGCTGATCTATCTTTCCCTCTCAACCCCAATCTCCAGCCTCCTCCACATAACCCCTGACACCCTTATTAATCAAGAATCTATCAACCTCTGCCTAAAAAAAAATCCAGCGATTTGGCCTCCCCAGCTGTCTGTGGCAATGAATTCCACAGATTCACCACCCTCTGACTAAAGAAAAATGTCCTCGTCTCCTTTCTAATGGCATGTTCTTCTATTCTGATGCTGTGCCCTCTGGTCCTAGACTCTCCCACTAGTGGAAACATTCACTCTATCCAGGCTTTTCATTATTCGGTAAGTTTCAACAAGGACCTCCCTCATCCTTCCGACAAGGACCTCTAGCAAGGCTACTTCTCTTGGGCAGGTTCCAGTCATGCTACTGAATGAGGGATCACACAAAGTAGAAAGCACCTATTTTTAATTTATCAGCATGAGTTACAGTACATGTATATGTTACATGTACTGTTCGAATTACTTCCCTCCGGCAGATGTTACAGGGCCGTCTACGCCCGAACCTCCAGACTCAGGAACAGCTTCATTCCCAGAGCTTTAGCAGCTCTGAACCGGCCCTGCTGAGTGCCCCCCACCCCCCCGAACTGTCTCCCTTGGATGGTCACGTCGCACAGACACATCTGCACTTTAGTCTGTTTGAACCGTTTTGACTGTTTTACTGTTCTTTTTACAATCCATGTTCTCGGGATATCTAAATCTAAATGTTATTAGTTATTTATGTTATGACATCGGTTGGAAGCTGCATACCAAATCTTGTTGCGCTTATGTGTAATGACAATAAAATATATTATTATTATTATTATTACATCAATCTGTTAACACATCAAGTTCAATTTCTCAGCATTTCAGGTTTCAGGGAAAAGACACATTTATCTTTGATTGGATTCAATGTGGAAACAGGAGCTTTGATCCACAGAGTTCATGCTGAGCGTCTGTCACCTGCTCAGCCTAGTTCTGGGTTATCTCACTTTCTCATCCACTCCTTACACACTAGCGGCAATTGACGGAGGCCAACTAACTACAAAGCCACATGTCTTTGGGATGGTGGAAGGAAAGCAGAGCGCCCTGACGAAACCCACATACATGGTCACTGGGGGAAACATGCAAACTCCACACAGCCAGCATCGGAGGTCAGGATCGAACCCGGGTCTCTGCTGCTGTGAGGCAGCAGCTCTACCAGCTGCACCCCTGTGCCAATCCCCCAAGGAGTTTTGACTGCATTGCATCCGGCTCTTAACATTGTGGAAAAAGTTAACTCCACACTGACAGCCGGTCAGGATTGAACCCGGGTCAGCTGCTGTGAGGCTATCAGCTACACCTGAGTGCTGACAGAGGGCGGCACGGTGGTGTAACAGTTGAGTTGCTGCCTTACAGCGACAGAGACCCGGGTTTGATCCTGACTATGAATCCTGTCTCTTCGGATTTTGTACATTCTCCCCGTGACCACGTGGGTTTTCTACAGGTGCTCCAGTTTTCTCCCACACTCCTGAGATGTACATTAAAAAAAATAGGTGCAGCAGTAGGCCATTTGGCCCTTCGAGCTAATACCACCATTCTATATGATCATGGCTGATCATCCAAAATCAGTAACTCGTTTCTGCGTTTTCCCCCCATATCCCTCGATTCAGTTAGCCCCAAGACCTATATCTAACCCTCTCTTGAAAACATCCAGTGAATTGGCCTCCACTGCCTTCTGTGGCAGAGAATTCCAGATTCACAACTCCCTGGATGAAAAAATGTTTCCCAACTCTCCCATTGTGCCACCTTGCTGCCCAGCTGATTTTGTGGATATGACAATATACTCATTTGAATCTCAACATCAGATGACATTAAAAACTTGTGGATCGGTAAGTTATTCAACCATTGTGAGTTGCTCTTCATGTGTAATAGATTCTAGTGGAGTTGATGGGAATATGGGAAAAAGCAAAATTGACTCATTGTGGTATAATTGTAAATGCTTACAAGGTGGTCAATATGGACTGTTGGTTGAAGATTCTAAGCAGTATGATGTTATGGCTCAATGACTCTATAACCAGTTAAAATAACAGTTAGTTGGACAATTGGACAATCATAACTAAAACTAAACTTCAGCATTGAACAGGCATTAATTTTTGGACTGGTGGACCACTGAAATACTGAGCAAAAAACGTATTGATTTATTGATCATAGGTGTCTGCATCACACATTCATTCCAGTTCAATTTCAAGAATGAACTGGACTAAATTCAAGATTGCTACCCATAACTTTCTTGATCTGCTGCAAGAATAGGAGCAGCACAGTGGTAGATTTGCTGCCCCACAGCGCCAGAGACCCGGGCTTGATCCTGACCACAGGTGCTTTCTGTACGGAGTTTGTATGTTCCCCCTGTGACCACAAGGGTGCTCCGGTTTCCTCCCACAGTCTAAAGACATGCAGGTTTGTAGGTTAATTGGCTTCTGTAAATTGTCCCTCGAGTGTAGGATAGAACTAATGTACGGGTGATATCTGGTCGAAAAGGACTCGGTGGGATGAAGGGCCTGTTTCTATGCTGTATCTCTAAACTAAACTAATCCTAGTGTGAAGGGTGGTGCTAGTGTCTGAGGTGATTGCAGGACAGCACGGACTCAGTGGGCCGATGTACCTATTTTCTTACTGTGTCTCTACAGTGTAAAGTCTGCACTTGCTCTCTGAACACCTTCAGCAAGTACTTGGATTTGCCCCTACAATTATCATGGTAATCAATACTAATTTTCAGCAGATTTAGTGAATGTATTAACAGGAAACCAAGAGTGAGAAGGCACTCATCACTTCAGAGGAAACATCATTATCATTTTCTGTGGATTAATACAAGTCTAGGTTCAGTCATTAATAGCATTATGTAAAATGCCACCTCCTGTTCCACCCTTGTGTAATCTGCAGGGCAATAATTCATCTAATAGGAATGAACATCACGGGGGTTGCTGATCTCATTCAAGTACTCCTGCAGAGCTCAACGTATTAACGCTTCAGATAAAACCTCCTTTTATTCACAATAATAACCTCAGCCTACAAAAGTTGTATTCCGTTTGAATGCCTTTTGCAGCGTGGCAAAGCATTTGGAATGAACATATCATACCCAACCTCTTTAGCACTGCACTATCCGGTATTCTTTCCCAACTCTTCATCCGAGTGGATCCTTAATACCCGACAACGTTGACTCCACTGTTATATAACAAATGTAGTTGAGGCCAGTTCATTGGCTATATTTAAGAGGGAGTTAATTGTGGCCCTTGTGGCTAAAGGGATCAGGAGGTATGGAGAGAAGGCAGGTACGGGATACTGAGTTGGATGATCAGCCATGATCATATTGAATGGCGGTGCAGGCTCGAAGGGCCGAATGGCCTATTTTCTGTGTTTCTATGTTTCTAAATGCCATATTATCAAAGGCGCTGAAGTTATTAACCTGTGACTCAGCCTGTCACTTTATGATATGATACAATAGAACTTTATTTATCCCAGGAGGGAAATTAATCTGCCAACTTGTAAAAACACAAGTCAAGTCAAGTCAAGTGAGTTTATTGTTATGTGTCCCTGTATAGGACAATGAAATTCTTGCTTTGCTTAAGCACGCAGAACATAGTAGGCATTTACTACAAAACAGATAAATGTGTCCATATACCATGATATAAATATATACACACATGAATAAATAAACTGATAAAGTGCAAATAGCAGAAAGTGGTTATTAATAATCAGAGTTTTGTCCGAGCCAGGTTTAATAGCCTGATGGCTGTGGGGAAGTAGCTATTCCTGAACCTGGTTGTTGCAGTCTTCAGGCTCCTGTACCTTCTGCCTGAAGGTAACAGGGAGATGAGTGTGTGGCCAGGATGGTGTGGGTCTTTGATGAAACTGCCAGCCTTTTTGAGGCAGCGACTGCGATGAATCCCCTCGATGGAAGGAAGGTCAGAGCCGATGATGGACTGGGCAGTGTTTACTACTTTTTGTAGTCTTTTCCTCTCCAGGGTGCACAAGTTGCCGAACCAAGCCACGATGCAACCTGTCAGCATGCTCTCTACTGTGCACCTGTAGAAGTTAGACAGAGTCCTCCTTGACAAACCGACTCTCCATAATCTTCTCAGGAAGTAGAGGTGCTGATGAGCTTTTTTGATAATTGCGTTAGTGTTCTCGGACCAGGAAAGATCTTCAGAGATGTGCACGCCCAGGAATTTGAAGTTCTTGACCCTTTCAACCATCGACCTGTTGATATAAATGGGGCTGTGGGTCCCCCTCCTACTCCTTCCAAAGTCCACAATCAGTTCCTTGGTTTTGCTGTTGTTGAGGGCCAGGTTATTGCGCTGGCACGATATGAACATGAAACATGAAATACATGAAACATGAAATTAAAGTGCCGAGTGGAAAGGATTGGTGATGTGCAAAGATTGAGGAGAAGAGAGGGGGGTCAGTCTCAGTCTACCCCACGACAGAAGAGGAAGGAGTTGTACACTTTGATAGCCACAGGGAAGAAGGATCTCCTGTTGAGTTCTGCCCCGCATCTTGGTGGTACCAGTCTGTTGCTGAAGGTGCTCCTCTGGTTCACCAGTGTTTAGGAGGATATTGGCTTCACCTTACAATGGCACCATTGTAATTATGTATTGTCTTTCCACTGACTGGTTAGCACGCAACAAATATTTTCACTCTACCTCGGCAAACACATGATAATAAGCTAAACTGAACTGATATAGAAAGCCCCCTCAGCATAATCTTCAAAGAGAGGGAAATAATTTTCCCTGGATTCCATCACTCATTTATTCCCGAGGTATCAACTTAAAACAGAAAACATGCTAGTTCTGCATGACCTGGAAGCTACAGAATCCCCTGTATCTATAAGGCCTTTGATCTTTCCCTTGCATCCCTGTACTGTGCAGCTGCCATGGTATCATGGGTTTGGTTCAGGCTGTACTCCATGGTGGAACAACACTCTCCCCATCAGTACTGACTAGAGCAGATGTCCAGCACCCCCCCTCACAGCACATTCCAGGCACACACCACGTGTAGATGTATAAAAACACCCGTTTCATACATCAGTAAGCCGACACAGTTGCTGCCATACAGCGTCAGAGGTGCGAATCCTCACCACAGATGATGTCTCTACAGAGTCTCCCCATGACCTGCATGGGGTTTTCTCCAAGACATTTGGTTTTCTCCCACACTCCAATGACGTACAAATAATGTGTACACTCCACAGATAGGACTGGATATCGGGACTGAACCTAGGTCACAGCAGCTGTGGCACTACGCTCTCCGAATAACATGAAAGAAAGGATGAATTAAAGTCAAAGTAAAGTTTCATAATAAATGCAATAAATAAATACATCTTACCAAAATATAGAAATTGAAGAAGTATAATACAAGGTGAAAGGGGAAAGATTTAATAGGAATCTCAGGGGCAACTTTCTTTTTTTTGCACAAAAAAGGATGGTGGGTGAATAAGCTGCCGGAGGAGGTAGTTGAGGCAGGGACTATCACACTGTTTAAGAAACAGTTGGACAGGTACGGGGATAGGAAAGTTTTAGAGGGATACTAGACTAAGTGGGACCCATTGGGTACCAGTCACATGGAAGGCCTGGTACCCCCAAACGCAATCCATCCGCCAACGCAATATTCCACCACTCACCTGTTCCCCCAATGCAACCTGTTCCCCCAAAGCAATGTTCCACTACTCTGGGGAGGGGGTGTGGGGGAGGGGGTTGTGGGGGAGGAGGGGGGGTATGGGGTGGTGGGGTGGGGGGTTGTGGGGTTGTAGGAGGTGGTTGGGGGGAGGGGGACAGTGGGGGAGGGGGGGCACTTTCAAAACCTTCATTACTTTTGTACTATTTCACCGATCAGAACAAAACTTATTTGACTTGCAGCGGAGGAGAATGGTGAGTAAGGTGGCGAAAAATTGTAGTGCTATGGGGGATCATTTTTACGCAAATTGAATTACAATGCAGACAGGAAATGGTCAAGATGAGAGTTTTAGTAATATACAGATAGATAGATGCGCCAAATGCAGGAAGGTGGAACTTGTGTAGATGGGGCGTGGTAGTCTGTTTAGTTTAGTTTAGTTTAGAGATACAATGTGGAAACAGGCCCTATCGGCCCACCAGGTCAGCGCCGACCACCAATCCCCGCACATTAACATTATCCTATACCCACTAGGGACAATTTTTACATTTACCAAGCCAATTCACCTTCATACCTGCACATAGAAACATAGAAAATAGGTGCAAGAGTAGGCCATTCGGCCCTTCGAGCCTGCACCGCCATTCAATATGATCATGGCTGATCATCCAACTCAGTATCCTGTACCTGCCTTCTCTCCATACCACCTGATCCATTTAGCCACAAGGGCCACATCTAACTCCCTTAAATATAGCCAATTAACTGGCCTCAACTACCTTCTGTGGCAGAGAATTCCAGAGATTCACCACTCTGTGTGTGAAAAGTCTTTGAAGTGTGGGAGGAAACCGAAGATCTCGGAGAAAACCCACACAGGTCATGGGCTGAACATACAAACTCCATACAGACAGCACCCGTAGTCTGGATCGAACCCGGGTCTCCGACGCTGCATTCGCTGTAAGGCATCAACTCTACCACAGCGCCACCGTGACTGCCCAACCCTAATATTTTGTTTTTTTCCAAATGCCGACTTGAGTTGGGCAGAAGCTGTATGACTCTATATCAGATCAATACTAAACTAGTTTCTAATCACCCTCTCACCGAAATCTTCAGTAATGCATGCTGTAGAAGCAATATGCTATGAAACTGGATTTGTACATAAAAAACTTTAACTTTTGTATCTCTACCGATTGTGAAAGGTGTTATGTAAATGTTGACCTTTCCACTTGGTATCTTAGGCATTTCACAGAGGTAGTTGAGGCAGTGTCAACCTTTAAAAGACATTTGGACAGGTACACAGATCGGAAAGGTTTAGAGGGATATGGGCTAAATGTTGGCAAATGGGAGCAGATTAGATGGGGCATCTTGGTCGGCATGGAAGGCCGAAGAGCCTGTTCGACCCGGTTTCGATCCTGACTATGGGTGCTGTCTGTATGGAGTTTTTAAACATTCTCCCCATGACCTGCATGGGTATTTTCCAAGATCTTCAGTTTCCTTCCACACTCCTACAGGTTTGTAGGTTAATTGGCTTGATATAAATGTAAAATTCCCAGTCCCTAGTGTGTAGGATAGTGTTAATGTGCAGGGATCGCTGGTCGGCGCAGACTCGTTGGGCTGAAGGGACAGTTTCCATGCCATATCTCTAAACTAAACTGCATCAAGTTCAATAAAGTGGCGAGAATACAACAGGGATAGTCGATCTATAAGAAAAGCAAAATGATCCATTGTTTTTGCCTATTTGTGAGCTAAAGTAAAAGATCCTAGTTTTTAGCACAGTTAAGTCCATTATCTCTGCAGCAAAATGTTTGAAATTAGAACTCTTCAAAATAATGTACGAAATATGTTAATATATGCAATGCTGCATTAAATCTGTGAGTATTTCTGTTCTGAATGAAAAACATGCAGATTAAAGCAACTCTTTTGATAAGCCAATCGTGATTAAAAAAAACTGTTTCAAGGTTCAACCTTCTGTAAATATTTAGTTTTGCAAGTCTTTTGCAACATGGATTTCCATTTCTTTTTAAAGTGAATGTACAAATTGGGCTGAAGGCTAACATTTGGAGGACAAATGCAAGGGGAAATATATACAATTTCTAGCATGCACCTCAACGGCATTTAAGGTGCGGAGGGATCTTGGTGTCCAAGTCTATAGTACCCTGAAAGTAGCTGGAGTGATAAAGAAGACATATGGTTTGCTTAGTTTGATAGGTCAGGGCATTGAGTATAAGAATCAGGATGAAATGATGCACCATAACAGCAATTTTGTTCAGCAACATTTGAAATATTGCCTGCAGTTCTGGTCGCCCCATTACAAGATGTGGCTTTGGAAAGTGTGCATTGGAGGTTCACCAGAATGTTGCCAAGATTAGGGCTTATTAGCAACAGGGAGAGACTTAAGATTGAGTTCTCTGGAATGCTAAAAGTCACAGGGAGACCCACTAGAAATCTATAACATTCTGAGAGGCATAGATACATAGAAACATAGAAAATAGGTGCAGGAGGAGGCCAGTCGGCCCTTCGAGCCAGCACTGCCATTCATTGTGATCATGGCTGATCGCCCCCTATCAATAACCCGTGCCTGCCTTCTCCCCATATCCCTTGACCCCACTAGCCCCTAGAGCTCTATCTAACCCTCTCTTAAATCCATCCAGTGACTTGGCCTCCACTGCCCTCTGCAGCAGGGAATTCCATAAATGCACAACTCTCTGGGTGAAAAAGTATTTTCTCACCTCAGTGTTAAATGACCTCCCCTTTATTCTAAGACTTGGCCCTTTATTCTAATACGGTCGGTATGTCGAGAATGCACTGCCAGTGTTGGTGGTTGAGGCAGATACAACCATGGCATTTAAGTCTTCTGGATAGGCCTATGGATATACAGGGAATGGATGGTTATGAATTGTGCACAGATAGATAAGAGATGGTCTTGCCATCGTGATCAGCACGGACATTGTTGGCTGAAAGGCCTGTTCTTGTGCTGTACTGTTCTACGTATATTCTATGAATCAGCTCTCTAAAAGGATTGGTGCAATGAACACCTTGATAACTAAGTGACAGGCATGTATACACTGTTAAACTGACCAAAGCCAAATTATGTAGAAAGAACTGCAGATGCTGGTTTACACTGATGATAGACACAAAATGCTGGCGTAACTCAGCGGGTCAGGCAGCATTTCTGGAGACAAGAAATATGTAACGATTCAGGTCAAGACCTCTTCTTCAGACTGATAGTCAGGGGAGGCAAATGTTAGGCTTCTTTTTATGTCAAGGGGATAGAGTACAAAGGCAGGAAAGTCTTGCTGAGATTGCAGAAAGCTTTGAAGTATTGGAGTTTTGATCTTGTGTTCCTTCAGCTGAGCCTTTGTCAACAATGTCACTACAATGACCTTGATTTTGCTCCGGGGTGAATAAGGTATTTGCTGACTTAGGGAACACTAGATTACACCATTCCTATTTATTAACAATAGGCAAATAATGCAAGCTATGCCATTAACACATATATTAAGTAAAAGTTACGAAGTAAATGTGGAACCTCTGAAATATTTCTACAGCATCCTTCAACAATAATTAGCAAGTAATTAGCAAGTAATTATCTACTACAAACCCACTGACTCCCATGGATATCTGGACTACATTACTTCCCACCCCGCTTCCTGTAAGGACTCTATCCCCTACTCCCAATTCCTCCATCTGCGCCGCTTCTTCTCCTAGGATGAACCATAGCAGTTCCTTACTAAGTAATTTTTGTGCACAGGTAGACAAAATCACAATTATTCTACTAAGATCAGTGTTTTTTCTATTTGTCCATGACTTCTGGTACTTATTAAATTTCAGGACCACGGCTAATAGATTAGCTCATAAATTCTAGGAGCAGAATTAGGTCATTTGGCCCATCTAGTCTACTCTGCCATTCAATCATGGCTGATCTATCTTCCCCTCTCAACCCCATTCTCCAGCCTTCTCCCCATAACCCACGATACCCTGACTAATCAAGAATATGTCATCTCCAACTTAAAAATATCCATTGACCTGGCCTCCATAGCCATTTATGGAAATAAGTTGAATGAGAATATACAAGGCACGGTCAGTAGGTTTCGAGATGACACTAAAATAGGTGGATCATAGAGAGTGAAGAATGTTGTCTACAATTATAGTGGGATCTTGATCAGCTGGATAAGTGGCCAGGTTCTTGATTAGTAAGGAACATTGAAAATAGGTGCAGGAGGAGGCCTTTTGGTTGTCAAAAGTTACAGGTAGAAGGCAAGAGAACAGGGTTGAACAAGAAAGATAGATCAGCCACAATTGAATGGCAGAATACACCTGATTGGCCAAATTGCCTAATTCTTCTCCCATGATTAATGAAGTTATTATGATTTTACTCCTAATTCTATTTTACTATATTCTCGTGTGTAAAACTTTTCCAACTTAATTCTAACAAGAAATACCATGAACATTGGCATAGCGGTAGAGTTGCTACATTACAGCGAATGCAGCGCCGGAGACCTGGGTTCGATCCCGACTACGGGTGCTGTCTGTACGGAGTTTGTTTGTTCTCCCCGTACCCGCATGGATTTGCTCTGAGATTTTCGGTTTCCTCCCACACTTCAAAGACGTACAGGTTCTTAGGTTAATTGGCTTGGTCAATGTAAAAATTGGCCCTAGTGGGTGTAGGGTAGTGTTAATGTTCAGGGATCGCTGGTCGGTGTGGACCCGGTGGGCTGAAGAGCCTGTTTCCGTGCTGTATATCGAAACTAAACTAATCTAAACCCTTCGTTCAAAAGCTGAATTAAAAATATTTCACTCAAATTATTAAGACCACCTCAGCAGCATACTTCTATTCTGTTCAAGCCAAGAAGTTGAGTAAGTTTCATCCCACTTACTGACATATGTAGGAAGGAACTGCAGATGCCGGTGTAAACCAAAGATAAACACAGAAAAAGCTGGAGTAACTCAGCGTGTCAGAAGGCATCACAGGAGAAAACGGAATAGGACCTATTACAAGTATGAGGTGCAATAGTAATTTTTTTAAATAAATAAATAAATAATTGGTATCAGGACCTGGTAACGGGAGGTAAAACAATAAAAACAGACTTGGTTGGTAGTCCCCTTTCTGCGGAGTTTAATGTTATAATAGAGCGATTGTTCCTATTTTCTTTTTCTTTCTTTTCTAGGGTCTACTTTCTCACTTTACTTCCTTCTCTAACTTCTTTTCTAAGGGCTTTCTTTTCCCAACACTCTTGCACTTCACGACTCTTGCGCACTTTCTTTACTTTCTTTATCTTTTTCTTAAAGCTCAAAAAAAAATGAAGAGGTACAAAAAATGTATTAAGATATATGTGTTATGTAGTATTGTAATTTACCGTACTTCTAATAAAAAAAAAAAAAAAAAAAAAGAAAACGGAATAGGTGACGTTTCGGGTCACGACCCTTCTCCAAACTGAGTTCACCTAAACCTTTTCTCCAGAGAAGCTGTATGACCCGCTGAGTTTTGTGTCTATTTTCCACTCACTGACCTGTTCCTCCCCCTATCTGATAACCCAGATCATTTACTGCACCAATACTCTCCCCAACATCACGCAATCCCACCAAGTACTGTGACAAGCTACCACTTATGTTCCTCACTAACACCCCTTTACAATTTCACTAAACATCCACAAACATAATTCCTCCCTCCCCCTACCCTGCTGAGAATCCGGTACTTGACTGAACATTCCTGAGCCTTCCCCTCTCTCCCGCGCTCACTGACCCTATAAAGCTCCCACTATTTCCCCTTTCCTCAGTACTTTCCCCGCCCCAGCTCTGTTTCGCTTACAGTAATCCAACTCTTTCCCTTAATCCTAGGTCAGCACGGTGGCACAGTGGTAGAGCTACTATTTCCAGAGACCCGGGTTCGATCCTGACAACGGGTGCTGTCTGTACGGAGGTTGTACGTTCTCCCCGTGACCTGCGCGGATTTTCTCGAAGATCTTCAGTTTTCATTACCTGGGACATAGAACACGAGCTGGGATGTTGTGGTACAATTATAGCTTACAACCCAGCGGTATAAATAGTGTTTTCTCCAATTTCAAGTAACCCGTGCATCCCCCCTTTCCATCCCCCTCACACCCGTGTCAATTCCTAGGCCCCCCTCGGTCATGACTGATCATGGGGGATGCATCCTAGTTGTTGGCTGCTTGCTCCAAACCTCGGATAGAGCAGCGTCGCTTACGATGATGTGTGGTCGGATGCAAGCCTGGGCGATGTCATATGGAGGACAGGCTGTTGCCCATGCAGCACATCCCCTCTCTCCACGTCGCTGATCGATCCAAAGGAAGAGCATGGCCATTACAGTTTGGCACCAGCGACATCGCAGGAGCTGCCAGAGCGAGGTTCTGACAACGATGAACTGCCTTAGCCTCCGGATTTTCTTGCGGTTTACTCCAGGAGCCTTTTCCATGACTGGATATGGCCACAAGGCAGTGGAGGTTTTAAATCTGAGTTTTCACTTTCCCAGATAGACAGCCTTCCTTGGCTGACGAGCCCCATCTGCCCGAGACTTGTGGGGGCGGGAGCATCTACCTTCCCGTGCAGGTCTATAACACCCACCCACTGTCCACACCCTTGTCAATAGACAATAGATGCAGGAGTAGGCCATTTGGCCCGATGAACCAGCACCACCATTCAATGTGATCAAGGCTGATCATCCACAATCAGTACCCCGTTCCTGCCTTCTCCCTATATTCCATGATTCTGCTATCTTTAAGAGCTTTATCTACCTCTTTCTTGAAATCATCCAGAGAATTGGCCTCCACTGTCTTCTGAGGTGGAGAATTCCGCAGATTCACAACCCTCTGTGTGAAAAAGCATTTCCTCATCTCCGTTCTAAATGGCTTACCCCTTATTCTTAAACTGTGGCCCCTGGTTCTGGACTCCCCCAACATTGGGAACATGTTTCCTGCTTCCAGCATGTCCATACCCTTAGTAATCTTGCATGTTTCAATAAGATTCCATCTCATCCTCGCCTTTCTAGTTTCACTCTTGGTATCACTCGTTATCACCTTCACCACAGCCAACAATGGACCATTTTCGACTCCACTTTTCCTTGATCATCGTTGCTGGCTTTGGGGGCTTTGCTGGCAAAGAAGACAATGTATAATTGAAAAGAGGACCATTAAAATGCACAACAAAAAATGACTGAAAATAAATATCGCCTTGTATTGATTCAGTAATGATAAGCATTGAAACTACATTTGGCATTATCAACAGGAGAGAGAAAATAGGTATTCGCTTAATGTCCTATCAGTAATATGGCACCTCCAATAGTGCAGTTATTGATCACTATCAGACGAACCATTCTGCATTTCTTTGAACATTGTCTGCTTGGATCTGTCATTTTCACACCTTACCCTCTCCCCTGAATCTCAGTCATAAGCTCCACCTTTCCTTGATCATCATTGTCCTTTTGCATACCTTTGACTCATTTGTTCAATGTACCTTTTCATATCTCTCGCTTCCCTTTCCCGACTCTCAGTCTGAAGAAGAGTCTCGACCCGAAACGTCACCCATTCCTTTTCTCCAGAGATGCTGCCTGATCCTCTGAGTTACTCCAGTTACTGAGTTATAACTTTTTGTGTCTATCTTCTATATAAAACATGAGTTAGGCCACAACTTCATTTTATTCTGGAAGGTCATAAATGCACCGTAGTGGGTGCAGAAAACATTCATGAAACATTATCTGGGATGGAGTGTTTCAGCTTTGAGGATAAATTATTCAGACTAGATTTGTTACACTTGAAGTGGAGAAAGCTGAAGAGGGAAGGGTGGTGGGACCTGTCTGAGGTGCACAAGATTATGAGGGAAAAGTATAGATAGTGAGATGTTTTCCCCTTTAAGATAACCAGAAAGATATACAACCAGAAAGCTCAAACTAAACAATACGAGATAGAAGAATTCTTCAGATCCACTCTATCAAGAGAGTGGACCACAGTCCACGAAGGCTGATGAAGGCAGATGTTCTCACAACATTTAAGAAATATTTTAGTTTAGTTTATTGTCACATTTATCGAGGTACAGTGAAAAGCTTTTGTAATCAGTCAGCGGAAAGACAACACATTAGAGAATCTTGTCTAATTGTATGACTATGCCTTCTTATTCTAGATTTACTGGAATTTAGAAGGATGAGAGGTGATCTTAGAGAAACATATAAAATTATTAAGGGATTGGACAGGCTAGAGGCAGGAAAAATGTTCCCCGTTGGGGGAGCGAGAACCAGGGGTCAAAGTTTAAGAATAAGGGGAAGGCCATTTAGGACTGAGATAAAGAAAAACATTTTCACCCACAAACTGTGGAATTTTCTGCCACAGTTGGTGGAAGCCAATTCACTGGATGTATTCAAGAGAGAGCTCTTAGGGCTAATGGAATCAAGATATATGGGGAGAAAACAGGAACGGGGTACCGATTGTGGATGATCAGCCATGATCATATTGAATGGTGGTGCTGGCTCGAAGGGCCAAATGGCCTACTCCTGCACGTGTTTTCTATGTTTCTATTACATTAGAGCCATTCTTCTTCTTCTTGTCGAGCCCACACACAAGATTAGAAGTTTAGGACATTTCCCACCCCGGACACTCCCTGTTTGAACTGTTGCCGTCAGGCAGACGGTACAGATCTACAAGGACAAGGACGAACAGACTAAAAAACAGTTTTTATCCCACTGCTATAAAAGAACTAAATGTAGCTGCCAAGGAACGCAGGGGCGATACAGACTAAGGGACTGTGGTACACTGTGAAATCGACAGAAGGATGGAGGGTTGGGTGTTTATGCGTGCTATTTTCATGATATTTATTTTAGTTGTTTATCTTTTAATATTTTATCTTGTATGTATCGTTAGCTTTTAGAAATGTTTGAATGGTGCACTGACTGGCTGACATTTTTAAATTTTGTTGTACATGGCTCATGTTACAATGACAATAAAGAAACTATTCTATTTTATTCTAAGTTGTTCAGCCAGATCTGAACACACTTCTCGGCATCTGCCTACAATGGTGTCTGTCTTGTAACTTCTTGTGAGCGGTGGTGGAAAGATTTGTGGAAACAGGGCCATGACGTGAGCGCTCTTTCCTTGACCCCAATAGAGCCATTCACTATACATGATAAAGGAAATAGCGTGAATAATGCTTAGGGCAAGATAAAGCCAGTAAAGTCTGAGCAAGAATATTTATATGAAGACCCACTGAGTGCTTGAAACAGATTAGTATGGAAAGTAAAGTCAGGTACTTGAAGGTCGGTGGGGATGTGGGGTTGATGGAGTGGGGGGCATGGGGGAGGGGCGGGGGGGTAGATGAAAGAGAAGGTAGTACAGAGGACCTCTTTCCACGCTGTATTACTCTATGACTTTATGAAACCATAACTAATATTAAACATTTATGAATCCATAGCTAATATTAAACATATGTCTTTGGCACATTAGGTCCGTGATGAATGAACCACCCATTTACACTAATCCTTTATTATCTCACCTTTTACTCTCGAAAAGTTCAAAAGTACTTTTATTGTCATTTGTACAAACGCACAGTGAAATTATTTTCTTACATACAGTAGTCCAGTCTAGTCCCAGCATATCCGCGATTAGCAAAGTCTACCTTTAGAAATAGTCTCCTTAGTCCGCATACAAGAGGCACCGTTATGGCGCTATTTTCAAAGTCCAGCTCGCACTCCAGGTGTTATGAGCGGTGCCGGGACCAGGCAAGCCCCAGGCTGTTGCGGGCCTCCAGCCATCGCCTTCCTTGGATGTATGGAACGACGTCCTTCTCCCCGCCTGGGCACGTCTCCCGCAGCCAACCTTGAGGGTGCGGTAGGCCAGACCCCAGTTCCCTCTCGTACCAGCCTTGTCCCTTGCCCGTTGTGTCATCGGCTCAATCCTCCCAGTCTCTGGTCTTTGGGGGGGGACAAGCAGGGGCTGGCATGGCGGCTTCCACACTGTAGGTCCACCGGGTCCTATCTTCCATCATAGGGCCCAGCACATCTACTCGCATTCCTCTCAAATCCCTTCAGGTTCCCTCACACATCTATATAACTAAAAGTCTCATCTTGACCATTTCCTGTCTGCGCTGTATATTGAGTTTTAACAGTCCTCCTCCGCCGAGGTAGCCCCAAGGATTTTTCCGATCGATGAAAAATAAAAAAGTTATGAATGTTTAAAAAATCTTGAGATCAGCTGATTGGTCTTTTCGCCTGTCAATCACCATGATAAAGGTCTGAAGAAGGGTTTCGGCCCGAAACATTGCCTATTTCCTTCGCTCCATAGATGCTGCTGCACCCGCTGAGTTTCTCCAGCTTTTTTGTGTACCTTCGATTCTCCAGCATCTGCATTTCCTTCTTAAACACCATGATAAAGGTAATGCCCCTTCTGGGGTGGCAGGAGTAAAAGCCCAAACGGTATGAAATTGCATTTGAATTTGGTGGACTGCACTCTGCTTGAAATGGAATTTCAAGGAATAGCCATGAGTGAACTGCCTGCCCACCAGCCACCAGCCACGAGTTAATCAACTGCCAGCCCACCAGCCGTGAGTCCACCAGCCGTGAGTCAATCAACTGCCAGCCCACCAGCCGCGAGTGAACTGCCAGCCCACCAGCCCTGAGTGACTGAACTAACAGCCCACCAGGCCTCAGTGACTGAGCTGCCAGCCCACCAGGCCTGAGTGACTGAGCTGCCAGCCTACCAGGCCTGAGTGACCGAGCTGCCAGCCTACCAGGCCTGAGTGACTGAGCTGCCAGCCCACAATGGTGGAATATTGTGGTGGGGGACCAGCCCTCCCGTGTGAACATGGGACCCAACGGGTCCTCCTTAGTCTAGTAAGTCCATAAATTCATAAGTTACAAGAGCAGAATTAGGCCATTATGCCCATCAAGTCTACGCAGCCCTTCAATAAGAACATAATGGCTGATCTAACTTTCTCTCTCAACCCTATTCTCCTGCCTTCACCCCATAACCCCTGACACTCGTTCTAATCAAGAATCTGTCAATCCCCGCCTTACAAATATCCATTCTCTTGCCCGCACAAGTATCTGCTGAAATGAATTCCACAGATTCACCACCCTCTGAGTAAAGAAATTCCTCCTCGACACCTTTCTAAAAAGGCATGTCCTTTTATACTGAGGCTGTGGCCTCTGGGACTTGCTGCTGTCACTAGTGGAAACATCCTCTCCAAGCTTCTCACACGTGTACTAACTAGTCACAATTTATAGTGCCCAATGTCATCTACCACCAACCACACCATCCCAAAGATAGACACAAAATGCTGGACTAACTCAGCGGGACAGGCAGCATCACTGGAGAGAAGGAAGGGGAGCCATGGAGGAAACACTCGCCACAAACAGAGTCATGGCTGAGGGAAACGAGAGATGGGAAAAGGCTTTAACATATATTGAATCACCATGTACAAAGGACAAATCAAAGCCGGTATGATGATCAAAAAAATGTATGAGCTTCAGACTGAGAGTTTTTACGAGATATGAAGGGTCAGGTGTGAAAATGATAAAACCCAATATGTTTGTAATGTACAGGTTCAAGTCTGGTACTGATCAATTTTCCAGCAACTAGGTGCCATCTTACTGATAGGACATTAAACCAATACCCATTTTGTCTCTTTTTTTAATATTGCCATATATGGTTTCAATGCTTATCATTCCCAAATCAATACATGCCGATTTATTTTTTTGGTGCATTTTAATGGTCCTCTTTTCAATTATACATTGCCTTTGTTGCTGAATCATCCGACTAATGTAGAAAACATCAACTGAAAAAAAAACTGCTGCATATTAAAATATTTTTGGTTTCATAATCAAAAGTCACACCATTATGTAATTGTGCAAATTATTAGACTGTAAGTGTATGCTTTGAATAAGTAGACTATAATGCAAAGTACCTCAGCTCCTACAAAACTCTGTTATCTTTAATCCTCTCTGCACCAACTCCTGTTCAATCATTTCTTCATCTCATTGGTTTTATATTCTCCAATAAGTCAAGATTTAAATTCTAATTGCGTTGAAATATCTTCATTGCTTCAGCCCTCTCCATCTCTATAACATCCTCCAGGCTTACAACTATTTTCACCACTCACCAGAAAGTCGATGTTTCTAACTCCAGCTGCAATCCCCTACATCACATTACTATAACAGCATTATAACAGGTCCTGTAACAACATTTAAAGGACACTTGTACAGGTACATGGATAGGGAAGGTTTCGAGAGATATGGCCAAACATGGGCAAAAGGGATTAGCTTGGATGGGCATGAATGAGTTGGACCGAAGGGCATGTTTCCATGCTGTATGACTAGTACAGACCTAACAATACTCTGTCCTGAAGGGTGGTGAAAGCAGAAACTTGATCAGATTTAGATGTGTTTGGTTGAGCAGTGACATAACGTGACTTGAAAAGCTGTTAACTCAGTTGGAAAATGAGCTTGTTCCCAAAAGCTGCATTGGCAGCACAGTGACAAAGGACTGAGCAGACATCTCTACTGTGACATATTCATGTTCATAAGTTTAGTTTGGTTTCGAGATGCAGCATGGAAACAGGCCATTCAGCCCATCAAGTCCACGCTGACCAGCACCCCTGCCCATTAACACTATCCTACACAAACTAGGGACAATTTACAACTATACCATGCCAATTAACCTACAAGCCTGTACGTCTTTGGAGTGAGGGAAAAACCACAGATCCCGGAGAAAACCCACGCAGGTCACGGGGGGAATGTACAAATGTTGCACAGACAAGCACCCGTAGTCAGGATTGAACCCAGGTGTCCAACGCTGTAAAACAGCAGCTCTACCGTGACGCAACTGTGCTGCCCTGGTTCAAGGAGCAGATTAAGGCAATTCAACCCATCAAGTCAATCATGACAAATCTGTCTTTCTCTCTCAACCCTATTCTCCTGCCTTCTCCCCATAACTCCTGACCCCCTTACTATTCAATAATCTGTCAATCTCTACCTTAAAAATACCCAATGACTTGGCCTCTGCAGACATCTGTGGCAATGAATTACACAGATTCTCCACCCTCTAACTAAAGAAATTCCTCATCTCTTTTTTAAAATTTATCAAAAGATATTATTCCACGATACAACTTAGTGCAGCTTGGAGTATTTTGTGGAGTTCAGGTTGCACTATTGCAGGAAGGATGTGGACCCCATGAAGGTGCAACCTGAGGTTTACCAGGAAATTGCTTGGATTATAGGATTTTTTACCTCCAAGGAGTGAATGGACAAATTTTGATTGTTTCTTAAATATAGCGGAGTCAGGGGATATGGGGAGAAGGTAGGACCGGGGTACTGATTGGGGATGATCAGCCATGATCACATTAAATGGCGGTGCTGGCTCGAAGGGCCAAATGACTTACTCCTGAACCTATTGTCTAGTGTCTCTTGAGATTAAGCAGAAACCTAATGGAAATTTAAATAAAACGATGAGAGGTATATATAGGTTCGACAATCAAAACCTTTTTGTTTTTTTCATGCTGGGTGGATATATGCAATAGTAGAGGACATAACATTTAAGTTCAGATGGGGGAAAGTTTAAAGGAAATTAGTGAATTTTTTTTTTTTATCCAAACCAGATACAAGAGACCAGATTGCAATGCTGAACCACTATTGACCTTTTTGCTGACTCGGACTATCCTTGATTGGACTCTGCTGGCTTTACCTTGCACTAAATGTTATTCCCTTATCATATACCTATACACTGTATATGGATACATTGTAATCATGTATTATCGTTCTACTGACTGGTTAGCACGCAACAAAAGCATTTCACTGTACCTTGGTATACGTGGCAATAAACTAAACTGAACTGAGCAGTAGATGCTGGAACTCGCTACCTGGGTTGGTTATGGGAATAGATACAATAGTGGCGTTTAAGAGGGTTTTGGATGGGAACATGGACATGCAAGGAATGGAGGGATATGGAGCACATGCAGGCAGAAGAGATTAATATCATTCGGCATCGTGTTTGACGCAGACATCATGAACAAAGGACATGTTCCTGTGCAGCACTGTTTTATAGCTTATACATATACTCTGATACTGGATGGTGAATGATATTCACAATTCTTGGGCTCACCCAACCAAGTAAATGAACTATTCACCCTTCTTGTTTCTAACAGCAACAGGTTGCTGTTGTAGAACCAGTTTCATGTCATGTATGAACCAGAAATATACCGCAAACATGTCTCAATCAACACATCACATGCATGCTCAAAACGTACACTAGTTTTAAGGGGCTTCACAGGTTAGATACAGAGTTGTTGTTTCCCACGGTTGGGAATCCAGTGTCAGGAATGAAACTAAGGCATCAGCCATTGAAAACAGCATTAAAAATTAAAGTATCTTTAGAGATACAGCACAGAAATAAGCCCTTCGGTCCACCGAGTCCGCAACGGCCTGTGATCACCCCGTACAGTGACACTATCGTATACAGCACTATCCTATGCATTAGAGACAATTTACAAAAGCCAGTTAACCTACAAACATGTACATCTTTGGAGTGTGGGAGGAAACCAGAGTACCCGGAGAAAACTTGCGTGGTCACAGGGAGAATGGACAAACCACGTACAGACTGCACCCATGGTCAGGATAGAACCTGGGTCTCTGGCGCTGTAAAGCAGCATTTCTACCGCTGTGCCCACCTTTTATGTCCAGAGATGAATTCACCACCAAAGAGGGATGTAAAATCTCAGTCATGCAATGTATTTAAGGCAGAGATTGACAGAATTTTTGCAAAGGAATCACCCAAAATGAGCTTAGTAGGGTGAAAGAAAAATTGCTGATATTTTGAACGATGGATCACGCATGATGGGTCAAATAGCTTATTCCTGCTTCGACTATGTTATGTTGTCATATTAGTGTTTGTTGTCCACATGAGTCAGCTCCTGACGCATCTCGTTTTGATATCGATGATTGACTCTGCTGCAATATAATTTTTAAATATTGCAGTCCAGAATTTAAAAAAGTGGCTTAATGACATTACTATACATTAATACAACAATAAGATGTTTGTCATCAATAATGGTTTGTTTGTTTCCATTAAAATTAATCTATGACATTTTCTAGATGAATAGATGTAATACATTGGATTTTACAAGGTATCATGGGGTAATTTACAATAAGGTCAGTAAAAGGATGTTGTGAGCTAAGAGCGCAGAGAGCAGAGGAATCAATGGAGATGGCAGGATAACATGATAGAATGGCTGAAGAGATCATTGATAACAGAAATGATGATTATGAAGAGAGATATCTAGAGGATGGGGCATTATTGTTCATAGATTATATGAGCAGAATTAGGCCATTCGGCCCAAAAAGTCTAAACTCCACCATTCATGGCTGATCCATATTTCCATCTCAACCCCATTCTCCTGACTTCTCCCCATAACCACTGACACCCATGCTAATCAAGAATCTATCTATCTCTGCCTTACAGATATCCATTGACTCGGCCTCCACAGTTTTCTGTGGCATTGAATACCACAGATTCGCCACCCTCTGACCAATGAATTTCCTCCTCGTCTCCTTTCTAAAGGTACGAGCTTTTATTCTGAGGCTATGGGTTTGGATCCTAGACTCTCCCACTAGTGGAAACATCATCGCCACATCCGCTCTTGTCTCTAGTAGTGGACGAGAGGATAAAGAAGGATGACCAGGGGGGCTCAGAGGAACTGGACGTGAGCACTCGGATGCAACACAGTTAGAGTCTTCAGAGTTCGTGTCGTTTGAATTGGAATTGGGGGATGAATTAGGATGGGCGAGGGCAGAACCTGGATGGGAGTGGGCAAAGGGACCAGAATGAGACTTGGTGAGAGCATGCAACATCAAATACATCTGATCTAAACTTTACCATTTCAGATGAACACTTGTGGCAGGTTGAGACAGAGAAGCTACAGATGGTACTGAAGCCCGAACTGGCTAAAGAAGCAAAAATAATATTTCACAAAGTGGTGGGAATGGAGCGGACACTGTGCAATGAGCAGAATCTGGGTGAGCCAGCTGATTTTATGTTGAACAATATGCTTCACTCCCATGCCATTCAAACCAGTTTAAAATGCCTACTAGTGGCTGATGGAATTAAGGTATGGAAGTATTGACAAAACTAAATAGGATAGCATCCGTGGTGCTTGCGTTAAGCTGGAGGAGTCATTGAAATGGATGCGAAAATTTGACAGTTAAACAGCAACCTTCATGTTAATGTTAGAGACACCGAGAGTTGGATCCCATTGGGCTTGGGTGCAACAAATTGAAGCAGGATTTGGGGAAACAGAAGGCATATGATGAGTGACAATGGGCACACAAGGAAGTGCAGATGCTGGCTATATATAATAAAAATAAACATAACGTACTGGAGGAACTTAGCAGGTCAGTCAGCATCTCTGGATTACATGGATAGGTGATGCTTCCGATTGGGAACTGGGACCCTTCTGCAGATTGGTTCTGAAGAAGGATCATGGCCAGAAACATCATCAATCCATGTCCTCCAGAGATGCTGCCTGACCCGCTGAGTTACTCCAGGACTTTGTGCATTCTTTGAATGAGCCCACCCATTACAGGCAGCAAAGATGAAGCCACAGAGAACATTATTAAGGCATACGAGTAAGACATGATGGAAAATTAATTTGAAGGTGTTAGTTGGCCAAGAAGTTCCATAAGTGATGGTCCAGAAGTAAACTAATCTGTACAATGTGTCAAAGGTTGATAGCTACAGACAATATCAATCTAACCCTTTTCAGTGAATCACATGGTAATACTTAAATGTGATTTCAAACATTTGGGTCGCAACCATACAAATCTTTGCTGAAGACATTGTGCAAACCAGGAGAACTCCACAGTACATAATATTTCAGTAACCCTTTGCTGAATGAAGTAAGTTATTGTTATCAGGCATTGGCCCCGAGGTTTAATAATAAAGGAAAATGTTTTGAGATTTTCCCCTGGATAGTTGCAACAGGCTAAAGAAAAAGTAATTTGTAGTACAATTATTTCATTCATCTCTCTTTTTTCTCCAACCCCCCAAGCACCTGCAGGTACAAGTAATTTAACATGAGCTCAGGTTAATTTACCACTTCAGATTTTCCAAGTTCGTTTTTGTTAAATAAAGACAGAGATTTCAATGTCCTCTTGAAGATTATTTAAGTCGTTAAAAAATAATGCTAGTGTGACTGCTCAGTTTATATTGGCGACATGTGCTACCAACTGAATAAGTAACTAGGTTAGAAGAAGCCGATATATTTTAAAAGACCATTTAACCACTAACCCCAAAACACCTTCATTTGCAGCTATCCAGTCCGTGTTTGATGCGTTGGATCGAACTCAAAGTAGCTGTCTGGCTTTTTGTGTGTTTTCGTCACCCCACCCCCACCCACACCCACAAATAGGCTGTTAACTAGCTTTAGTCTCCGAAGCAAGTCCGACGTGGAGCATTGACTGCTGCTACAAGTACTCCAAATTCTCGCTCTATTTCATACATAGAGTTTTCAGGACCGAAGACAGCGCCGAAAGAATTATTCACACTGCGCACATTAAATCAGGGGGCAAATTGAACAGTTATAGCAGATGGCAAGATTTACTCAATAAAAAAACTTCCTGAGTCTAAAGTTATTACTTGCAGCATCGTATGTACACATTTTTTCCAGCTAGATGATAGAACGTATTATAAACACAAACACCACACGCCCATTGTGCACTAAGATGCCAGGACTGTGTGTTCAAGCAGGCACCTCTTTGAGTTACATTACTTTACTCTATATAAAAATAACCACATCACTCTGCAATAAGACTAAAATATTTATAGAAATTTCAACTCAAACTGTCCTTTTTAGGATGTTTTTATTTAAAAAGAGTAAGAGCCAATCTTTCTACGGATTTTTGTTGTAATACACTTTCTCAGTTCTCCCAATAACAACCCAAAAACCGTGTACTTACGGGAATGGGCAGTTGACAACAAGCTCCATAGACTGACCACGGAGAGAGAAAGGGCGAGGAAGCGGTTGCTACCGGTGTACGAGTCCATTTTTCTCTTTCTCTCTTCCCCCCCTCGACCCCCGAGATAAATATGTGAAAGTGTGGCTGGTTCAGTGCTAGCGCTCCGCCACTCCGCACCTGACCATGTCAGGGCACATTCTGCCGAGCGTGGCTCCTGTGCTCCCTCTCTCCGCTTCTCCTCCTCCTCCTCCTCCCACTGTTGCAACCAGCTGTTTCCTACACTCGCGCTGCCTTGCAGACAACACGTTTCCCTGCGCCAACACTTTGGTACCGGGAAATCGGGACGTTAAAGAGAAGGGAAAATAAATAAATAAAGTCCTTCGCTTCACACTTTTCACTTAGAGCTGTTCCAAAGAGGCGCCCCACTGACGAGTGAGTTAGCACCGTGCATTTGCACCTTATATACACACACACACACACACACACACACACACATCACGGGAGAATTTATAGCCCATCTCATAGCCCCGCACAACCGTATTGTGGATGAGAGTGGATGTCCTAAGTCCACTCTGTGACCTTCTAGAACTCAGTTTCGTTGCTAAACGATCCCATGAAAGTCAAAATGAGTTTGAATGCGACTCCTTAAAATAAGATTAACTTCCAAACCCCGTCTGCAAAAAAAATCTAGATCTCAATTTTTAATGTTGTTCCTCCAAAATCCCTCGAACTGTGATTAAAAATATTTTACTACAAATTCTGCTGGAGTTAATAGTTCACTGCGCATTTGCTCTGGGGGTTTTTTTTTTTCGGAATTACCTCTAAGTAACATCATTCAAAAACGCACCCTTAAAACTTTAACATTACCGAGCTAATCCAGCAGACAGCATTGCAATTGCATTCACCAGACTGAATATCAGGAAGAAACCTTGCATACTTAGACCACGAAAAGTTTCAGGGAGATGGCTTTTACAGTAAATATTTCATGAATATTGGACTACTGTCAAAAATAATTTCATTTTATTTTAAAGCTAGTTATTTCTTACACGTTTAGATTAGAGAAAAAAAAAACTTCTATGGTCCATATGGTAAAGATTGGGGATCCCTGCATATTTACTGATCTGTTTGAAGAAATTGTTTAACGCCAGTCATTGTTTGGGTCTAGCAAGGGTTAAATCTCACGTGGACTGGGTTAACAGCGGTGGCTTCCGTCTTGAGGATTGTGTACCAAAACAAAACGCTCTTTCAATACGTTCGGAGTTTCATTCTCTCCCCCCCCCCCCCTCTCTCTCTATCTCTCTTTCTCTCAGCTCATCAATCTCACAACAGACTGTTGGCAACTCCGCATTGGTATCCATCGATGTTGTCCTAAATCGAGAACGTAATCGTCTGTTCAAGTGGGCACTAAAATAAAGCTATTAATATTCAGAGTAGCGCGTTGTGGTGGCCATTAATTCCTTCCCGTACCGCAACCAAAACCAAGTTAACCGTTTGTGCACCCGAGCCTTCTCGTGTGAGATCTCGCCCCGTTCACCCCATGTGCTCCCCTCCCTTGCAGAACAACAAGAGTTCCGTCCAGTGACCCCCGATAACACTTGCCCCTACTATACCTCCTTCCTCGACTCTGTCCAGGGACCCCGACAGTTTCAGGTGAGGCAGAGGTTCACTTGCACCTCCTCCAACCTCATCTACTGTATCCGCTGTTCCTATATATCATTAGACCAAGTGCAGACTTGGAGATCCTTTCTTTTTTTTGTTAATTTAAAAATTGAGTTTATTCAAATAATAAATATACTACGTGAACCGTTCCAAAAACATTCATCCACCATTATAGGCATCAAAACTGATCACCAAACAGTCGGTAACCTGGGCAAGTCGACCCCTCCCCCTGCAACTGTTTACTGGACTTTCCTAACCAACAGACCCCATCGTCTGTGAGGTTAGACAACATTTCTTCAACCCTCACCCTGAACACCGGCGTTCCCCGAGTTGCTGTGTTCTGAGCCCCCTCCTCTATTCCCTCTTCACCTATGACTGCACACATTGTTTGTGGTACTAACACCATCATCAGTATGCAGATTGGCTACAACGGTGATTGGCCCATCATCAGCACAACGATGAGCTGGCCTCCTGCCACTGTCCAGTTAGCAAACTTGGTGGGCTGACAACAACCTGGCCCTTAACTCCAAGAAGACCAAGGAGCTCATTGTAGACTTCAGGAAGTCCCCTCTCTGCACGCACACCCCCCATCCACATTAACGGTACATTAACGGGACGGAGGTGGAACGTGTTTCTAGCTTCAGGTTCCTGGTAGTCAACTATTTCCCTGACCTCTTTTGAGACCCACAATACCTCTACTCTGATCAAGAAGGCTCATCTAGCGTCTCTTCTTCCAATGGAGACTGAAGAAGGTCCTCTCTCTCCTCAGATCCTGTTGAACTTCTTTGCACCATCGAGAGCATCCTTACCAACTGCATCACAGTATGTCTACAGCTTGCTCTGTCTCCCCTGACTCTCAGTCTGCAGAGGGTGATGACCCAAAACGCCAACGCATTCACCGTTCTCCACGATGCTGCCTCCATTGAGTTACTCCAAAGCAAGCGCCTGTCTGCGTAGGGCGCTCAGCATCGCCATGAATATGCTCTCACCCCAACCCATGGACTGTTGTACCCTCCTACCAACCGGGAGTGCACTAAGGAAACTCCGTTATGAACCAGCAGGTGAGCAACAGCTTCTTTCCGACGGAAATTTGTCACTCTACTCACAGAACACAACCTCGGTGAGAGTCCAACATAAAAACCCCCCCAGCAGAATCCAAAGGTTTCCCACTGTGAGGGAATGCACCACCCCGATGTTCCCCCCCCCCCCCCCCCCCCCCCATTTATCCGCAGTCTGCCTCAAATGGCAGTATCATTTATTCAAATCCTGGCCACACACTCATCTCCCTGCTACTCTTCAGGGAGATGCCTGAATGACCAGGTCGTACTGTCCTCCATGTACTGTTAACACTCGCCATTGACATTAATAATTGAATTATCTGATTTGCACTTTATCATTTTATCTGAATCTGAAATCATATGGACGTTGAACCGTGCAAAAAAACTATGTTCTGTACTCATCCAACAATACGTGAACCCAAAAAAATCCAGGAGCAGTACAAATTGTTCAATACAGTCTATACATTTCTCAAATCTGTCCCCCACCCGTGCCACTCATGTGGCCCCCTGGCGTAGGATACCTTCCCTGGACGATCGTTTCGATGAACACCTATACTCAGTCCGCCTTGGCTTATGTGATCTTCCCATTCTCTCACTGACCTTTCTGGCTTGGACCTCCTGCCACTGTCAGAGTGAGGCCAAACTTAAATTGGAGGAGCAGCACCTCACATTTTGCTTGAGTAGCTTACAACCCAACGGTAGGAATATAGATTTCTCTAATTTCCCCTCTCTCTCTCCAACCCTCCCCCACCCTAGTCATTCTACTAATTTTCCTGTCATTCTTTTGAGTTCCACAGTCTATATAAATAGTTACCACCTAGCCCATAGCCACCAATGGACCATTGTGATGCTCCACCTCTCCTTGATTATTGTTGCTTTTTGCATATTTCATTCATTTGTCTTAAGTACATTTGTCTACAGCTCTCGTTCCCCTCTCCCCTGACTCTCAGTCTGAAGAAGGGTCTCGACCCAAAATGTCACCCATTCCTTTTCTCCAGAGATGCTGCCTGACCCGCTGAGTTACTCCAGCTTTTTGTGCCTGTCAACGTATTGTCTTTTTATTGCTTCATGAATATGGTTTATCCCAAGACCCATTTCTACCACTTGTTCCCCACTAACGCAGTTGTGTGGGAAGGAAACGCAGATACGATACGATACGATGGCACTCTCCTGTCAGACCGAGGTCTGAAATTTGTTTTTGCACATACAGCCATACATTAAAATAAAGAACACAACACACAATAGAGTCCAACATAAAACATCCCCACACAGCAGAATCCAAAGGTTTCCCACTGGGAGGGAATGCACCAAAGTCAGTCATCTTCCTCGATGTTCCTGATGTTCACCCTGGGACCTCCCTTCCATCGAGGGGATTTATCGCAGTCGCTGCCTCAAAAAGGCTGGCAGTATCATCAAAGACCCACAAAATCCTGGCCACACACTCACCTCCCTGCTACATTCAGGTAGAAGGTACAGGAGCCTGAACACTGCAACGACCAGGTTCAGGAATAGCTACTTCCCCACAGCCATCAGGCTATTAAATCTGGCTCGGACAAAACATTGGATTATTAATAACCAATTATCTGTTATTTGCTCTTTATCATTTTATTTATTCATGTATGTATATATTTATATAATAGTATATGGACACTTTGATCTGTTTTGTAGTAAATGCCTACTATGTTCTGTGTGCTGTAGCAAAGCAAGAATTCCATTGCCCTATCAGGGACACATGACAATAAACTCACTTGAACTTGAACTTGAACTTGAAGATGCTGGTTTAAACCAAAGATAGACACAAAAAGCAGGAGAAACTCAGCGGGACAGGCAGCATCTCCGGAGAGAGAAGGAATGGGTGACGTTTCGCGTCGAGACCCTGCTTCAGACTGGACTTTTTTGGTCAAGACCCTTCTTCAGACACTAACACATTAGTGGCGTTCTCTCAACTGGCAACAGAGTTAGTTCCTGGTACACGAGTGAAACCCCAGGCAGGGCTTCTTGGAGAAAGAGAGAATAATTACCACAGTAATTGGCATCAACAATTTACTGCTAAAATGTCTTTAAGGCTTGGTGCATTCCATGTTCCACTTATTTGCTTTATACAAAAAAAAAACACAATTAACGCTCCATCTCACCAGAGAGTGGGTATGATTGCATTAAACTATAATTTTCTTGAGGCCATTGCAAAGAAAATAACCACCTTTCTGATGAGTTTACTTATTTCTCAGGTTCTCTAGGCGAATTGTAAAGAAAATGAACAGACTGCCCAGCAAACCATATAACCATATAACAATTACAGCACGGAAACAGGCCATCTCGGCCCTACAAGTCCATGCCGAACAAATTTTTTTTTTCCCCTTAGTCCCACCTCATTGTTTCAGCGGGCCTTAACATCCACAGTCCTGTTTACACTGCTGTACATGGAATTTCCAATGGAATTACTAATTTATTATTTTTTTAAAAAACCTTGGAGAAGCAAGGAACAGCAGATGTTAGTTTACAAAAAAAAAAAACACAAAGTGCTGGAGTAACGCAGCCGGTCATGCAACCTCTCCGAAGAACATGGAGAGATGGTGTTTCAGGTCAGGACCCTTCTCCAGACTGATGAGATTTTGGTGGGGGGAGGAAAGCTAGAAGAGAGGAAGGGCAGGACAAAGCCTGGCAAGTGATAGGTGGATACAGGTGATAGTTTTTTGACAGTCAGATGGTTGGACAAAGGCCAAAGATCAAAATAAAAAAGGTCATAAGGCCATAATTGATAGGAGTAGATTTAGACCATTCGACCCATCGAGTCTACTCCGCCATTCAATCATGGCTGATCTATCTCTAGAGCCACCTCATTGAGTACCCTGGGATGCAAACAATCAGGCCCTGGGGATTTACCAGCCTTCAGTCCCATTTGTCCACCCAACACCATTTCCTGACTACTGTGAATTTCCTTGAGTTCCTCCATCACCCTAGATCCTCTGTCCCCTAGTACATCTTAGAGACTGTGTATTCCTTAGTGAAGACAGAACCAAAGTACCTGGTCAACTAATTTGCCAGTTCCTTTGTCCCCCATAATAAATGCACCCGTTTCTGTCTTCAAGGGACCCACATTTGTCTTAACTATTTTTTTCTTCTTCACATACCTAAAGAAGCTTTTACTATCCTCCTTTATATTCTTGGCTAGCTAACCTCCGTACTTCATCTTTTCTCCCTGTATTGCCATTTTAGTTACCTTCTGTTGTTCTTTAAAACTTTCCCAATCCTCTGGCTTCCCGCTCATATTTGCTATGTTATACATCTTCTCTTTTATTTTTATACTGTCCTTGACTTCCCTTGCCAGGCATGGTCGCCTCTTACTCCCCTTAGAATCTTTCTTCCTCGTTGGAATGAAATGATCCTGCATCTTCTGGATTTTCCAGAAATACCTGCCATTGCTGTTCCACTGTCATCCCTGCTAGGGTCTCTTTCCAGTCAACTTTGCCTCCATAGGCCCCTTTGTTCAACTGCAATACTGACACTTCCGATTTTACCTTCTCCCTCTCAAATTGCAGATTAAAATTTACCATATTATGGTCACTACCTCCTTATGGTTCCCTAAACTTGAGTTTCATTATTAAAGCCAGTTCATTACACTACACTAAATCCAGAATTACCTTCTCCAGTACAAGCTGCTCCAACAATCCATCTCAGAGGCACTCTACTAACTCCCTTTCTTGGGGTCCAGTACCAACCTGATCTTCCCAGTCTACCTGCATGTTGAAATCTCCCAGAACCACCATTGCATTTGCTTTGTTACATGCTAATTTTAACTCCTGATGCAACTTGCACCCTATCTCCAGGCCACTGTTTGGGAGGATCTTTTCACCCTTACAATTTCTCAGTTCTTCCACAATAACTCTACATCCTGATTCTATGTCACCCCTCGCAAGGGACTGAATTTCATTCCTCACCAACAGAGCCAACCCACCCCCTTTGCTCATCTGCCTGTCTTATCAATAGGATGTTTACCTATGAATATTTAGTTTCCAGCTCCGAACCTCTTGCAGTCATGTCTCTGTAATTTCCTCAACATTATACCTACCAATTTCTATCTGAGCCTCAAACTTATCCACTTTGTTTTTTATTATTCACACATTCATATATTATACTTTTAATTCAGTATTCACCTCCCCTCTCACACCAGTTCCTATTTCACCTGACCTTACTCTCTTATCCCTTCTGAACTATCCGTTAATTTGTGTGTCTTTCCTAACTTTTGCTTTACTCTCTTCCCCTTTAACTCCATCCTTCCACTCTCAATTTGTCAACCCTTCCCCCCTCCCCGTCCTGCTATTTAGTTTAAATCCACCCGTGTAGCTCTAGCAAACCTACCTGCTAGAATGGTGGTTCCCCTCAAGTTAAGGTGTAACCCATCCCTATTGTACAGGTCATCCGTATCCCAGAAGAGATCCCAGTGGTCTATAAATCTAAATCCTTGCTCCCTGCACCAGCCCCTCAGCCACACATTCAGATCCCCTATCTCCCTCTTCCTGCCCTCACCAGCACGAGGTACTGGAAGCAATCCAGAGATAACCACCCTACGTCATGCTTTTCAGCCTTCTTCCTAACTCTTTAAACTGACGTTACAGAGCCTCCTTCTTCTTCTTCCCGACGTCATTTGTACAATCACATCTGGTTGCCCACAGCCACATGCACAACCATATCCACCTGCTCACTCTCCCTCTCGAGGATGTTCTGAAGTCGGTGCAAGACATCTTGAACCCTGGCACCAGTGAGGCAACAGACCATCCTCGAGTCTCACCTGCCACCACAGAATCTCCTGTCCTCTCCTCGGACAATGGAGTCACCCACCACTATGGCTCTGCCCGACGTTGGTCCCGCCGGTCGAGTCTCATGGCTAGGATTGGAGTCACCGACCTGTCCACCGCTTGGGCTGAAAGCGTTGTCTGCCCCGACAGCTCCTAAGAGGGTGTACCTGTTTGTATTAGGTACAGCCACCAGGGTCTCCTGCACTCCACGTTTACTCCTCTTTCTCACAGTCACCCACCTTCGCTCTTCCGGTACCCTTGGTGACAACCTCACTGTAGGTCCTGTCCAGGAATCCCTTGTTTTCCAGGATGACCCTGAGGTCATCCAGCTGCTGCTCCAGTTGCCCAACACATTCATTCAGGAGCTGCACCTGGACACAATTTCTGGAGGTGTAGTTGTCAGAAGCATCAGCAGTGTCCCTGACTTCCCGCATCCTGCAGGAACCACACTGTACCAACTTGCCTGCCATTTCTTCAGTGGACAAAAAAAATCACAAATTTCAAATCAAGTGTAACCTCCATGCCTCAGCTTTCTCGCCAAAGACTCTCGAGCCAAAGACTCTCACTTTACTCATCAAACTCTTGATCCAAAGTCTGGGGTGGGAGATTGCATCCTTCACGTGATCCACCCTGTTTCGACGAATGCAATCAACATGGCGTGCACAATCAAATAAGATCAAATAGAATAAGAGTGGTAGCTGGGTGGAATGAGCTTCCAGTGAAGGTGGTGGAGGCAGGTTCGTTTTTACCATTTAAAAATAAATTGGATAGTTATATGGATGGGAAGGGAATGGAGGGTTATGGTCTGAGCGCAGGTATATGGGACTAGGGAGATTATGTGTTCGGCACGGACTAGAAGGGTCGAGATGGCCTGTTTCTGTGCTGTAATTGTTATATGGTTATTATATGGTTATAACTTTAGGCTGTGCACGCCATATGCAAGAAGAAGAAGCCAAAAACTCACACTTTACTCACCAAGGCACTTCACCTCAACAAGGCTGCTCCCCCTAGAGCAATCCCTACTTTTATTTGTTTAAGAAGGAACTGCGGTGCTGGATAATCGAAGATACACAAAAATGCTGGAGAAACTCAGCAGGTGCAGCAGCATCTATGGAGCGAAGGAAATAGGCAACGTTTCGGCCCGAAACGTGCCTATTTCCTTCGCTCCATAGATGCTGTTGCACCCGCTGAGTTTCTCCAGCATTTTTGTGTACCCCCTACTTTTATTTGCTGTTCAATTAACTAATTAGCTAATTTCAAATTTAGTTGCCATTTTTTAAATGACCCGCTCTTGAAAAACTCACCAAGGCTTAAACTTCTGCAGCCAATCCCCACACTCGCTCCTTCACCTGTCCCTCCTCTGCCAACATTGAAGGCACTGAATAATCCACCATGCCTTTCTGTTGGTGCATTGTTGAGCCTCTTGAGGACTCCCCATTCACTATCTTCTTTTAGGTGGCCATAAGGGGCAGGTGCAGAATGAGGCCTTAGGCCCATTAAGTCTACTCCGCCATTCAATCATGGTTGGTCTATCTCTACCTTCTAACCCCATTCACCTGCCTTCTCCCCATAACCTCTGACACCTGTACCTATCTCCGCCTTAGAAATATTATTTGATGGCCTCCACAGCCTTCTGTGGCAAACAATTCCACAGATTAACCACCGTCTGACTCAAGAGATTCCTCTTCATCTCCTTCCTAAAGGAACATGCTTAGTTTTTCTATTGGACTGCCTAAAAGTGCTGAGCTTTTCTACTGGATCTCCTTCAGATTCTTGGTTCATAAGCTCGAGGATCAGAATAAGGCCATTCAGCCCATCGTCTACTCTGCCATTCAATCATGGCTAATCTACCTTTTCCGCTCAACCCCATTCTCCTGCCTTCTCCCCATAACCCCTGACACCTGTACTAATCAATGGTCGAGGTGTTTCTTTTCCATTTGGAAAATACGGAGCTTCCAATCCAGGGGCACGTTATGTCTCTATCAATTAACCTAGAATTTTCTGTCAATATTATTGAAACCAGGTCTGTATTTTTTTGGTAGAGGAACCAGTGGTTTTATTGATCTCCTTGCGACCCATCGGACGATGTTGAGTTCTGGGGCCAGATTGATGGAAGCATTTAGAAATTGTGGTCGATTGAAGAAAAAGGAGGTTTGGAGATAAAGATCTCAGACGTTTCACACAAGTCATGATCTTTACTTCACAGTCATCTCCTTGCTTTCTTATATGTTTCTAAGACAAGGACTCCCTACGGGAGGCACCTGCTCTGCCAGCTCCTCAAAATTCACTGAAAGAAAAAGTAGAATAACATCAGTGCCACAAACAGTCACATGACACATTGGACGAGCGATATAGGTGCCGTGCCCGGTGTCAGACTCATGAAACAGACCAACTATTCTGAGCTCTGTAATGGGAAGAGATTACTAGGCTGACAGAGAGGAAGATTCAATGCAGTACTTTTCATTGATTTAAGGATACAAGAAATAGGCCCTTAAGCCCACCGAGTACACGCCGATCTTTGATCATCCATTCATGTTAGTTCTGTGTATCCATTTTTCATATCTATTCCCTACACATTAAGGGGCAGTTTACAGAGGCCAATTTTTATCTAAAAAGACTCCCACATCTTTGGGATGTGGGAAGAAACTGGAGCATTTGTAGGAAACCCTCATGGCTTCGGCAGCTTCGACCACCCCGGGCCGCGGAGTTGAACCGGCCCGTTCGTGGAGCTCAGATTCAGCTGCGGGACTGACTTTACTTACCATCGCCCGGCGGGGTCACAACATCTGAAGCCTGGATCGCCTCGGCGCAGAGGGAGAATAAGAAGGGAAGAGACAAAGACTTAAGACTTTTGCCTTCCATCACAGTGAGGAGGTGCCTGGTGAACTCACTGTGGTGGATGTTAATTTGTGTTTATTGTGTGTTTTTGTCATTTTTACTATATGTAGGACTGCAAGGCAACAACATTTCGTTCAGACTGCAAGGTCTGAATGACAATAAAGGCTACTTTGACTTTGACTTTGACTTTGTCACAGGGAAAACGTGCAAACTCCACACAAACAGCATTCGTGAACAGGATTGAACCCTGGTCTCTGGCGCTGTGAAGCAGCAGCTCCACCAGCTGCACTATAGTGCCACCTAAAAAGCCTCTTGCAAGAAATGCAGCATACTTACTGACCTATGGGAATCTCGAGCCGTGATCACTGAGAATGGGAAAGAAACATTCGGGATGGTATTGAGAACTTTTGGTTCAAGTCAAGTCAAGTCAACGCAAGTCAAGTTTATTCGTCACATACACATACGAGATGTGCAGTGAAATGAAAAGTGGCAATGCTCGCGGTCTTTGTGCAAAAAGACAAACAAACAAACTACAAACAGAATGGAACAGAATCACATATTCATGCACTTAGAGGCATAGAGGCATGGAGTCATACATCATGGAAACAGGCCCTTCAGCCCAACATGCCCACAACTACCCATATGCCCCATCTACACTAGTCCCACCTGCCTGTGTTTGGCCTATATCCCTCCAAATCTATCATATCTGTGTACCTGTCCAATTTGTCCTTAAATATTGTGATAGTACCTGCACTTAACACACCTGAAAAATACAATAAGAAACAGAAGGAATGTCTCACTTCCCATCCACACACTTCCTGCTCCAAACATGGTTCAGTTTCATGTTTATTTACCTCTTCACCACTCTGAGGGCCCACAAAACATCCTCAATCTCAAAGAATGACACAGAGTGCTAGAGTAACTCAGCGGATCAGGCAACATCTCTGGAGATCATGGAGAGATGACATTTTGGGTCGGGACCCTTCTCCAGACCAGGTATCTACACGCAATCAACCGCTTCTCGCAAGTGTACTCCATTGATGCGATGCATTCTGCACTCGACGTCATACGCCAGCGCCAGCAGGCCCTCGCTCTGACTCTCCCGCAGCTCTGGGCCTCACTCACCCAGAACTGAAAATGGACCTCAAATTGACTTTATTCCATGCTGAATCGACACCACCTGGATCCCAGCCCAGAAAGTCTCCTATCCATGTTCTCCAGAAATGCTACCTGAATAGCTGAGTTATTCCAGCACTCTGAGTCTTTTTCTGTAAACTAGCATCTGTAGTTCCTTATCCATTTTGGTGGCAAAAACAGGAAAGCAGATTATTATCTAAATGGTGGCCGACTAGGAAAAGGGGAGATGCAGCGAGACCTGGGTGTCATGGTACACCAGTCATTGAAAGTAGGCATGCAGGTGCAGCAGGCAGTGAAGAAAGCGAATGGTATGTTAGCTTTCATAGCAAAAGGATTTGAGTATAGGAGCAGGGAGGTTCTACTGCAGTTGTACAGGGTCTTGGTGAGACCACACCTGGAGTATTGCGTACAGTTTTGGTCTCCAAATCTGAGGAAGGACATTATTGCCATAGAGGGAGTGCAGAGAAGGTTCACCAGACTGATTCCTAAGATGTCAGGACTGTCTTATGAAGAAAGACTGGATAGACTTGGTTTATACTCTCTAGAATTTAGGAGATTGAGAGGGGATCTTATAGAAACTTACAAAATTCTTAAGGGGTTGGACAGGCTAGATGCAGGAAGATTGCTCCCGATGTTGGGGAAGTCCAGGACAAGGGGTCACAGCTTAAGGATAAGGGGGAAATCCTTTAAAACCGAGATGAGAAGAACTTTTTTCACACAGAGAGTGGTGAATCTCTGGAACTCTCTGCTGCAGAGGGTAGTCGAGGCCAGTTCATTGGCTCTATTTAAGAGGGAGTTAGATGTGGCCCTTGTGGCTAAGGGGATCAGAGGGTATGGAGAGAAGGCAGGTACGGGATACTGAGTTGGATGATCAGCCATGATCATATTGAATGGCGGTGCAGGCTCGAAGGGCCGAATGGCCTACTCCTGCATCTAATTTCTATGTTTCTATGTTTCTTATATCCTCAATCCCAAGGGTTTGACTAAAGAGAAAATATCGAGCAGCTTAAAATGTTTCTTGAATGGTGTCCCTTCCATCTATATCTATCTATACTATTACTAAAACATAGAAACATAGAAAAAAGGTGCAACAGTAGGCCATTCGGCCCTTCGAGCCTGCACCGCCATTCAATATGATCATGGCTGATCATTCAACTCAGTATTCCGTACCTGCCTTCTCTCCATACCCCCTGATCCCTTTAGCCACAAGGGCCACATCTAACTCCCTCTTAAATATAGCCAATTAACTGGCCTCAACTACCTTCTGTGACAGAGAATTCCACAGATTCACCACTCTCTGTGTAAAAAATTATTTTCTCATCTCGGTCCTAAAAGACTTCCCCCTTATCCTTAAACTGTGACCCCTTGTTCGGGACTTCCCCAACATCGGGAATAATCTTCCTGCATCTAGCCTGTCCTACCCCTTAAGAATTTTGTAAGTTTCTATAAGATCCCCCCTCAATCTTCTAAATTCTAGCGTGTACAAGCCGAACAATACTCTCATCTTGTCCCCTTCCAGCTTGTGTTGTTTTTAAATTTGCACAAAAACGGTACCCTATGTCGCGAGGATTTTTTGACCACCTTACTCACCGTTCCCCTCTGCTCCAAGTGCATCAAGTTTTGTTCCAATCGGTGGAATATTACAAAAGTTGTAAAAGCTTAAAAAAATTGTGAGATCAGCAGATTGGTCTTCTCGCCTGTCAGTCACCATGAAGGTAACGCCCCTTCCGTCACCCGCTGTCAATCGCCGGGGTGAGGAGAATAAAGTCCCGGAGGCGGGGCTGAGTCCGTGAGCCGTGCTGATTGAGTAAACAAGCCGTACGGGCAGAGAGCAGCGTGCGGAGAATAAGCAGCGTGCAGAGAGTGAGCAGAGTGCGGGCTGCTTCTGCGGTGACCAGCATGACGAGCCGGGAGCTGTTAAGTTGAACCGGAAGCCTCTGAGTGATGTTGGAGTGGGACCGGGAGCTACTGCTTGAGGCCGAAAGCTAAAGGTATGGGGTGAGCAGAGTGTGAGCTGTGCCTGCTGCGACCACCCCCCTTCCCACACCCCCCTTCCCACACCCCCTTCCCCCTTCCCCCCCCACACCCCTCCTTCTCCCTCCCCCTCGGCCCCACACATCCCCCTTCCCCCACCACCTTCAGCCACACCCCCCTTCCCCCATGCCTCCATTCCCCCATATCCCCTTCCCCCACACACCCCATCCCCCCCCTTCCCCCCCCCCACTTCCCCCTACCCTCACACCCCACACCCCCCCCCCCCCATACACCCACATGCCCCATCCACCACCCCTCTACCTCCACCCCACTTCCCTCACCCCCTTCCACACCCCTTCCCCCACTCCCCCTCTTTCCCTACAACCCCCCCTTCCCCACACCCCCCCACCCTCTCCCCACACCCCCCCCCCCCACCCCCCCCCCCCCCTTTCTCACACACACCCTCCCCCACATCCCCCTTCCCACCCCCCCCCCTTTCCCACCCCCCCCCCACTCCCCACATCCCCCTTCCGCACAACCCCCCTTCCCCCTCCCCCCACCCCTCCCCACATCCCCCTTCCCACACCCCACCTTTTATTGCCTGGAATTTGTTGCAAATATAATTTTGGAGTGCGGTTGATTTTTTTTCCGTAAATGATGGCCAAGCTTTGCATGAAGTGTTTCGTGACTTAACGTATTGTATTAAAATGTCTCTCAAGCACTTTGTTTGTTTAAAATTGCAACACAAATCATGTTGAGAAATTATGTAAGCAGCGGCGTATTCAATCCAAAGAAACGTAATTGTTTGTCTTTATTGAACTGACCAAGATGAAAATGAATGAAAGAATGAATGAATGAATATTTTATTGTCACATGTGATCGGTCACAGTGAAATTCTTTGCTTGCAAACCTAAGGTATGCAAATAGTTGCCACATCAAGGGCGTTTACAAAGTTACAAAGTACCCCACACCAGGTCCTCCATTGTTCTCCACCCCTTCCCCATTCTCCTCCCCCTCCCTCATGGCCATTCCCCCAAACCGGGGTCCTCCTTTGTTCTTCCCCCGCCACCTCTAACGGTGGTTCCCCCTCGCCGGGTCGTCCTTTGTTCCGCCCCCTCATGGCAGTTCTCCCATGCCGGGGTCCTCCTTTGTTCTTCCCCCCCACCCGTCACAGCTGTCACCCCTCCCCGGGACCTCCTTTGTTCCTGGTGCCACAACTCCCAGCTCTGTTTGACACAGCGTCCATCCATGGGCTCCGTCAACCCAGGCTCCATTTGACATGGGCCACGACCATGGGTTCCATTCGACCCAAGTTCACAAAACCATGACTTTGGATTCAATGCCATTTACCTGTGATGATTGTCCCAATTCAATTATTACTGATGTTGCCGGAACCCAATGTTAAATGCTGAAGAGTAACGTGGTAAATGCATAAATGTCACGTAATCAAAATTTTCCTCAGTTGTGAACCTTATTTCTCATTAATGCCGCATGTATTTAGAAACATAGAAACATAGAAAATAGGTGCAGGAGGAGGCCATTCGGTCCTTCGAGCCAGCACCACCATTCATTGTGATCATGGCTGATCATCCCCTATCAATAACCCGTGCCTGCTTTCTCCCCATATCCCTTGACACCACTAGCCCCTAGAGCTCTATCTAACTCTCTCTTAAATCCATCCAGTGATTTGGCCCCCACTGCCCTCTGTGGCAGGGAATTCCATAAATTCACAACTCTCTGGGTGAAAAAGGTTTCCTCACCTCAGTCTTAAATGACCTCCCCTTTATTCGAAGTGTGGCCCCCTGGTTCTGGACTCGCCCAACATTGGGAACATTTTTCCTGCATCTAGCTTGTCCAATCCTTTTATAATTTTATAATTTGTATTAGTCTATAGAGTCACAAGTCATATAGTGATACAGTGTGGAAACAAGCCCTTCGGCCCAACTTGCCCACAACCGGCCAACAATCTCCCAGCAACACTAGTCCCCCTTGCATGCGCTTTGTCCATATCCCTCCAAACCTGTCCCATCCATGTCCTATGTTATAAGAAAAGCAATTGTAAAATAACATGCATGCAATTCCTCAAAAAAAATAATAAGACTACATTGACGTACATATTTGATAACGGAAAGCTCCATATTTCCAAGTGATTTAAAGCATGTAGCCTGACCAAGGTCCTGATGTGAAAAGATAAAAGAATTAAGCCATTATTTTTACTTAACCTACCAAGTGTTTGTGTAATGTGTTTTTTTAAAAATGTAACAATAGTGTGATAGAAAACTCTAAAATCCTGGACTTCTACCAAGAGTAAAGCCTCTGTGGTACTTAATTACAATATCAATAGACTTTTTACTGGAAGTTACCAAGTGACTCCATTGCTTGTGAGATATGGGACCCTCAGGGACAGGCGAAGGTCATGTTATTCCTCAGACCATTCCGTCATTCATTTAGATAATGGCCGGTCTTCTCTTCATTTCTATTTGCATGTTCTTTAATTGTTTTACCAATAAAAATGTTGACGATCCCAGTCTATAAAATGTGAATTGATGCAGAGTTGCAACATGAGTCTTTGTGAAGCAAGAGCTCCAGGTTCCCACTTCATTGAAAAGGGGCATCTTTCTGATTTCATGTATAATTATTTTTTCTTTAACAGTCGAAATATTGATAGGATAGACATAAAATGCTGGAGTATGGGGTGTGGCTGCGACTAACGGCAGCGGCTCGACTGCAGTCCGTGTCTTTTTTTAATTTTGTCTCGTTGAATGGATGTTTTTGATTCTAGTTTTTATTATTTTTTAGCTGTGGGGGGGGGGGGGGGGGGGGGGGGTAAACTGTTTAATATCTTCCCTGTACGGGGACCCGACTTTTTCCCTGTCAGGCCTAACATCGTGGAGCCGGCGGCGGCCTCCAACTGGAACCAACCTGATGGGTCCAGTCGTGGAGCCTGCAGACTCGCCATCGCAGAGCTGGCCGACTTCGGAACGGGATGAGCTGTGGTGGAGCGCGGCTGCAACCCGACTTCGGAGCTTCGGAAGCTCCGGCCGCAGGCCCGTTGGACAGGTACATCGGGAGCTCGCAGGTCCCTGGTGGGAGACCGCTTTTCGGAGCTCCCGCAACAGCAACTTCTCCTGCCGGGAATCGCGGGGTATGAATTGACTCGGGGCTGGGCCTAACATCGCCCCGCGCGGCTTAAACTGCCACACGACTTACCATCGCCCGCCGGGGCCTTTAACATCGGGAACCCTAGTCGCCTCGACGCTGCATTTGGACTGCTGGACCGCGGGAGAAGAACAAAGGGAAGAGATAAGACTTTTGCCTTCCATCACAGTGAGGAGGTGTTGCAGATTCACTATGATGGATGTTTATGTAAATTGCGGGTCTTGGTTTTTTTTGTAATGTTAAGATTGTAAGAATTAAATTTTGTTCAAACCAAACTGAATGACAATAAAATGCATTCTATTCTATTCTATTCTATTCTAACTTAGCGGGACAGGCGGCATCATTGGATAGAAGGAATGGGTGCGAATGGGAAACGTCACCCATTCCTTCTATCCAGAGATGCCGGCTGTCCCGTTGAGTTACTCCAGGATTTTGTGTCTATCTTCAGTTTAAACCAGCATCTGCAGTTTCTTCTTAAAACAAAGATGTATAGATTTGTAGACTAATTGGCTTGGTAAGATTGTAAATTGGCCCTAATGTGTAGGATAGTGTTAGTGTGCGGGGATCGCTGGTCAGTGTGGACTCGGTGGGCCGAAGCGCCTGATTCCGTGCTGTATTTCTAAACCAACTAAACCAAATTAAACACCAACTCCAACGTTTTTGAGAGGTGTAATTTGCAAGTAATCTTTCTCTGATCTACCTCTCATCTCACCTTGGTGCCATGAACTGCTGCTAATTTTTTGTTTGTACCATGGGGACACAGAATGCAACCAAGGCACAAACTCCATAAGACCCAGTGCGAAGACTGGACTTTGGAAATGGCGCAAATTCTGGCATCTCATAGGAACATAGAAACATAGAAATTAGGTGCAGGAGTAGGCCATTCGGCCCTTCGAGCCTGCACCGCCATTCAATATGATCATGGCTGATCTCGAAAAAAGAATGGCACTGTCTTTTGCATATGTGATAATGAAGCACCATGGAACTGCTGAACCATTAAATCAATAATCTTGTTTAATTTTATGATTATGCCTTCTTATTCTAGATTCACTGGAATTTAGAAGGATGAGAGGCAATCTCATATAAAATGCTTAAGGGATTGGACAGGCTAGATGCAGGATAAATGTTCCCCATGTTGGGGGAGTACAGAACGAGGGGTCACTGTTTAAGAATAAGAGGTAGGCCATTTAGGACTGAGATGAGGAAAAACTTTTACCCATAGAGTTGTGAATCTGTGGAATTCTCTTCCACAGGAGGCAGTGGAGACAAATTCACTGGATGTTTTCAAAAGAGTTAGATATAGGTCTTAGGGCTAATAGAATCAAGTGATATGGGGAGAAGGCAGGAACGGGGTACTGATTTTGGATGATCACCCATGATCATATTGTATGGCGGTGTTGGCTCGAAGGTCCGAATGGCCTACTCCTGCACCTACTGTATTTGCTATGTTTCTATTTCTCTCGCCAGGGTAAATCCTAGTTATACATGTACTCAACAAATCCCTATAAAATTTTGTGTCCAAGTACGCAGCTCACCATTATCTCAGAAGCAATTGAAGATGGACAATAAATATTGCCCTCCTCAATGTAATCCATATTTAATTAATTACTTACATAGAAACATAGAAATTAGGTGCAGGAGTAGGCCATTCGGCCCTTCGAGCCTGCACCGCCATTCAATATGATCATGGCTGATCATCCAACTCAGTATCCCGTACCTGCCTTCTGTCCATGCCCTCTGATCCCCTTAGCCACAAGGGCCACATCTAACTCCCTCTTAAATATAGCCAATGAACTGGCCTCGACTACCCTCTGCGGCAGAGAGTTCCAGAGATTCACCACTCTCTGTGTGAAAAAGGTTCTTCTCATCTCGGTTTTAAAGGATTTTCCCTTTATCCTTAAGCTGTGACCCCTTGTCCTGGACTTCCCCAACCTCGGGAGCAATCTTCCTGCATCTAGCCTGTCCAACCCCTTAAGATTTTGTAAGTTTCTATAAGATCCCCTCTCAATCTTCTAAATTCTAGAGAGTATAAACCAAGTCTATCCAGTCTTTCTTCATAAGACAGTCCTGACACCCAGGAATCATTCTGGTGAACCGTCTCTGTACTCCCTCTATGGCAAGAATGTCCTTCCTCAGATTTGTAGACCAAAACTGTACGCAATACTCCAGGTGTGGTCTCACCAAGACCCTGTACAACTGCAGTAGAACCTCCCTGCTCCTATATTCAAATCCTTTTGCTATGAAAGCTAACATACCATTTGCTTTCTTCACTGCCTGCTGCACCTGCATGCCTACTTTCAATGACTGGTGTACCATGACACCCAGGTCTCGCTGCACCTCCCCTTTACAAAACAATGTATTCAATTATTTAATCTGGACTGCAAAATACTACAGGTAGTGTAATTCTGAAATAAAATATGCTGGTGATTTTCAACATCCAACAACAAAGAAACAAACCTACAGTTTCAGGCTAAAATGATTGTTTTTAATCCATTCCAACTAATTGAGGAAGGGTCTATTGCAATATTTAAGACGCAATTAGACAGGTACATGGATAGGACAGGTTTGGACGGATATGGGCCAAACGCAGGCAAGCGGGACTAGTGTAGATGGGACATGCTGGTCGGTGCGGGCAATTTGGGCCAAAGGGCCTATTTACACGCTGTATGACGCCATGACTCAATAAATCATTCAGAATAATTAAATAAATAATCCATGATTTGCGACAAATATGTCATTCCAAAAGGCACAAAAATACAAGAAAAGGTTGACAAAAGAAAATAAAGGCAGTATTAAAGCAAAGGAGGAGCTTTATATTCTTGCCAGGAATAGCATTAAATCTGAGGATTGGGTGTAGCAAAGAAGGTCCAAGACATTGATCAAGGGAAGATACCGTATGCAGTAACACGAGAGCAAAGTGGCAGGGGAGAGAACATAAAAACAGATGCTAAGTACTCCCATGGGCTAATAAAAGGAACTAGCAAGGACAACTGTAGGTTGGCAGAGAAAGTAAAATTTATAAAGTTGAGTACGGAAAATGACAGAGAAATTAAATAAATGCTTTCATTCTATCTTGATGCTGAGGATGGAAAATACCTTGGACACTCAAAGGTCTGCTGGTAATGACAGAAGTAAATTAGTATTAGTGAACAAAATGTAAAAATTACAAGAGAAGTCCATTGATCACAAAGTTGATATCCACCGAGCCCAATACTCACGTTCTAAAACAATGCAGATAGTAGATAAGTAGGTTTTGCAAATGTTCCTACAGATTGGAAGATATCAAATGTGACTTCACTGCTTAAGAAAGGAGGAAAGTGGAAATCTACTGTATCTGAGAAACTAACAGATCTAGATCTAGATTAACGTAGCTATTACATTACCTCCGAATAACGTAGGTATTTGGAAAAATACAGGCCCTCCCTGGGTTACAAACTGGGTCAATTTTTACAAGTGGTTCAATTAAATTTCCTCCAAAAGTCAGAAAATACTGAAAATCAATCAATACCGTTCCCATGTCTTCACAGTATTGCAGTGAAGGATGTTATGACTGCAAATAAGCCTCTGGAGACTGAAGCCGATGTATTTATACAGCACAAGAATGTCTTTTGGAGAATCTATTTTACTCTTCCCTCTTTTGCCTTTCCTGACACTCTGCTGAACAGTGAGGTTGTATTCTTTTTCAATCACAAAGCTAGCACCAAGCAATTAAGATGGAGTAGCAAAGAACTGCAGATGCTGGTTAATGCAAAATGCTTGAATAATTCAGCAGGCCAGGCAGCAAACCATGGAGAACATGGATAAGTGATGATTTAGGTCAAGAACCAAACATTTAGATATTGTCTTACCCTGCCTGGTTATAATGGTATTGAATTAGGATGTCCCATGCTCAGTCCCATTCTGATGGCCTTGAAGTACTGTGGATGTTGCATTGTTTAATAGCATACCATTACACAGCATCAAGTCTCAATTGCCTTGTCAGTTTCCAAAGCAATTTCTTTAAGTGACTTTCTGCAGTGACACTGGCATATCATGTTCTTAATGGGAATAACATGGTTATATGGATAGGACAGGTTTGGAGGCATATGGACCAAACGCAGGCAGGTGGGACTAGTGTAGTTAGATTGAGCTCTTAAAGACAGGGGAATCAAGGGATATGGGGAGAAGACGGGAATGGGGTACTAATTGTGGATGATCAGCGATGATCACAGTGAATGGCGGTGCTGGCTTGTATGTAGATGGTCTAATGAGTCATTGGAGTTCTCTAAAGGCGTGAGTACTAGATTAAAAAAGTGCGCGGGGGTGGGGGGGAAGAGACCAACATATTTTTAAATTGGGAGTACGACATTGATATGGGTGGAGATTTGGTTAACATTCAGAGAACAAAGAATGGGAATGAAAGGGTCTTTCTCAAGCTGGCATGTCATGATCAATATGATACCACGGTAGACAAAAATGCTGGAGAAACTCAGCAGGTGAGGCAACATCTATGGAGCATCACCCTCTGAGTTTCCCCAGCATTTTTGTCTACCTTCGATTTTCCAGCATCTGCAGTTAATTCTTAAACAATGTGATACCACAGGATCAGTTATTGGGCCCTACCTAATCAGCAATGGTTTGTCCAAGCAGACCAAATACCAAGGTGTTCAGGTTTGTGGATGATACAAAATTAGGATGGTGAGTATGTTGAGGGTCAATAGAGGTTTCAAGTGGATAGAAAGAATGGATCGACTGGGCTTATATTCACAGGAAATTAGAAGGATGAGAGGGATTCTTATAGAAACATATACAATTCTTAAGGGATTGGACAGGTTAGATGCAAGAAAAATGTTCCCGTATGTTGGGGCAGTCTAGAACCAGGGGTCACAGGGGAACTAGGGGCAGGCCATTTAGGACTGCGATGAGGAAAAACCTGCGAGTGAGTGAACCTGTGGAAGTCTCTGCCGCAGACAGTAGTGCCTGAGGCTTCTTATTGCCACATGCGCCAGATGTTGAGTTCAAAGAATCATGGCGTTTTTCTGGTCGCTGCTGGAATTTGAAATGTTCAAAACCTTTCAGCGACAGTCGGCAACAGTTGGCTTGACGCCAATGAGCGTAGCTTAACTTCTTCTGACATGGGTGCTGTCATAGGTTGTTGCCAGGATAACGTAGGTTTTTGCCGATGCTGACTGCCGTTTTTTTTTGTTGTTGTTAAATTATTTAATAAGATTATATTTCAAATTTTATGTCGAAGGGGGGTCCAGTCGCCAGTTTTTCGGCGACCTGCTACGACCATGACAGTCGCCAGCAGCCGCCTAAAAATAGCCTAAGTGGGACAGGCCTGTTAGATATAGCTCTTAGTGCTATTGGAATCAAGGCATATGGGGAGAAAGCAGGAATGGGGTGATGATTTTGGATGATCAGCCATGATCATGTTAAATGGCAGTGCTGGCTCGAAGGGCCGAATGGCCTACTCCTGCACCAATGTTTATTTTGACAGGTTTCACAGGGTAGAATATTTTATGGCAAATGTGAGGTCATTTACTCCAATGCTCAATAAAAAATGTTTTCAGTTTTTTTTTTAAATATCCAGCATCTGCCGTATTTTTTTTTCATTTTCTCTGCTGTTTAATGAATTAGTTGTCTTTTAGTTTAGTTTAGTTTAGTTAAGTGTGGAAATAGTCTCATTGGCCTACCGAGCCCGCACTGACCAATGTTCACCCATATGCTAGTTATCCCAGTTATGCATCCCACACACTGGGGGCAATTTACAGAAGACAAATAAATTTGTGGGTGCAGTGGGTTTGCTGACTGATGGACGAGGATGGACCCGGACACTGCCAAGCAAAGTAACAATGGAGACCCCGACCTTCGTGGTTGGGGGGGACTGCTGTGAGGGAGGAGGAAGATGAATGGAGGACCGGGTTTGGGGGGACTGCCGTGAGTAGGGGGAGGGGAACAGATCAAATGGGGAGGGGGAAGAACAAAGGGGGAGCTGGCACGGATACTTTGTAACTTTGTCAATGCCCTTTACGTGGCGTCTATTTGCATACCTTCGGAAAGCAAGCAAAGAATTTCACTTTGACTTGTCACATGTGACAATAGAGTATTCATCATTTATTCATACCTTCGTTCATTCATTCAGCTTGGTTGGCATGGGCTATTTGGGCTGAAGGGCCATGCAAGTTTCCATGCCATATGACTCAAAAGCTCCATAACCTGCCTTTACACCAAAATAATGTATTGCGAGCCAACTTGGGCACGTGGCTACCTACACAATCTATCAAAAATAGATTTTAATCTAACTTTCCCCCTGATCAAATTTTTGAAGATATAAATGTAAGAAGGGAAAATAATATTCATGTTGCAAGTATCAAATACACCTCAGGCCAAGTGCAAGATTAGTGTCAAAACCGTCTGCAGACGTGGCTTCAAAATATTTTATATAGAGGAAAATAATCTTAAACCAAGTTTCATAAACCAGAAAATTGCATTTGTGCAATGGTGCCTTCATCCTGAAAGTTGGCAATGTAATAATATTGGCAAATTAATTTTAATGTCTGTATTATCACCAATTTACTTTCACAGATGACAATTCGCATATTGTTGTTTTGTTTCTCTCCTCAAACTACTAGTGTTATTACAGTTAGTTTAACATCGTTGAAAATCAAAATAGTTGCATTTATATACTTTCTAATGTGCTTTTAAAATGCAAAGTGTTTTACTACTAATGGAAGTATTTTTGAAGAATAATTGCTATTAGAGGCAACTGCAACCAATTCTGGTCCGCTTTATAGAACAATGTGATAATTATCAAATAATGTTTTAAGTTTGAAGTAATAAACATTAAAACTGTTGGAAACACTCATCGGCATTAATGTATCATATCAATAACCATTTATCAAAAATTTAAGTCAAGAGTCACACTGATTACATAATTTTCAGTGAATAATTATATACAGAGGATGGGAGGTTGGGTCAATTGTTTTGTGATAGGATTTATTTGAAATTTTGTCTTTGGTAAAGTAAATCTGAAAAAGAGGACCGGCAACAAGGGACCTCTTCAAAACAATGGTGAAAGGACTTGTGGTGGTTGAAAATTTAGGCTGAATATTGACACAAAATGCTGGAGTAACTCAGCGGGACAGGCAGTATCTCTGAAGGGAAGGAATTGGTGACATTTCGGGTTGTGAACCTTTTTCAGATTGGAGATTCAGGGGAAAGGGAAATGAGAGATGTAGACGGTGATGTGGAGAGATAAAACAAATGAATGAAAGATGTGCAAAAAAGTAACGATGATAAAGGAAACAGGCCATTGTTAGCTGATTGCTAGGTGAGAACCAGAAGCTGGTGCGACTTGGGTAGGGGAGGGATGGAGGGAGAGGGAAAGCAGGGGTTACTTGAAGTTAGAGAAATCAATGTTCATACCACTGAGTTGTAAGCTGCCCAAGCGGAATATACAATGCTGTTCCTCTAATTTGCCTTTAGTTTCACTCTGACAATGGAGGAGGCCTTGGACATAAAGATCAGTGTGGGAATAGGAAATTAAAGTGTTTAGCAACTGTAAGATCAGGTAGGACCAGGCGGACTGAGCGAAGGTGTTAAGCGAAATGATCGCCCTGTGTACGTTTGGTCTCGCCGGTGTATAAGAGTCCACATCATGAACAATGGATAAAGTAGATTTAGGTTTATTATTGTCATGTGTACAGAGGGACAGTGAAAAGTTCAATTTTGCATTGCATCCAAACATATCCATCATAAACGCAAAGTAAAATAAATTGAGTAAAGGGAAAGGTACGGAGTGCAGAATGAGTGTCTGAATTAGGCTGAAGATTTAGGCAGAAGACTTCCAAAGTAAATTACAACAGGGTTTATAAAGGCAGCTGTGAGTGCATGCCATTCCTAGTTTTGGTATAAGTGGTTATGGGGAGAAGGCAGGAGAATGGAGTTAGGACGGAGAGATAGATCAGCCACGATTGAATGGCGGAGTAGACTTAATGGGCTGAATGGCCTAATTTTGCCTCTCTCATTTATGACCTTATCACCTTATAAACAAGTGAATAGGGCGAGTGAATTTCAATGTTTCAAGGTCAATATGTTGTCGCATGTACCAATTAAGGTACAGTGAAATTTCAGCCATACTAATGGGCCTGCCCCACTTAGGTGGCTTTTAACTTTTTTTAATTAAAAAAAAAATTAGTATTTATTAGAAGTAGTGTACATTACAATAATATAAGCCAAAAATAACACAATACATTTCCTGTATCACTTCATATTTTAAACTTTAAAAAGCAGAAAAGTAAAGAGAGTGAAATAGGATAGTAAGTGTGCGAAAGAGTGATCAAAAGAGACCCTTAAACACGAAAAATTCGAAAAAGAATTAAGAAGTAAGCCATAGGAAAAGAAAACGAGAAAAAGAAAACAGAAGATATATTAAAAGTTTTTAAAAAAAGAGATAAAAGGGATATAGAAACATAGAAACATAGAAATTAGGTGCAGGAGTAGGCCATTCGGCCCTTCGAGCCTGCACCGCCATTCAATATGATCATGGCTGATCATCCAACTCAGTATCCCGTACCTGCCTTCTCTCCATACCCCCTGATCCCCTTAGCCACAAGGGCCACATCTAACTCCCTCTTAAATATAGCCAATGAACTGGCCTCAACTACCCTCTGTGGCAGAGAGTTCCAGAGATTCACCACTCTCTGTGTGAAAAACAGAGCAAATATACCAACTTCGTATTTTTCCTCACCCCTCACCAGGTCCTGAAACCATTTATTTTCAGAGTTCTGTAGCGCCTTATACTTGTAGTAAGTCGATAAATGGGGACCAAATTTTTTGGAAATGGTCTGGCTTGCCTGCTAGGCGACTTTTTAGGTGACTGCAGGAGACTATGCCGTCGCCGCATGTTCACGGGTGGTTGCCGGGAAGTTGCCTGCATGGTTGTGAGGATTTCCCACATTCTGCGAACTAGTCACGGCCTCGTTATGCTCGCCGCAAATTTTTCAACATGCTGAAAAATTAGCGGCGACTGGAATGAAGTCGCCATGGAGAGTAGCGAGAATTCTCGTGCCGTAGGTGGGTCGCCAGGAGGCCCTAGTGGGTTGCCAGGAAGTCGAAGGTTCTCGTAGGTTGTAGCCGGTGCTGACCAGTGAATTTAATTGTCTCACTGGGGAAAAAAATTATAAACAGTAATTTTCAGAACCAAGGATAACCGACCGGTAATGTTAATGTCCGCGGAGTTTCACAGCCGTGTATCTCTGGCTTCTTAAAAGCTATCTCCACTCCTTCTCCCCCCTTTCTCTCCCCTCTCTGTCCCCCTTCTCCCACCTTCCCCTCCCCCTTCCCTCTTTTAAAGGACTTACCGTACACTGTGCTTTTTAGCTTCTTAATTACAGCGCCAACCTTCCTGTTCATCGTGGTGTGTGTCTGTATCACATTGGCTTTGCACCATGTGAATTTCACTCAGACAGCGCTTGTCCCGCTAGCCCTGTCCCCCGCCTGCATAGTGGGCTGATGAAGGAAGCGATGTGTTTGTGTGTGTGTGTTCCACTCTGACAGTCGCCATTCCTGTTGGCGGTTTTTCAGGCGACTGTCGGCATCTTGCCAGTCACCGGCAGTCGCCTGAACATCCTGCACACACGAGGGCCAATTTCCAATTTTACCAAGCCAATTAACCTACAAATCTGTACGTCTTTGGAGTGTGGGAGGAAACCGGGGAAAACCCACACAAGTCAGGGGGAGAAGGTACAAACTCCATGCAGACAAGCACTCGTAGTCAGGATTGAACCTGGGTCTCTGACACAGTAAAGGGCCTGTCCCACTTTCATGACCGAATTCACGACCTCTGCCGAGTTTGCCCTTGACTCATACCCGCAGCATGGTCGTCACAAGATTGTAGGAGGTTGTAGGTAGGTCGTAGGTAGGTCGTAGGTAGGTCGATGCTAGTCGTAGGTACTCGTGGCATCAAGTAGGTAAGGGCGTTTTTCTAGCCTGATGAAAAATGTCCACGAGTAAAAAAAGTTGTGAATTAGGTCGTGAAAGTAGGACAGGCCCTTAAGGCAGAAACTGGACTGCTGCGCCTCCCTGTCGCCCACGATAAGAATATTGGGCAGAAGAATCTGTTTCTTGCATTGCATCTAAATGATGTAGAATAACAGTTACACAATCCAAGGATTCATCATCTCATCCTCTTCTTTTTACCTCTGATGGCTGCTTACAACAGCCCTGGTAAGGTAGCGTTGACAGCACTGCTGGCAGCTGGGTATACTAACAACAGGTTCAAACTTATCCCTCCAAACTTGTCCCAGCCTCAACTACCTCCTCAAGGTAAATTCCTTGTATGTAAATTCCTGTATGTCAAAGAGTGATACGGTGTGGAAACAGGCCCTTCAGACAAACTTTCCCACACTGGCCAACATGTGCCAGCTACTAGTTCCACCTGCCTGCGTTTGGTCCATATCCCTCCAATCCTGTCCTATCCATATACCTGTCTAACTTTCTTAAATGATGGGATAGTCCCAGCCTCAACCGCTTCCCCAGGCAGCTTGTTCCATGCATCCACTACCCTTTGTGTGAAAACGTCACCCCTCAAATTCCTATTAAATCTTTTCCCCTTCACCCTCTACCCGATCTATTCCTCTCATGATTTTATACACCTCTATAAGATCACCCCTCATCCTTCTGCGCTCCAAGGAATAGAGACCCAATCTACTCACTCTCTCCCTGCAGCTCAGACCATCTAGTCCTGCAACATCCTTGTAAATGTTCTCTGAACCCTTTCAAGCTTGACAATATATTTCTTAAACATGGTGCCCAGAACTGAACACAATACTCTAAATACAGTCTCACCAACGTCCTATACATCTGAAACATGACCTCCCAACTTCTAGACTCAATACTCTGACTGATGAAGGCCAATGTGCCAAAAGCCTTTTTAACCACCCTATCTACCTGCGACTCGACCTTCAGGGAACCATTCACCTGCACGCCTAGATCCCTCTGCTCTACAACAGTCCCCAGAGGTCTACCATTGCATGTGCAGGTGTTTGGGATATGGGAACAAAACTGGAGCAAATGAAGGCATCACAGTGGCGCAGCAGTAGAGCTGCTGGCTTACAGCGCCAGAGCCCACGGTTTGATCTTGCCTATGGGTGCTGTCCGTACAGAGCTCATCCATTTTTCCTGTGCTGTTTTCTCTGGATTCTCTGGTTTCTGCCCACATTCTAAAGATGTACAGCTTTGTAGAGCGTTGGTAAAATTGACGATTTTGGTAAAATTGTGTGTATAAGATAGTGTTACTGTACGGGGTGGGGTGATGGCTGGTCGGCACGGACTTGGTGGGCCTAAGGGCCTGTTTCCATGCTGTACCTCTAAAGTCCAATGCAAAGTCAAATCCACATGTGCACAAGCTTCACCAGAGATCGGGTTTGAACACATTTCACAGGAACTGCAAGATGCCACCTCTTTAAACTGCACCACCAAGCCAATCAGACAAAGCCACAGACCCCATTCCCTCACAGGATCTCACTTCATCAGAGGCCTCCCTATAAGATATCGATACTGCCTGGATCAATATTGAAGGCCACTCAACAGCGCAACAGTGAAGAAAAGGCTAAGTAAAGGACCAGCATTCGGGGAGTTTAGAAGGTTGGCAGCTTGGTGATCGGTATGAATCTCCACTCGGTTTAAGTTGAGGTTTATTATTGTTACATGTACCAAGTTAGAGCAGAAAGCATGTGTTTAAGAGGGAATCTGCAGATGCTGGAATAATCGACAGGTTACACAAAAAGAGAAGGTTCACCAACTCAGCGGGTGTCAGCAGCATCTATGAAGCGAAGGAACTAGGCAATGTTTCGGGCCGAAACCCTTCTTCAGGGGGATCTTATAGAAACTTACAAAATTCTTAAGGGGTGGGGACAGGAAATGGGAAATGTTGGGGTATCCAGAACAAGGGCTGGGGGGGAAATCTTTTAGGACCGAGATGAGAAAAACATTTTTCACACACAGAGTGGGGGGCTAAGGAAGGGGTAGTTGAGGCAGCAAGGACTAACAAAAGAGGGAGAGATTCGATTGTTCAAAGGGATCCGGGGGTATGGAGACTCCCCAAACAGAATATGAGTTGGATGTTCCCATCCAATTTGGTGGTGCAGGCTCGCTGGGCAAATCCCATAATACACCTATATTCTATGTCACACACATCAAGTCAAACGCAAGTCCAATAGGTGGAGCGAAGGAAAATATACAGAGTGCAGAATATGAAATTCTGAGCATTTTAGGAGTAACTGCTCCGACACAAAGTCCAATGTACACTTTGACTTACAAGTGAATCGGACAGTACTCTGGCTCCTGGAAGGATCGTTCAGAAGCCTGATAACAGAGGGGAGGAAACTGTTCCTCTGTCTGTTTGTATGTGCTTCAAGCTTCTTTATCTCCGATCTTGACCTTGGGTGCTGTCTATGTGGAGTTCGCAATTCTTCCCTGAGACCGTATGGGTTTCCTCCTGGTGCTCTTGTTTTCCCCCAGACCCCAAAGACGTGCGTGATTGTAGGTTAATTGGCCTCTGTATATGGCCCCTAGTCTATAGGACGTGGATGAGAAAGTGGGATAACATAGAATTAATGTGAGTGGGTTATTAATGGTCGGCATGGACTCGGTGGGCCAAAGGGCCTGCTCCTATGCCGTATCAATCAGTCAGTCAAGCCACGAAGGATAAATCACCAGCCTTTCTTTTTAAATGTGTGGTGAATTTTTTTATGAACAGATGCAAGAGCTGACGATTTAAATGGCACCTCTGACATTACAGCAACTCAAGTCCACACTCTTGTTCTCATCTCTCTGTAATCGGGACTGAACTTGGCCCCAAAATACAAAAAGATGACTGCAGATGCCGAAAACCTGAAATAAAATCTGGGGAGGAAAAATCACTATCAGTGTAAAAAATAGTATTAATGCTTCAAATCAACTTGAAACTGAATTGTTAATTCTTTACTCACAGGTGCTCTGAATTCACAGTATTTTCTACTTTGGTTCTTGTACCAGGATCCTTCGGATCACCAGCAAAGGTGATGCCGGCAGGATGACTTTTCCACGAACCAATGAGTCATTTTAAATAAACATTGGTATAGAGATGAGCAACCTTTCTGTCGATAGCCTTCACTTTAGATTACTGCAACTCGTCTGACATAGAGGCCTCCCTAGTGTTTGGTTCACCGGTGAGGTACCAAGTCTAGCACAGCCGAAGCCTGCAAGCTACACAAATGCAATACAAAAACACCACAGAGAGAAAAACAAGAACAATGAAAAAAAATGATAGGAAATCAGTAGATAGAAGTGATAGGGGCGGCACGGTGGCGCAGCAGTAGAGTTGTTGCCTTACAGCGGCTGAGACCCGGGTTCTATCCTGATTATGGCTGGTGTTTGTATCTTCTCCCCGTGACCTGCATGGCTTTTCCGCTTGTGCTCCAGTTTCCTCCCACGCTCAAAGATCTGCAGGTTTGTAGGTTAATTGGCTTTGGTAAAATTGTAAATTGTCCCCAGTGTGTAGGGTAGTGCTAGTGTACGGGGTGATCACTGATTGGCGCGGACTTGGTGGGACGAAGGCCACTGTTTCCGCGCCGCATCTCTGAAGTCTAAAGCCGAAAGAAAGCATTTGGAAATATATCGAGATCGCAAGATGTGACATGAAAATAGAATCAAAAGGGAAAAATAAACAGCTGCAGTCGCACGTTTAGAATTTTAAATAGCACTGGCATACAAGTTAATCAAATCCACCCTCAACACGGATATGCTTCTTGTTTATCATTACAACATTGCATTTCAGAAACACTCACATTATATATCAATAAAATGTCTTCAAATCAGCTATTAATAAAAGTGATGAAATAGGGGAGAATTCTGCTGGTTAGGCACTTGGTGGTGATTTAACTACTGTCACTTGGATCTGAACAACATCATCTTTCAAAGGGAAAATAGTGCACGTGCTGGAAGTCAGCAGTAAAATCAGAGAAGCTGCTATGGGTCAGATCAAATCCATGCTAATTGGATGGTCGGCAGTGAGCGAAGGAGAGATCGCTGCTTGTAGTGCATTTACTTGCTGGTGCATTATAGGATCATCGTCATTGTATCATCTAGTACGGAAACAGGCCCAACTTATCCATGCCCCCTAAGGTGCCCCAACTAAGCTAGTCACATTTGTCTGCATTCAGTCCATATCCCTCTAAACCTTTCCTATCCATTCCCCTGTCCAAGTGTCCTCTAGATGTTGTTATTGTTCCTGCCTCAAGAACCTCAATTGGGTTCCGAAGTGTTCAAATCCCAAATGGCACCCATCCTTTTTCTCCAGAGATGCTGCCTGACCCACTGAGTTACTCCAGTACTTTGTGTCTACCTTTAGTTTAGACCAGCATCAAACCAACTGAATAAGCATTCCCCTGAAGAAGGGTTCAGACCCAAAATGTCACCTATTCCTTTTCTCCAGATATATTGAGATACCCGGCGAGTTACTCCAGCATTTAGTGTCTATCTTTGGTAGAAACCAGCATCTGCAGTTCCTTGTCTTTGGACTTGTTTGGATCAACAGGGTGACAAAAGGTCCGATAAAGAATAGGGTAAAAGGCAAACTTGGCCTGATCAACCTGATCATTCTTCTTCTTGCGTATAGCGTGCACAGCCTAAAGTTGTAGATCAAGGGTAGACATCCAGGTCAGAACAGCATCAGTTACTGGATGGATGGTTTTGATGCCACCAGGGAACAGCCTCGGTGAGCAGTCATTCACGAGGTATGGGATGGTCTGGTCTAGATGTCCACAGTCGCAAGCAGGGCTGTCTGTCATCCCCCACTTGCATGGAGGATGCAGATTCTGTTCAGGGTTAGCCATTGCTTGTGATGGAGGTCAAATCCCGGTGGTTTGACTGTGGGGTCCGTGATAACCTCTCTGTTGTTGGCGTTGGTATATTTCCAGGCTCTGCGCCACTCAGTCTTGGAGTCAAAGTCTTCCAGGGATTTGACCGAAGACCAGAAAGGTTTGTGGGACTTCAGGCGCTAGTTGGGCAGATTGTTCCAGTCAGCATGGATGGGAAGGTCAGGTTTAACCTCGATGATGCACCTATCTTTCAACATCATCTCCTGCGTATGCTGGGAAGGGCGATATGAGAAAGGACAGGGAGCCACTGCAAGGTGTTGACTTAGCGTCCCTTTGATCACCCGCATTGCAGAGTTAAGGACAGAGTTAAGGACAGAGTTAAGGACAGCTGTTAGTCCAAGCTGTTGAGCAAAACTCAGCTGTTGAGTAGACTAGGGCTAAGCTTGTGGTACGGAGGGTCCCCAGCTGTTGCCTGCAACTTTCCTAATGATATTGACCCTTGCTTTCAGTTTATCAACCACCCTCTTCAGGTGTTCACGATAGGTGAGGGTGCGATCCAGGGTGACTCCGAGGTACTTGGGGAATTCTTCATTCATCACCGGCTTACCACAAAAGGACACTCGGAGCTTTGCATTGGCGAGCCAATGGCTGAGGCGAACGGCAGTGACAGTTGTCTTAGATGAGTTGGGGCGAAGTCACCAGAAGGTGCAGTACTCCTCCATCCGAGGTAGTTGGCATGTCACTCACATAAATGTTGAAGAGTAGGGGAGCTAGGACAGAGCCCTGGGGGAGATCATCATTCAGGGTCCTGACAGAGCTGGTCTGGTTCCCAAGCGAGACCCTAAATCTACATTTGCTGAGGATGGATGAGAGGGCACGCATGGTGGTTTGGCACTTCAAGATTCTGGAAGCCTTCAGCAACAGGCCATGTCTCCACATGGTGCCATAAGCTGATGACAGATCGATGAGAGCAACACCAGTTTTCAGGGCACGTTGTAAGCCAGCCTTTATATTGGTAGTGAGGGCAAGGACTTGTTCTGCATAACTTCTACCAGGTCTAAAGCCAGCTTGCTCTCTGGGTAGAACAGGTTAGAATGTCATATCGTCAGAGAATCATAGACATAGATACATAGAAAATAGGTGCAGGAGGAGGCCAGTTGGCCCTTCGAGCCTGCACCGACATTCAATATGATCATGGCTGATCATCCAACTCAGTATCCTGTACCTGCCTTTTCTCCATACCCACTGATCCCTTTAGCCACAAGGGCCACATCTAACCCTCTTAAATATAGCCAATGAATTGGCCTCAATTACATTATGTGGCTGAGAATTCCAGAGATTCACCACTCTCTGTGTAAAAAATGTTTTTCTCATCTCACTCCTAAAATATTTCCCCCTTTATCCTTAAACTGTGACCCCTGGTCATAAGGAATAGGAGTAAAATTAGGTCATTTGGCCCATCAAGTCTACTCTGCCATTCAATCATGGCTGATCTATCTCTTCCTCCGAACCCCATTCTCCTGCCTTCTCCCCATAACCTCTGACACCCGTATTAATCAAGTCTGTTACATTTGCTAAAAGTCATTTAGTGGTCATTTGTGTTAAACAGTTGTTTAACTAAACTCTGAAAGTGTGCCAATAATGATGCCATGTTTTAATGGCTTCCGGCTCTGTATCTGGAAGTAATCCAAGGTGGGTAGGTCTGCAGGATAGTTCTCCAAGATTTCTATCCGCTGTTGACGCTCATAGCATTGCTCCGATTCCTTTAGCAGCTTCTTTTTCAGACTGCTGATATATTTCTCTTGTGCTTTCATCTTCTCTTCGATTTTCTTCCAATGGTTCTACCAACGGAGAAATCCTGGCAAGCAGGAGGCGCTCAAACAGCTTGTAGGATGTACTCTAGAGGAAGATGGGTCGGTAACTAGCTGGATCTTCAGCAGATTTCCTAGGATCGAGGATGGCGATGACTTTAGACTTTAGTCTAGACTTTAGACCTGATCATTGCAAATCAACATTACATGTCCAAGGGCACAATCTCTCTGAAACTGAACATTTCAGACATCTCTGAAAGCATTGAAAGTCTCTCCTGACAACCCATATGATGCCCCAATTGTGCAGAAGTGAAGTGGCTATTAATAATAGTGTTTGTGCCATATTATCTTTACTTCGGTAGATGGTTATTGAAATGCAAACTCTTAGTACTTGATTCTTGCAGCTGGTACCATCTGCTCAAAGAAATAAAATGTTTATTGGATTGTTTTCCTGCTTTCATGTATCAATGGCTTTGTGTGAAGCCTATTAAGAAAGAATTAGGAACAGCTAATGGATAATTCACAGACCTTGTCCTTCAACACATTTCATAACAAATGATGATGGGAAACAGTAGTTGCTATTGTTCAAATCTAAATAACGCAAATGGTATAATTTCAGTCAAACACAAATTATCAATTCATGGTGGATGTAATTAATTTCAGTTGAATGCAGCATAAAATTGAATAAGAGAATGGATGTAAAAAACAAACTGCAGGTAGAACTCAAGGAGTCTAGCAGCATCTGTGGGGGGCAACGAATTGCCAAACGTTTGGGTCAAAATCCTCCCTCAGGACTCGAGAACTAGAGGACATAGGTTTAAGGTAGAGGACATAGGACCTGGGTTTAAGGTGAGGGAGGGAAGGTTTAATAGCAACCTGAGGGCGTAACATTTTCACACAAAGTGTGGTGGGTGTATGGAACGAGCTGCCGGAGGAGGGAGTGGAGGTCAGGGGGAGATATCGCAACATTCCAGAAACATTTAGACAGGTACATGGATAGGACAGGTTTAGAGGGATATTGGCCAAACGCCAGCAAGTGGGACTGGCGTGAATGGGGCATGTTGATCGGTGTGGGCAAGCTGTATAATTCTATGTCTCTGTGATTGAGAGTGGAGAGGGAAGGTAGCCAGTACAAAGAGGAGGGGGGAGAGGAGGGATCAGACAGTGGCCAGTGGGTGAAAGGCAGACCTTGAATGCATGAATGGTGAAGTATCAATGTCACGCAGTATTTGAAAAGTTGCAACCATTTTGCAAAGCTCTTAAAACAAAAGGAAATGCAAAAGTAGAACAGGGCTAATGTTTCAATCAAATGCAATGTGCATGTTAAGAAATAATTATTTGCCTCTTTTCAATGGACTTGCCAGATGTGGTATTAAAAATCAATATAAATAATTCAATGACATAATCTATCACTGTGTGAAACAAGGAATGTACAAAAAAGAAATGTTAGAAAGTAATAAGAGAGAAGAAGGCAACACAGTGGTACTGCTGGTAGAGCTGCTGCATCACAGTGCCAGAGACCCGGGTTCGATCCTGGCCTAGGGTGCTGTCTGTGTGGACTTTGTACGTTCTCCCTGTGACCGCATGGGTTTCCTCTGGGTGCTCTGATTTCCTGCTGCATCCCAAAGACGGGAAGGTTTGTAGGTTAATTGGCCCCTGTAAGTAACCCATGATGTGTTGGGAGTGGATGGGAAAGTGGGATATCATAGAAAGAGTGTGAATGGGTGATTGTTTAAGAAGGAACTGCAGATGCTGGAAAATCGAAGGTACACAAAAAAGCTGTGGAAACTCAGCGGGTGCAGCAGCATCTATGGAGCGGAGGAAATAGGCAACGTTTCGGGCCTTCTTCAGATTGATGGTCGGCGTGGACTCGGAGGGCTGAAGAGCTTGTTTCTATGCTGTATCTTTCAATCAATGAAAACTGGATCTCTGCTATTTAAAAACATATTTCAAAATGAAATATTACTGGTTTCTGTGAACAGATCAGGCAGCATCTTTGCGAAGACCGCACTAAATTGTAGAGAGTTGTGGATGCAGTCCAGACCATCACTCGTACCAACCTCCATTCCATTGACTCCATCCACATCTCACGCTACCTCAGCAAGGCTACCAGTATAGTGAAGGTCCAGTCTCACCCCGGTCACTCCCACTTCTTCCCTGTCCCACTGTATTTTATCTTGCACTAAATGTTGCATGCTTTATCCTGTATCTGGACACTGTGAATGGTTTGATTGTAATAATTTCATTGAGTGGATAGAACAAGACAAAGAATCTCTTCACTGTTCCTCGGTACGCGTGACACTAATAAACTCAATTAATGATGCAGGGTCAACATTTCAGACTGTTTTAAATTGTTGACAGGAAGTGGTCAAGCCTGGCAAAACCAACAATTATTGCCCATTGCCATTTGGCCCATAAACTGGCTTGCCAGCCCATTTCAGAAGGCAGATTGGGCTCAACTGCATTGGGTCTGAAGTCAATTGTGAACCAGACAGGTAAGAATGGCAGACTTTTTGACAATAGACAATGAGTGCCGGAGTAGGTCATTCAGCCCCTCGAGCCAGCATCGCCATTCACCTCAATCGCGATCCCGTTCCTGCCTTCTCCCCATATCCCCTGATTCTTCTATCTTTAAGAGCCCTATCTAGCTCTCTCTTGAAAGTATCCAGAGAACCGGCCTCCACCGCCCTCTGAGGCAGAGAATTCCACACTCACAACTCTCTGTGTGAAAAAGTGTTTCCTCATCGCTATTCCAACAGGCTTATCCCTTCTTCTTAAACAGTGGTCCCTGGTTCTGGACTCCCCCAACATCGGGATCATGTTTCCTGCCTCTAGCGTATCCAAACCATTATATGTTTCAATAAGATCCCCCTCATCCTTCTAAACTCCAGAGTATACAAGCCTAGCCACTCCATTCTCTCAGCATATGACAGTCCCACCATCCTGGGGATTAACCTTGTAAACCTATGCTGCACTCCCTCAATAGCAATAATGTCCTTCCTCAAATTAGGGGACCAAAACTGTACACAATACTCCAGATGTGGTCTCACTAGGGCCCTATACAACTGCAGAAGGATCTCTTTGCTCCTATACTCAACTCCTCTTGTTATGAAGACCAACATGCCATTCGCTTTCTTCACTGCCTGCTGTACCTGCATGCTTACGGATTGACTAATGAACAAGGACCCCTAGATCCCCTTTTCCCCAATTTGACACCATTTAGATAATAATCTGCCTTCCTGTTTTTGCTACCAAAGTGGATAACCTCACATTTATCCACATTAAACTGCATCTGCCATGCATCTGCCCACTCACCTAACCTGTCCAAGTCACCCTGCATTCTCATAGCATCCACCTCACAGTTCGCACTGCCACCCAGCTTTGTGTCATCTGCAAATTTGCTAATGTTACTGAATCCCTTCATCCAAATCATTGATGTATATTGTAAATAGCTGCGGTCCCAGCACCGAGCCTTGCGGTACCCCACTAGTCACTGCCTGCCATTCTGAAAGGGACCCGTTGATCCCTACTCTTTGTTTCCTGTCTGACAACCAATTTTCTATCTTGAAAGACATTGTTGGACTGGATGGTCCATTAACCGGAAACGAGAACACTATTTCTCACTCTGCAGATGCTCTTCTGAACAGCTAAGTATTTTAACAGCAGTTTTCTGTTTTAGTTTAGTGAATCTGAACTTGAAATCACAATAGAAACAAGGCCCTGGAGACGGATGTCAGGAGCCGACCATAAGAAACATACTGCTGATAATGTTATTCGGTGATCTTGTTAAGCGCATCACTGGGGTAATTTTATGACTCAGCACTACCAACAAGATGCCTTGCCCATTAATTTTAACGATGGGAGATATTCTGAGCAGTAAGTTTGATTTTTTATTAATGCACTGCTGATGGGCCACGATCTTGGGGATGCTCTGAGCTGCTCAACAGAACTAAGTATAGTTAAAATGCTAACAGCCATAGAGTCAGGCAGCATGGAAACAGGCCATTCAGCCAAACATGTCCCATAGTTTCAGTTTAGTTTCCGTTGCAGTATTAGTTCATTACCACATGCATCGAGGTACTTTGTTAAGCTTTTGTTGCGTGCTAACCAGTCAGCGGCATTTACAATACATGATTACAATCGAACCTTTCACAGTGTACAGATACATGCTAGGGGAATAGCGTTTAGTGCAAGGTAAAGCTAGTTATGTCCGATCAAAGATAGTCTGAGGGTCACCAATAAGGTGGATAGTAGGTCAGGGCAGCTCTCTAATTGTGTTCTTGATAACATAACAGCTGGGAAGAAACTGTTCTTGAATCTGGAGGTGTGCGTCTTCACACTTCTATACCTAATGTTACTGAATTGGGAGTGAGTGTAGAAGAGAGATCATAATTGATAGTAGAATTAGGCCATTCAGCCCATCAAGTCTACTCCGCCATTTAATCATGGCTGATCTATCTCTCCCTCCTAACCCCATTCTACTGCCTTCTCCCCATAACCGCTGACACGTGAACTAATACAAGAATCTATCATTCTCTGCCTTAAAAATACCCACTGACGTGGCCTCCACAGCCTTCTGTGGTAAAATATTCCACAGATTCACTACCCTCTGACTGAAGACATTTCTCGTCATCTCCTTCCCAAAAGAACATCCTTTAATTCTGAGGCTATGACATCCAGTCCTAGACTCTCCCACTAGTGGACACATCCTCTCCACATCCACGCTATCCAAGGCTTTCACGACTCTATATGTTTCAATGAGGTCCTCCCTCATTCCTCCAAACTCCAGCGAGTACAGGCCCAGTGCCATCAAACGCTCATCATAGGTTAACCTCCTCATTCCTGGGATAATTCTCGTAAACCTTCTCTGGACCCTCTCCAGAGCCAGCACATCCTTCCTCTGATATGGTGTGCAAAATTGCTCACAATATTCCGAATGCGGCTTGCCCAGCACTTTGTAAAGCCTCAGCATTACATCCCCAGCTCTCAGATAAATCAGAATTGTGCCAGGGACCTGTCATAACCTAAGTACAATCCTGTAGTTCCCAAAGCACTTTATACCCAATGAAGTACTTTTTGTTGAAGTATAGTGACAACTGTAATGCTGGTCATTTGTGGAATGTAATGCTGCCCAACGCATCAGGAATCAGCCGTAAACTGCATGCTGCAGATTATGCCATTTGGTGAACTTGTTAAGCACCTCAGTGGGGTAATTTTATGTACTCTGCTCCACTGACAAGATACCTTGCCCATCTAGTCTTATCCATCAAGTGTAAAATATTGTGAGCAGCAAGTCTGAAGGTTTTTAGGGGGCCAAAATCTGGCCAAAACATCAAGGATAAATCCCCTAGTGATCTTTGCAATAATAAAATGCAATCTTGTATGGCTATAATAGAGTAGACAGGTATGCAGCTTCACACTTCACATGAAATACTTAACCTCTCTCAGTACACTGAAATACTGCCTTAGATTATGTACTCAAGTCTCTGGAGTTGGACACAAGCCTCCAATTTTCTGACTTTGATTTGACATTGAGCTTCCCTTATGAACCCATCAAGTTCCGACTTCCATCTCCGTGATATTGTCCATCTGCACATCTTTAGTTTTCTTTACTGTAGGGATACAGCGTGGAAACTGGCCCTTCGGCCCACCGGATCCGCGCCAGCCAGCGATCACCCCGTACACTAGCACTATCTTACACACAGAGGACAATTTATCATTTTTATTGATGTCAATTAACCTGCACACCTGTACGCTTTTGGAGTGTAGCAGGAAACCAGAGCAGCCGGAGAAAGCCCACGCGGTCACAGGGAGAACGTACAAAGTTCGTGCAGACAGCACCAGTCCATGAGTCCACGGCGCTGTCACGTAGCAACTCTACCACTGCATCACTTTGCCACCCCAGGTTTCTGTTTCAGCAACTGTAACCTTTAGCTGAATTTTTATCGACTTGAGAGATGAGATTGCTGTTTTGACATCTCTCCTTCCACTTTCAAAACTGGAACGAACAACAAACTGGAGGAACTCAGCATCCAAGGAGCCAAAGGGTTGGTCAATGTTTCCAGTCAAGACTGCATTCCGTTGTCCCTGTACTGTACACTGACAATGACAATTAAAGTTGAATCTGAATCAGAAGACACATAGAGTCATAGAGTCATACAGTGTGGAAGCAGGCCCTTCGGCCCATCTTGTACATGCCAACCAACATGCCCCATCTGTACTAGTCCCACCTGACTATGTTTGGCCCACATCCCTCTAAACTTGTCCTTTCAATGTACCTGTATAAATGTTTCTTAAACATTGTGATAGTACTTGCTAAAAGTTGTGATAGTGCCTGCTCTGGATTGGGACTGACTGCAGAAGGGAGATAACATTCAGAGAACTCATCATTTTGCCATGAACCTGTCATGACCAAGCAATGTAAACTACCCCAGCCCAACACTTAGGGCTAGCGGAATCAAGGGAAATGGGAAAAAGCTGGAACAAGGTACTGATTTTGGATGATCAGCCATGATAATATTGAATGGCGTTGAATGGCCGAATGGCCTACTCCTGCACCTATTGTCTATGTGTCTATCTCTTTGAGAACTCTCTACTCCTCCAATTCTTCTTTATAGTACACCTTCCATTTGCTGATTGTATTTTGCTGAGCGGTTATTGTTTAACATTGAAATTGTGCTCAGGCTTGATGGCTGGAAATCCCATGATCTGCCCTGACTTTATTTCCCAGGCTCTAAGTGCTACAATTTCCCATTCTCAGCTTTCTTACATCTTTACCTCCCCCTCTTTTCAGATCCCCCCAAAGTCTACTTGCCAAGCTGTGAGTCAGCTCCTGTGTGAATCATCAGGTTTTTGTTTGATAAGTCTCGGTAGGTGATTTAACAGGGTGAAGGCTTTGCTAAATTGGAAGTTGCCATTGCTGTTAATGGGAAAGCAAGTGAACGAGTTATTCTTGTTGAATATAGCTCCGTCATTGCTGAATAGTAAATAGTGGCATTGTATTCCTGAAATAACCACACGTATAAATAATAGGTGCTAAGGTGATGTTAGTAACTCCCACTATGTTATTCCTGAGGTTTGAGGCTCTCTGCAGGTCTTGCTTAAGGAGATGCGGTGTCCATTATATTTTTACTGGGAAACGCTGTTGAAAATTGACTTTGCCTAGAGGGAAATGCGATAATGACTATACTTGGTCATTTCTCACCATTATATAAATTCAACCAAGCATCTCCTGTGAGATTCACTCTTGTATGCTGGCTGTCAGTTATGCACCAGCTGCACTTAGAATGAATTCATTCTTTGGAAAACAAGGTCAATTATCTCATGATAGACCATCATTGTTGCTGTTCCTGTCAATGAACCTTCCCATACCATCACCTCCCCTCCAATTAGACTTTTAGACTTTATAGATACGGTGCGGAAACTGGCCCATTGGCGAACCCATGCCAACCAGCAATCACCCCGCACACTAGCACTATCCTACACACTAGTGACAATTTATAGAAGCCAATTAACCTACAAATCTGTACGTCTTTGGAGTGCGGGAGGAAACTGGAGCACCCAGTGAAAATCCACACGGTCACAGGGAGAACGTTCAAACTCCGTACAGACAGCACCCATAGTCAGGATGGAATGCAGGTGCCCGGCACTGTAAAGCAGTAACTCCATGGTCGACTCCCACCTGAGTCTCCAAAGATCAAGCCCTCCACAAACCTCCATTCCTTGTGAAGTGCGGAGGCACTTGGCCAAGAAGTTGTATGTGGCTAATAGGTGATACTGATAATAATCCATCCCTATGTGCAGTTATTGTATTTGGTTCCACATCCACTCACCCTCCCATCACCCCAATCCCATTCTGCAACAATGGTCTAGAAGTCCAACCCAGATTTCCAATGTTGTCTGTGCGGTGTTTGAATATTCTCCCAGTGACCCTGAGGGGCTTTCCATAGGTGTTCCTGGTTCTTCCCACATGCCAAAGATGTGCTGGTTAGTAGATAAAATGGCCATTGTAAATTGTCCCTAAAATGTAAATTTCTGGTAGAATTTGGAGGTAGTTGATGACAGGTGGATGAGAAATAATAAAATGGAGCTGGTATAAGATTAATGTAAATGGGCGTTTGATAGTTGGAGAGGAAAGCAAAGGATGCCAAATCAATTGATATTCTTTAGGCAGAGATAGATAGATTCTTGATAAATATGCCATGATCATATTGAATGGTGGTCCAGGCTTGAAGGGCCGAATGGCCTACTCCTGCACCTATTTTCTATGTTTCTATGGTTGTAGGGGGCTATGGGAGAAGGCAGGATAATGGGATGAAGATAGATCAGCCATGATTGAATGGCGGAGTAGACTTGATGGGCCGTATGGGATCACGGAGACATGGCTCCAGGGTGACCAAGGCTGGGAGCTGAACATCCAGGGATATTCAATATTCAGGAGGGATAGAGAGAAAAGAAAAGGAGGTGGGGTAGCGTTGCTGATTAGAGAGGAGATTAATGCAATGGAAAGGAAGGACATTAGCTTGGAGGATGTGGAATCGGTATGGGTAGAGCTGCGAAACACTAAGGGGCAGAAAACACTGGTGGGTGTTGTGTGCAGGCCACCTAACAGTAGTGGTGAAGTTGGAGATGGTATCAAACAGGAAATTAGAAATGCGTGCGACAAAGGCAAAACAGTTATAATGGGTGACTTCAATCTACATATAGATTGGGTGAATCAAATTGGCAGGGGTGCTGAGGAAGAGGATTTCTTGGAATGTATGCGGGATAGTTATCTAAATCAACATGTAGAGGAACCAACGAGAGAGCAGGCTATTTTAGACTGGGTATTGAGTAATGAGGAAGGGTTAGTTAGCAGTCTTGTTGTACGTGCCCCCTTGGGCAAGAGTGACCATAATATGGTTGAGTTCTTCATTAGGATGGAGAGTGACATTGTTAATTCAGAAACAATGGTTCTGAACTTAAAGAAAGGTAACTTTGAGGGTATGAGACGTTAATTGGCCAAGATTGACTGGCAATTAATTCTAAAAGGGTTGACAGTGGATATGCAATGTAAGACATTTAAAGACTGCATGGATGAACTACAAAAATTGTTCATCCCAGTTTGGCAAAAGAATAAATCAGGGAACGTAGTACATCCGTGGATAACAAGGGAAATCAGGGATAGTATTAAAGCCAAGGATGATGCGTACAAATTAGCCAGAAAAAGCAGCATACCGGAGGACTGGGAGAAATTCAGAGACCAGCAGAGGAGGACAAAGGGCTTAATTATGAAAGGAAAAATAGATTATGAAAGAAAACTGGCTGCAAAATTTTTATAGATATGTGAAAAGAAAGAGATTAGTTAAAACAAATGTAGGTCCCTTGCAGTCAGAAACAGGTGAGTTGATCATGGGGAACAAGGATATGGCGGACCAATTGAATAACTACTTTGGTTCCGTCTTCAATAAGGAAGACATAAATAATCTGCCGGAAATAGCAGGGGTCCGGGGTCAAAGGAGTTGGAGGAATTGAATGAAATCCAGGTTAGCCTGGAAGTGGTGTTGGGTAAATTGAATGGATTAAAGGCCGATAAATCCCCAGGGCCAGATAGGCTGCATCCTAGAGTACTTAAGGAAGTAGCTCCAGAAATAGTGGATGCATTAGTAATAATCTTTCAAAACTCTTTAGATTCTGGAGTAGTTCCTGAGGATTGGCGGGTAGCAAATGTAACCCCACTTTTTAAGAAGGGAGGGAGAGAGAGAGTCTAACATCGGTAGTGGGGAAACTGCTAGAGTCAGTTATTAAAGATGGGATAGCAGCACATTTGGAAAGTGGTGAAATCATTGGACAAAGTCAGCATGGGCAGTGTTAGCTGTGAGGAGGATGCTAGGAGACTGCAAGGTGATTTGGATAGGCTGGGTGAGTGGGCAAATGTTTGGCAGATGCAGTATAATGTGGCATTTTGGTGGCAAAAACAGGAAAGCAGACTATTATCTAAATGGTGGCCGACTAGGAAAAGGGGAGATGCAGCGATACCTGGGTGTTATGGTACACCGGTCATTGAAAGTAGGCATGCAGGTGCAGCAGGCAGTGAGGAAAGCGAATGGTATGTTAGCTTTCATAGCAAAAGGATTTGAGTATAGGAGCAGGGAGGTTCTACTGCAGTTGTACAGGGTCTTGGTGAGACCACACCTGGAGTATTGCGTACAGTTTTGGTCGCCAATCTGAGGAAGGACATTATTGCCATAGAGGGAGTGCAAAGAAGGTTCACCAGACTGATTCCTGGGATGTCAGGACTGTCTTATGAAGAAAGACTGGATAGACTTGGTTTATACTCTCTAGAATTTAGGAGATTGAGAGGGGATCTTATAGAAACTTACAAAATTCTTAAGGGGATGGACAGGCTAGATGCAGGTAGTTTGCTCCCGATGTTGGGGAAGTCCAGGGCAAGGGGTCACAGCTTAAGGATAAGGGGGGAATCCTTTAAAACCGAGATGAGTAGAACTTTTTTCACACAGAGAGTGGTGAATCTCTGGAACTCTCTGCCACAGAGGGTCGTCGAGGCCAGTTCAATGACTATATTTAAGAGGGAGTTAGATGTGCCCCTTGTGGCTAATGGGATCAGAGGGTATGGAGAGAAGGCAGGTACGGGATACTGATTTGGATGATCAGCCATGATCATATTGAATGGCGGTGCAGGCTCGAAGGGCCAAATGGCCTACTCCTGCACCTAATTTCTATGTTTCTATGTTTGGCCTAAATCTGCTCCTTATGAACGTATGATTCATTGTTTCTGTGCCCAATGATTCAATAATTTATTATCCGAGAAAAGTACAAAAATATTTTTGATATTGAACAAACTGGTTTAAAGCAATGATGGTTTGAATCATACTCAGAATTTAACTTCCTTGATCCCAATCTTTAGCCTTTCATTTATACACTTGGTACTTAATTATGTTGTCTAATTCTTTTTGCATCATATGAAAATTTTGTGTATCTGTCACCAAAGGAGATCAAATCTACATGCGAAAGATATACACAAAATGCTGGAGTAACGCTGCAGGTCAGGCAGCATCTCTGCAGAAAATGGATCGGTGACATTTCGTGTCAGGACCCTTCTTCAGACTATGTGCAATAGAGTTTAATGCTAAATTTCAAGAACACAAATTAGCTTTGACAGAATTAACATGGTTGTTAGAAAACTAGTCAGTTTGCTATGAACAGTAAAGATAAATAGACAAAATGATGCATGATATGACAAATGGATAAAATAATTATAGAAATGGTAGTAACTATGCAATTGACAAAGAATTATATATACGCCTCGAATGAAAAAATCATCAAATTGTAATTTGTAAAACACAATGATGGGTAGTATTTATGTTATAAAACGCATGTCTACAATAGTAAATGGATTTCAATTAAGTTGTATTTCCATTTAGATTGGTATGTAAAGTCCTAATTTAAATCAATCTGAGAAATTCATGTGGAATAGATTACTTCCTGAGCTAACTCCAATTTAAAGTAATTTGTCAGTGTCGACATTCATGGGAAATTAAAGTACTTTGTTCTATTAACATGACATTTCTTTTCACATAGCAGCAGAAAATCTGTGTTTTTTTTTAAAATAATTAGCCATGTGTTAATTATACCACAAATTAGCCTCAGATTCACAAACTCAACACTTTTTCAACATTCGATGATTATAACACCGTGACACCAAATGACATATGCGTTCTGTTTTCATTGATCCAGGCTTTTGATGTGTGAACTTTTTAGTTAGTTTATTATCATCACGCATACCAAGGTACAATGAAAAGCTTAAATGTAGAAACAAAGAACTGCAGATGCTGGTTTATACCAAAGATAGATACAAAGTGCTGCAGTAACTCGACTGAAGAAGGGTCCTCACCTGAAACGTCACCTAGCCCCTGTCCCACTTGGGAAACCTGAACGGAGACCCCTATAGACTTTGCGCCCCACCCAAGATTTCCATGCGGTTCCCAGAGGTTGCAGGTGGTTGCCGGAGGTTGCAGGTAGTGGAAGCAGGTAGGGAGACTGACAAAAAACCCCCGGGAACCTCCGGGACCGCACAGAAGCCTTGGGTGGGGCGCAAAGTCTCCAGAGGTTTCTGCACAGGTTTCCTAAGTGGGACAGGGGCTTAACTGTTTTCTCCAGATATGCTGCCTGACCCTTTGAGTTACTCCAGTACTTTGTGTGTTTCGGCAGTGTAAGAATGTTTTTGCTGCATGCTATCCAGTTAGTGAAAAGACTGTACATGATCAAGTCGTTCACTTCAAAAACATATCCCCATTGAAGAAAGGTCCCAATCCAAAACATCATCCATCGACATCGTCCAGTGATGCTGCCTGACCCACGAAATTACAATCAGAGAGGAAGACGGTGATGTGGAGAGATAGAGACAAATGAATGAAATGATATGCAAAAAAGTAACGATGATAAAGGAAACAGGTCATTGTTAGCTGTTTGTTAGGTGAGAACAAGTTACAGACAATGAGACTCAACAAGACGACTTTGAAGCTGGCACGACTTTGGTGGGGGAGGGATGGAGAGGGAGGGAATGCAGGGGTTACTTGAAGTTAGAGAAATCAAAATTATACCACCTGGTTGTAAGCTGCGATTTATGAGATGCTGTTCCTCCAATTTGCGTTTGGCCTCACTCTGATGATGGAGGAGGCCCAGGACAGAAAGGTCAGCGTTTGCAAGGGAAGGGGAATTAAAGTGTTTGTGAACTGGGAGATCAGGTAGTTCCAGGCACCCTATGCATGTTATATACATACACACACACACATACTCACACACACACACACATATATATATATGTCACAAGTCACACGTTATACATTTCAAAAGTCAAAAGGCCAATTTCCCAATGGCCAGAAATATATATATAAAACACTCTTGACTCATATAATCTTTTTCTGGCCATTGGAAATTGGCCCCAGCACTCCAATGTACTAAGGTTTTACTAACATCAGGCTCATATCAAATGGCATCATCTGCTGAGCAACGGCAATTTTGACATCTACCAGCAGGAATCGACTTTTGAAATTTATAACCTGTGACTTGTGTTTATAACTGACAAAAAGCATCATAAAACCCCCACAGTGGATCGACTAGGAGGTGACTCAAAGGGTCCCCTCTGTTTTATCGATGAGCAGATCCCAGCATTTGGCAGCCTCAGGTCGTTTTGCTCAGTATTTTTCAAACTGCTTTGCTGCAGTTCCATGATTATGACAGGGTTTTCTCCACAGCACACAGCAGACGTACATGCTGTGGTCTCTGCCACCTCTTACTTTCCTCTGGCTTTATGTTATCACTCCTCTTCTTTGCTCTCCTTATCTGATACCTTTTTGTCTCCTTTTCATCTCTAACCTTATTCACATACTCCACACATCGGTCAATCATCACACCCCCCCCTCCCCCCTCTCCCCCCCCCCCCCCCCCCCCCCCCCCCCCCCCCCCCCCCCCCACATGTCATAAGATTATGAGATCATAAGTTATAGGAGCAGAATTAGACCATTCGGCCCATCAAGTCTACGCCATTCAATCATGGCTGATTAACCTGATTTCTACATTTTGAAAATGTTTACAGAGCCTCAAATTAATATCTGTATAGTTCACCTTGCATCGATATTCTTAGTCACATGGTCTATATGGTTCTTTAAAGCACTTCACAATTATTCAGAAAAAATCTCATGATGGATATGCCTTCAGTGAATTACAGGTGAACTATAGCACTGCTGGAACAACACCATTACAGTTACTTTGCATAACTATACCACCTCTCTAATCATTTGTAACTAATGCTACAGAGCAGGGAAAAAACCTTGCAAATAATGAAACCAGCTTCCTTTAGACTTGACACAAATATAAACCAAAAATCCCTAAAGCACTAATTTTGGAAGCAATGCATATTCTGTTGGTAACACAAGATAACCACTTCTCTCCCTCCAAACCCCATTCTCCTGACTTCTCCCCATAACCTCTGACACCCGTACTAATCGAAATGTATCCACCTATAAGTTGCCAGACTTTATGTTGCTCCCAAGTATACCTTAGGAAGCATTTTATTGGGACGCATTAACAATTTGCTTTGGGAACAACTCCATCCAAGACCGCATGAAATTGCAGGAAATTGTGGACGCAGCCCAGACCATCACACAAACCAACTTCCTTTGACTCCATTTATACCTCACGCTGCCTCAGCAAGGCCAGCAGCATATTCAAGAAAGAGTCTCACCCTGGTCACTCCCTCTTCTCCTCTCTCCCATCAGGCAAGTGGTACAGAAGTGTGAAAACGCACACCTCCAGATTGAGAGACAGTCTCTTCCCAGCTGTTATCAGGCAACTGAACCATCTTATCACCAACTAGAGAGCGGTCCTGAGCTACCATCTATCAGATTTTTTCATCAGACTTTACCGGATTTTATCTTGCACTTAATGTTATCGTGCATCTGTACACTGTAGGATGGCTTGATTGTAACCATGTATAGTCTTCCCACTGACTGGTTAGCATGCAACAAAAGCTTTTCACTGTACATCAGTACATGTGACAATAAACTAAACTAAATAATGAACCAAACTAAAGTTGTACCGAGACTGTTCCTGGACACAGTCAACAAATTACAGCAAGTTGTGATGAACCAAAAACTGACCATAAATTGAGTACAATTCCAATACCAGAATATTGTGGAGAATACAGTGAAACTTACCGAATAATAAAAGGGCTGAATTGGGTGGATGTGGAGAGGATGTTTCCAGTAGTGAGAAAGTCGAGGGCCAGAGGACAAAGCCTCAGAATAATACAACATAATTTAGAATAGAGATGAGGAGAAATGTCTTCAGCTAGAGGGTGATTCTGTGGAATTCATTGCCACAGACAAGAGTGGAGGTCAAGTCGTTAGGTATTTTTAAAGCGGAGATTGATACGTACTTGATTAGTAAGAGTGTCAATGGTTACGGGTAGAAGCAGGAAAATTGGGTTGAGAGGAACGTAATGCTCCTGCCCCCCCCGCAACCCCTGGCCAGACTCACCATGCGCTGTGAAAGGAACTCTCCCCACAATTGGTCCCGTGAACAAGTATTGTCATTCAATAAGATCACATCTGATTCAACGTCCCGGTGTGCTCCCGTTTTCCCCACCATCTCTCCACCAGCCATTACCCTCAGCCCCCCCACCCATTCAGTAATTCAGAATGAAGGAGATTTGGAAGCCTTGGGCAAATTGAATTGTTACTTTCTTTATTTTTATTCTTTACTTTAACGGAGAGGAGAACAATCTGCGCATGCGCAGTTTAAGAATTTATTTAAAGCCGACCGACTGCCTACCCTGAATAATTACTCACGGCACATGCCTGCTCGGAGGGCAGAAGGGCCTGTTTCCACACTGTAATTCTTTAACTAAAAATAAAATCTAAAATAAACTCATAGGCTTGAGCCCTTCAGCCAATTCACTTATTGGCCTTTTCCTACCTCCAGTTCCCTCCCCTCTCTCCCTACCATTTGTACCGGTACCAAAAAAATGCCTCCCCAGCCTGTCTGAATGACTACCGTCCGGTGGCCCTTACCTTGGTAGTCATGAAATGCTTTGAGAGGCTGGTGAAGAAACACATCTGCGCCTTCCTCCCTCGGAACATGGACCCGTTGCAGTTCACATACCGTCGCAGTTCACATAAACAGATCCATTATTTATTATGTAAAATAATATGTGTATTATAATTGTGTTTATAGTTTGTTTGGTTGTTTGGTTGTTTGTCTTTTGCACAAAAATCCGCGAGCATTGCCACTTTCATTTCACTGCACATCTCGTATGTGTATGTGACAAATAAACTTGACTTGACTCTACTTTCAGTCTGAAGAAGGATTCTGATCTGCAACTTCACCCATCCTTTTTCTCCAGTGATGCTGCCTGACCCGCTAAGTTAGTCAAGCAGTTTGTGACTATCTTCCATATAAAAAACAACATCTGCACTTCCTCTCTGCATACTTATTGGGGGAGTTGCTTTGATGTCCTTCAGTGAATTGCACAGTGAATACTTCTCTGCATATCACATTGAAATATATTTGCATAATATCAATTTGGAATGAAAAGGAAGAACGACCATGACGTTATTGAACTCCAGTGGAATTATTCTGCATCACTGATGGCAATGAGAGGAAGATGTCCTTACCCGACCTTGCCAATGTGATTCCAGACACACTATTGTAGTTGGTTGAGTAAAGCAAAGGAAAATTAACTTGCTAGACAACTGGCAAGAGACGATCTAGCATTTAAACTGGCAAAATGTGCTAAAATTGTCTGAATTGTGTTTCAATATCTTAAATAGTTCTCGGGTGTCAAATTCATTCACAGATGTTCAGTTTCATTGACAGTTTTCATAGCCAGTGAAAGTAAGAATTCCATGTGCTGCTTCGGGACATATGGCAATATAACACGATTGAGTTTTGACAGTGAGTTTGTGGGTGTCACACCAAAGGTAGATACAAAAAGCTGGAGTAACTCAGTGGGACAGGCAGCATTTCTGGAGAGAAGGAATGGTTGACGTTTCGGGTCGAGACCCTTCTTCAGACTAGCTAGGGAAAAAGAAACGAGAGATATAGACGATAATGTCAAGAGGTAAAGAACAATGAATGAAAGATATGCAAAAAAGAAACGATGATAAAGGAAACAGGCCATTGTTAGCTGTTTGTTGGGTGGAAATGAGAAGCTGGTGTGACTTGGGTGGGGGAGGGATGGAGAGAGAGGGAATGCTAGGGTTGCTTGAAGTTAGAGAAGTCAGTATTCATACCACTGGGCTATAAGCCGCCCGAGGGAAATATGAGATGCCGTTCCTCCAATTTCATCATAACTTGCTGGGATTTGTTGACTGCGGAGTCAAAGTCCAGGAAAGGCCTTGGGATAATTTTGCAAGTCAAAGCATTCCACTTATTGCCACAAGGTGCTCTTGATTCCTCCCACATCCAAACGTAATGCAGGTTAGTGGGTTAATTGAACACTGTGAATTGTCCCTAGTGTGGAGATGAGAGTGGGAGAATCTATGAGAAAGTCAATGGGAATTAAAAAATTGTTGTTTGATAGTCAATACAGATGAGATGGGGCCTAAGGATTTGTTCCCCTGCTGCATCTATGAATCTGCGGAGTGAGGATTGAAGTATCTAAATATAAGATACTAGATTAAGTGGGACCCGTTAGGTCCCAGCATCACACGGGAGGGTTGGTACCCCAACGTAATATTCCACCTCTCCACCAATTCTAATATTGGTGGCCAGTGCAGTGGGGACTTTCTGCAGCACTAGTATGGTGTTGAGGGCTGAAGGGACTCGTTCCAGAGGGCTAGTATGGACATTGTGGGCCAAATGGATTTTTGGACTGGCGGCTCAGGCACTCAAACCTGTTGTGCTGGCAGCTCACTCACTCACAGCTAGTGGGGTAGCAGTTGACTCATGGCTATTCCTTGAAATTTCATTTCAAGCAGGGTGCAAGTCCACCTAATTCAAGTGCAGTTTCTTACCACTTCAAGCAGAGTGCAAGGCCACCATATTCAAATACAGTCATACCATTTCAAGCAAGGTGCAAGGCCACTAAAGACAGCTAGTCATGACCTCTCCCTCCTCCATCTTACAGAGACTGAGCCACGCACACACGTCTGGGTTTTATAGTCCCCCCCCCCCCCCCCCATGACAAGAGGTGTGGCCTTCATGGTGTGATTGACAGGAGAGAGAATCTCAACATATTTTAAACACTAATAACTCTTTTATTTTTCATCGATGGGAAAATCTTCGGCACCTGATGAGAGGGTGGGGACTCTGAGTGAGATGGCCAAAAATCACAGCCATACGTGGTAGTAGCATATTTCCTAAAATCAATGTACAGCGCAAACAGGAAGTGGTCAAGATTAGACTTTTAATTATATAGATATAACTTTAGCATTCTCAAACCAACTTCTCAATTAGGCAAGGCAACTATGGGATTCTCAAACCAACTTTTCAATTAGGCAAGGCAACTTTGGCATTCTCAAACCAACTTTTCAATTAGGCAAGGTAGACAAAACTGCTGGTGAGACTCTGCGGGTGCGGCAGCATCTAAGGAGCGAAGGAAATAGGCAACGTTTTGGGCCAAAACCCTTCTTCAGACTGATGAGGGGAAGGGGTAGACAAAAGGAAGAGGAGGAGTCAGAGGGCACAGGGAGAGCTGAGAAGGGGAGGAGACAATAAGGGCTACCGGAAATTGGAGGTTAATTTTCATGCCGCTGGGGTATAAACTGCCCAAGCGAAATATGAGGTGCTGCTCCTCCAATTTCCGATGGTGCTCACTTTGGCTTGGAGGAGGCCTAGTACAGAAAGGTCGGATTCAGAATGGGAGGGGGAGTTGAAGTGCTGAGCCATCGGGAGATCAGGTAGGTTATTGCGGACCGAGCGGATGTGTTTGGCGAAACGATCGCCAAGCCTAAGCTTGGTCTCACCAATGTAGGTCAGCAGACATCTAGAGCAGGCAATTTTAGCATTCTCAAACAAACTTTTCAATTAGGCAAGGCAACCTTAGCATTGTCAAACCAATCTTTCAATTAGGCAAGGCATTCTCAAATCAACTTTTCAATTGGGCAAATCATTATCAAACCACCTTTTCAATTAGGCAAGGCAACTTTAGCATTTTAGCATTCTCAAATCAACTTTTCAATTAGGCAAGGCAACTTTGATTATGTAAGGCAACTTTAATTAGGCAAGGCAGCTTTATTTAGGCAAGGCAGCTTTAACTGAGTTGGATGATCAGCCACGATCATATTGAATGGTGATGCAGGCTCGAAGGGCCGAATGGCCTACTCCTGCACCTATTTTCTATGTTTCTATGTTTCTAATTAGGCAAGGCAGCTTTAAATGGGCAAGGCAACTTAATTAAGCAAGGCAACTTTAATTAGGCAACACAGCTTTAGCATTTCCAAACCAAAGGCAACACAGCTTTAGCATTTCCAAACTTTATTTTCAAACCACATTAAGGGCACTGACAGGTCAATAAAACCACTCACAGTTTAGTAGACATATGTTCAGTGTTATTCACAGATCAGACTGAGAGACATGACCCTCTCACTCCCCCGTCTCGCAGAGACTGACTGAGGCACTCCAGGTTTAATAGTCCCTCCGGAAGGGGTGTGGCCTTCAGGAGAGAGAATCTCAATATTTTGTAAACACTAATAACTCTTTTATTTTTCATCAATTGGAAAAATCCATTTGTCCTGCACGGCGGAGGGGGACTCTGAGTAACATGGCCAAAAATCAACGCCGTTATTTTCAGTGTTTTTTCTAAAAACAATACTGAGAGCAACAGGAAGTGGTCAAGATCAGACTTTTAGTAATATAGATAAGTCGGAGGTCCGATGGCATAGGGCTACTGTCTTACGACGTCAGAGACCCAGGTTTGATCCTGACTACAGGTGCTTATTTGTACGTTCTCCCCATAACCTGCGTGGGTTTTCTTCAAGATCTTCAGTTTCCTCACACACTTCAAAGACTTACAGGTTTGTTGGTTAATTGGTTGGGATAAATGTAAAAAATTGTCCCTAGTGAGTGTAGGACAGTGTTATTGTGTGGAGATCGCTGGTCGGTGCAGACTTGGTGGGCTGAAGGGCATTTTCTCCGCGCTGCATCTCTAACCCTCAATTGGAAATTAGTCAGAATTCTGACATGATCTGAATGTTATAACAGAAAAATGTTTCCATGTATAGTCTTTCTGCTGACTGGTTAGCACGCAACAAATGCTTTTCACTGTACATCGGTACACGTGGCAATATACAAAACTAAATTAAACTAAACTAAAAAATGTTTACGTATTAATTGAATAATGTATATTAATAGGTCTAAGTTTTCATGCTTACTTGTCGCACCCTGGTCATTCCCTCTTCTCCCCTCTCCCATCTGGCAAAAGGTATAGAAGTGTGAAAACGCACACCGCCAGATTCAGGGACAGTTTCTTCCCAGCTGTTATCAGGCAACTGAATCATCCTACAACAACCAGAGAGCAGCGCTGAACTACTATCTACCTCTTTGATGACCCTTGGACTATCCCTGATCGGACTATGCTGGCTTTACCTTGTAATAAACGTTATTCCCATATCGTGCATCTATACACTACAAATGGCTCGATTGTAATTATTTATTGTCTTTCTGCCGACTGGTTAGCCCGCAACAAAATCTTTTCACTGCACCTCGATACACATGACAACAAACCAAACTGAAACTGAAACTGAACTGAAACGAGTGTAGATGGGACTGAGCTAATTAACTAAACTAAAATTCCATGAGGGTAATATCTAATTCCTCTTTCCCAGCTATTCCTTCTGACTATTGCCAGAAAGCTGTCTAATTCTGAAGCTTGTCATATTAACGTCAGATACCATTTAGTTCATTAGGACTAATTTTCCAAATGCATGTTCCCAGCAGGTAGGGCCCTACGATTTGAGTGCACATGTGGAGAATTGTCCCTGGAAGCGAATGTGTGCTTCTTTGAAAATTGTAGATCAGCCTAACGATCTGGAAACATTTTACCGTGAAGTGTCTTGACAGAGAACGGTGCCTGCATTCGAGATTGTATATCATTTAAAGAACATTCTTTTCCAATGTGCTGATTTTTAATCACACCTTTCCTGTACACTGGAGAGGTTTGCATTTACAAGAGCCAAACATGGTGAATTTAAGGCTGAAAAATATGAAGAAGAAGACACAAAGAAACAGGGAACTGCAGATGCTGGAATCTCGAGCAAATCACAAAGTGCCGGAGTAACTCAGTGGGCCAGGCAGCATTTATGGAGGAGATGGATAGGTGACATTTTAGATTCTTCTTTAGACCGATTGTAGAGAGGTGGAAGAGGGGGGTGAAAAATGTGAAAATGTTCAGCACGTGTGTGGAGAAAGCAAAAAAAAAACACAGGTTATGGCCCAAATGTCCATGAGTCCAAATTAAAAGAGAAAAAGCACCAGATGCTGGGAATGTGAAACAATGGGCGGCACGGTGGCGCAGTGGTAAAGTTGCTGCAGCACCAAAAAACAGGGTTCGATCCTGACTATGGGTGCTGTCTGTATCGAGTTTGTACATTCTCCCTGTGACTGCGTGGGTTTTTTTCCCAGGTGCTCCGGTTCATTGGCTTCGGTAAAAAATATAAATTGCTCCTAGTTTGCAGGATAGTGCTAGTGTATGGGGATCGCTAGTCGGCGCGGGCTCGGTGGGCCGCAGGGCATGTTTCCGCCCTGTATCTCCAAACAAAACTAAACTGAACAGATGCTGGGAATGTGAAGCAAAATTAGAAAATGGTGGAAGCACTCTGCAGGTCAGACTGCATCTGTGGAAAGAGAATCAAAGTTAGCATTCAAGTGAAACCAATGAAAGCTCTCTGACCTGAAACATTAACTCTATGTTCCCGTCAGCATGGATGAGGTAGAACAAAGGACTTGTTTCTATGCTGCATGATACTGCGACACTTATCACAGATGTTGCTATTTCCGCTCAGCGCCCTCATCACATTTTTGTTTTTCGTTCCTGATGGAACATGCTATTTGTGCTCCCCGGTTTTTGGAATTAACTTTTTCAAACATGGAAGTCTGATTTTACTGCCTTGCCTTGCACGAACTTTAACAAAAAATAACAATGACACGGTGGTGCAGCAGTAGAGTTGCAGCCTTACAGCGCTTGCAGCGCCGGAGACCCGGGTTCGATCCCCGACTACGGATGCTGTCTGTACGGAGTTTGTACTTTCTCCCCGTACCGCGTAGGTTTTCTCCGAGATCTTCGATTTCCTCCCACACGCCATAGACATACAGGTATGTAGGTAAATTGGCTCGGTGTATGTGTAAAGTGACCCTTATATAGGATAGTGTTAGTGTGTGGGGATTGCTGGTCAGAGCAGACGGTGGGACGAAGTGCCTGTTCCCTGCTGTAACTCTAAACCAAACTAAACTAAGCTGATATAAATTATTTAAAAAATTATAATATGCCACTTAGAACATTAATAAAATAATTGAAAATATTAAATCAAATGCAAATGATTTAACTTGACATTTGATATCCAGAAAGCAGATGAGCAGCAAATATGTTGCACAGTGACGCAGCTGGTAGAGTTGCTGCCTCACAGCGACAGAGACCCGGATTCAATCCTGCCTATATGTTACTGTCTGTTCAGAGTTTGTACATTCTCCCTGTGACTGCATGGTTTTCCTCCAGGTACTCCAGTATCTTCCCACACTCCAATGACATACAGGTTTCTAAGTTAATTGGCTTCCATAAATTGTAAATTATCCCCTAGTGCATAGGTTTGTGCTAGTGTACGGGGTGGTCACTGGTTGGCATGGATTCGGTGTGCCGAACGGCCTGTTTTCACGCTGCATCTCTAAAGTCTAAAGTAAAGTGTATGGCCGAGGGTAGTCCCTGGTGAATAGAAATATCCAAAAAGTCACCAAACTATCAGAGAAATTGATGAGAAGGAGACTGACGATACCATAAATATCTTTTAAACAGGGTGGAATTTGCACTGAAGCACCTCACAATCATAAATTAAAACCATATAACCATATAACAATTACAGCATGGAAACAGGCCATCTCGGCCCTACAAGTCCGTGCCGAACAACTTTTTTCCCTTAGTCCCACCTGCCTGCACTCAAACCATAACCCTCCATTCCCTTCTCATCCATATGCCTATCCAATTTATTTTTAAATGATACCAACGAACCTGCCTCCACCACTTCCACTGGAAGTTCATTCCACACCGCTACCACTCTCTGAGTAAAGAAGTTCCCCCTCATGTTACCCCTAAACTTCTGTCCCTTAATTCTGAAGTCATGTCCTCTTGTTTGAATCTTCCCTATTCTCAAAGGGAAAAGCTGATCCACATCAACTCTGTCTATCCCTCTCATCATTTTAAAGACCTCTATCAAGTCCCCCCTTAACCTTCTGCGCTCCAGAGAATAAAGACATAACTTATTCAACCTTTCTCTGTAACTTAGTTGTTGAAACCCAGGCAACATTCTAGTAAATCTCCTCTGTACTCTCTCTATTTTGTTGATATCTTTCCTATAATTGGGCGACCAAAATTGTACACCATACTCCAGATTTGGTCTCACCAATGCCTTGTACAATTTTAACATTACATCCCAGCTTCTATACTCAATGCTCTGATTTATAAAGGCTAGCATACCAAAAGCTTTCTTTACCACCCTATCTATATGAGATTCCACCTTCAAGGAACTATGCACGGTTATTCCCAGAGCCCTCTGTTCAACTGTATTCTTCAACTCCCTAAAAATATCGACAGATATTCGAAATGTGAAATAAAAACAAAAACTGCAGGAAACATTCATTAGGTCAGGCAGCATCAGTGGAGAGGTGAACAGTTAACTTTTCAGGTTTGGGACTTTGCACGGGTTTTGGTTTCGATTGAGGTTTTATGTTTAGCTTTATTATTGTCATGTGTACCAAGGTACAGTAAAAGCTTTGTTTTGCATGCCATCCAACCAGATCAGCAAATACTACACACAGATACAATGATGTTAATGTCAAGTACAATACCTAGAGCAATTGGGAAGATCCATAATTCAGAATATAGTTCTCAGCATTGTGGCTCACCTATTCCATGGACAAAGTTCAATGTCCACATTGGGGTAGAGGTAAATCAGACAGAATTCCTTCTGCAGTTGTACAGGGCCCTAGTGAGACCACACCTGGAGTTTTGTGTGCAGTTTTGGTCTTCAAATTTGAGGAAGGACATTCTTGCTTTTGGGGAAGTGCAGTGTAGGTTCACGAGGTTAATTCCTGGGATGGCGGGATTGTCATATGTTGAAAGAATGGAGCGACTGGGCTTGTATACATTGGAATTTAGAAGGATGAGAGGATATCTTATTGAAACATACAAGATTATTAAGGGATGGGACACGCTAGAGGCAGGAAACATGCTCCCGATGTTGGAGTCCAGAACCAGGGGCCACAGTTTAAGAATAAGGGGTAAGCCATTTAGAATGGGGATGAGGACAAACTTTTTCAACCGGAGAGTTGTGAATCTGTGGAATTCTCTGCCTCAGAAGTCAGTGGAGGTCGATTATCTGGATGCTTTCAAGAGAGAGATAGAGCTCTTAAAGATACCGGAGTCAAGGCTGGAATGGGGTACTGATTGTGGATGATCAGCCATGATCACAGTGAATGGCGGTGCTGGCTCGAAGGGCTGAATGGCTTACTCCTGCACCTATTTTCTTTTGTCCACTGTCTATTATGGAACAGCCAAACAGAAGCCTGATAAGGTTTTGTTTTAGTTTAGTTTATGGTCATGTGTACCGAGGTTCAGTGAAAATTATTTGCTGTGGGCCAACCAGTCAGTGGAAAGACAATACATGATTACAATCGGGCCATCCATGGTGTACAAGTGCATGATAAACGGAATAACGTTTACTGCAAGATAATGTCCGATTAAAGGCAGATTTTCTCCAATGAGGTAGATAGTAGTTCTAGTTGTTGTTAGGATGGTTCAGTTGCTTAATAACAGAGGGGAAGAAGCTGTTCCTGAGTCTGGTGATGCCGACATCCACGCTTTTTCTGATGGTCTCCAACCAGAAATGTGAACTCTGCTTTCTCTTTCCGTGGGTGAACTTAGTTTTAGTCTTAGAACTTAGTTGACAATTATTGTCACGTGTACAATACAATAGATTTACAAGGATGTTGCCAGGACTAGAGGGTGTGAGCTATAGGGAGAGGTTGATTAGGCTGGGTCTTTATTCTATGGAGCGTAGGAGGATGAGCAAACACCTTATAGAGGTATATGAAATCATGAGAGGAATATATTGGGTTGATGCACAGAGTCTTTTAACCAGTAGGGGAATTGAGGAACAGAGGACATAGGCTCAAGGTGAAGGGGAAAAGATTTAATAGGAATCCGAGGGGTAACTTTTTCACACAGATTGTAGTGGGTGTATGGAACAAGCAGCCAGAGGAGGAAGTTGAAGCTGGGACTATCCCATCTGTTAAGAAACAGTTGGACATGTAAATGGATAGGACAGGTTTGGAGGGTTATGGACCAAGCGCACGCAAGTGGGACTAGGGTAGATGCGACATTGTCGGCCGGTGTGGGTGAGTTGGGCCGAAGGGCCTGTTTCCACACTGTATTACTCTTTGACTCAATTATGCAGTGAAAAGTTTTTCGGAGTGTTTCCAGCATTTACTGTTTTTGTTCCCTTGAAGCAGCGTTGTGCTGAGGTTCTCCGGGACATTGGGAAAGTTTGATTGTTCAGCTCGTGATGTAGGTTCCTATATTAGGAATCCACTTGGCAAACCAAACCCTCAAACTCTATTAGTCAGTTAATGAGTCACCCCCTGTCAGGTTCCATTGTGAACAGTGTGAAGGCATCTTTCCTAAATTGCTGTCAAGCAGATGACCATCCTAATACATTGACATAATTATAGATATCATTGAGTCGTTTAATTCTCGCCTTCAGTGGAGAGGACAGGTTGCTACTGAAATTGTCATATTGTTATCAGCACCCACCTTGGCAACATTTTGAAAGGTTAAAGGCATCACATCACCGCTCCAGATAGCTGGCGAAATAACTCATTACCCTTAGATTTAATTACGACTGGTATTAAGTAGAAATATAAATGATGGCACTGAAGAGCAAACCTTTCAGATTGCAAATTAAAGGGCATGCGGGTTATTTTCAACCAATTCTAGGAAGCATCATGTGGCCTTTATCATGGTGCCAAACACAGTGATATTAAAATAATGTTTGATGAACAGTTCTGCACACAAAGGTACACAAATGAATAAGAATTTACCATTTAGCTGTCTCAAAGATCAGATTTGCAGAGCAAACACTAAGAAACGCTCAGGTTGCAGGCTGTTTTGGAGACACGCATGGCCTCCACCCACAGCCCGGACCTGGCTGTTGGTGAGGATATCTGGAATTCTCTGCCATAGAAGGTAGTTGAGGCCAGTTCGTTGGCTATATTTAAGAGGGAGTTAGATGTGGCCCTTGTGGCTAAAGGGATCAGGCGGTATGGAGAGAAGGCAGGTACAGGATACTGAGTTGGATGATCAACCATGATCGTATTGAATGGCGGTGCAGGCTCGAAGGGCCGAATGGCCTACTCCTGCACCTATTTTCTATGTTTCTATGTTTCTATGATATGCCACCGATTGCCATGACCAACAAGCGGCGGCACGGTGGCGCAGTGGTAAGTTGCTGCCTTACAGCGCCAGAGACCCGGGTTTGATCCAGACTGCGGGTGCCGTCTGTACAGAGTTTGTACGTCCTCCCCGTGACCATGTGGATTTCCACCCACACTCCAAAGACATTGTAGGGTGGCAAGCATCTTCTGCCCAGTGGGACCCGAGCACTTTATTTTATTTTAGTTTAGTTTAGTTAAATTTAGTTTAGACTTAGACTTAGACTTAGACTTAGATCCTTTATTTGTCATTCAGACCTTCCGGTCTGAACGAAATGTCTTTGCCTGCAGCCATACATGTAATAATAAACAACAAAACACACAATAAACACAAATTAACATCCACCACAGTGAATTCACCAGGCACCTCCTCACTGTGATGGAGGCAAAAATCTTAGGGTTACTGTCTCTTCCCTCCTCTTCTCCCTCTGCGCTGAGGCGATACCCCACCGGTCGATGGTAAGTCAGTCCCGCGGCTCACCGAGCTCAGCGAACGGGCCGGTTCAAGCTCCGCGGCCCGGGGTGGTCGAAGCCGCCGCCCTCCAGTCCAGCGGACGCAGCTGTTGCCGCGGGAGCTCCGGAAAACAATCACCAGCCTGTGACCTGCGAGCTCCCGACGATGTCGTCCACTGGCCCGCGGCCCGAGATTCAGGTCGCTGCCACCGGAGCGTCTCAGCCCCACGTCGGGCCGCCCTCACCGGAGCGCCGAGTCTTGCCGCTGCCACCGGAGCGTCTCAGCCAGCACCGTCCCAGCCCCGTGCCGGGCCACCCTCACCGGAGCGCCGAGTCGTGCCGCTGCCCGAACGCCGCCACAGCTCGAAGACGGCCAGCCTCGCGTTAGTGAGTCATGGCTGGCTCTACCTCCGGAGCCTCGAAGTCGGTCGCAGGTTGGAGGCCGCCATTAGGCCTCAGCGCAGACGGAGGCAGAGAAGGGCGGTACGACAAGAAAAAGTCGCATTCCCCCGAAGGGAGAGACAGTAATCCCTGTTGCAGACCCCCCCCCCACACACATAACACAACCTAATAACCAAAAATGTAACTAAACAAGATAAAAAAAAACAACACAATAAAGTAAAAACAGACGGACTGCAGGCGAGCCGCAGCTGTTCAACAGCGCCGCCACTTTAGTTGAATTTAGTGTGGTTTAGTTTAGTTTAGTTTAGTTTAGTTTAGAAATACAGCGTAAAAACAGGCCCTTTCGGCCCACTGAGTCCACACCAACCTTTAATGCCCCATACAGAGACCCAGTTTCAATACTGACTATGGGTGCTGTCTGTACAGAGTTTGCACGTTCTCACCAGGATTGAGTGAGGTTTTTCCGGTTGCTCTGTTTCCTTCCATATCCCAAAGAGGTACAGGTTTGTAGGTTAGTTGACTTCTGTAAATTGTCCCTGGTGTATGGGATGACACTAGTGTATGGGTGATCATCGGCTGGCACAGACTCGGTGGGCCATAGGGCCTAGTTCCACACTGTATCTCTAAATTAAACTAAAAAGATGCCGGAATCTGAAAAAGGGTCCTGACCCGAAACGTCACCTTCCATGTTCTCCACAGTTACTGCCTGACTCACTGAGTTATTCTAGAACTTTGTGTCCTTAAATTCTGAAGAAGGGTCCCGACCCAAATCATCAATTAACCATGTTCACCAGAGATGGTATTTGACTCGCTGAGTTACTTCTGAAATGCAGTGTGGAAACTTTGTGTTAGGATATGGAACTGTTAGAATTGCTGCACCCAGTTCCAACATGAAATTGATGTGCAAATTGGATTCCTACTATGTTGCAGCTATTCCTGGATTTTGCTATTTCAGCATACCGTCTCAAGAATACTTCTCCACTGTCACAAAAAACTGCAGTAGCATTCTGAATCTACAGTCGTTTGTGTGCCTTTGGGGAGAACGTCCTAGGTGATATTTCCTAGAAAAATATTAGACGAGTAAGAAATAATTAAACCATTTCTTCTCCTGGAGCCGAGGGCTACAAGGATGCAATTCTCATTTCTTGCCTCCTTTTTCATTCACTCCCACACAAAAACATACACAATCACAGAAACTGCATTTGCAAAGCAAGCTTTATCAGAACTAATATTTACCATATTTTTATTTTTCCCCATCACATAGAAGGAGGGTATTCTGCCCATCAAGTCTATGCCAGCTCTTAGAGCAATCCTGTAAATCCCATTCCCTCACTCGGAGTTATAGTGTCATAGAGCCTTACAGCATGAAAACAGGCCCTTCAACCCAACTTGCCCACACCAGCCAACACGTTCCATCTACACTGGACCACCTGTCTACGTTTGGCCCATATCCTTTTAAACCTGTCCTACCCATGTACCTGTCTAAATGTTTCTTAAATGTTGCGATGGTATCTGCCTCAAGTACCTCCTTGAGCATCTAGTTCCATGCACCCACCACTCTGTGTGTGAAAACGTTAACCATCAGGTTCCTATTAAATCTTTCCCACTCACCTTAAAGCTATGTTCTCTGGTTCTCGATTCTTCTACTCTGGGCAAGAGACTCTGTGCGTCTACCCCGATCTATTCCTCTCATTATTTTGTACGCCTCTATAAAATCACTTATAACTCATTTCCAATTTCCATTATTCTCACATCTTAATTCTCTCCTCATTGCACACGGGTAATTTACAGATTAACTGACCATTCCAGTACATCGTTAGCATTGAGGAGGAAAAACAAATATCTGGGGAACAGCGACACAGATATTTGTAACTTTACTGTTAGTTTTATGCTGCCAGTTGCTAAGATCAAGGCAAGGGACTTAAACTAAGCCACTCACAGGACTTGTGTAAGAAGGAACTGCAGATGCTGATTTACACCAAAGATAGACAGAAAACGCTGGAGTAACTCAGCAGGACAGGCAGCATCTCTGTAGAGAAGGAATTAATTACGTTTTGGGTTGAGTTTAGTTTAGTATAGAGATTTTTACTTTCGAGATGCAGCACGGAAACAGGCACTTTGGACAAGCAACTCCGCGCCAACCAGCGGGCCTCTGTGAGACGAAATTCTTCTCTCTGCCGCGGGGCGACACCATGTCGCAGTGGTAGAGTTGCTGCCTTACTGTGCCAGAAACCCGAGTTTGATCCTGACTACGGGTGCTGTCTGTACGGAGTGTGTACGTTTCTCCCTGTGACCTAGTGGGTTACCTCCGGGCGCTCCAGTTTCCTCCCACAATTGTGTAGGACAGTTTACGATTTTTACCAAAGCCAATTAACCAACAAACCTGTATTTCTTTGGAGTGTGGGAGGAAACCAAAGCACCAGGAGAAAACTCACTTGGTCACAGGGAGAAAGGATAGTGTTAGTGAGATAATGATACACTCTGTGTAATTAATCATGCCCCACTTAACTCCATTAAACTTCCCCACTCTCACATTATAGCTATGCCCTCGAGTGTTGGACATTTCCACCATGGGAAAAAAGGTTCTGACTGTGTCCCCTATCGATGCCTCTCATAATTTAACATACATCTATCAAGTCTCCCTTCAACCTTTGACGTTCCAGAGAAAACAATCCAAGTCTTTCCAACCTGATCCTGCAGCTGCAATCCTCCAATCCAGGCAACATTCTGGTAAACCACCTCTGCACCCTCTCCAAAGCCTCCACATCGTTCCAATAGTGGGGGGGGCTAGAACTGCGTACATTACTCCAAATGCGGCTCAACCAAAGTCCGAGAGATCCACATCATGTCATGGAGTCATATTGTCATTGAATCAAACAGCGTGGAAACAGACCATTTGGCCCAACCTGCCCATACTGGCCAACATGTCCCAGCAACACTAGTCCTACCTGCCTGCATTTGGCCCAAATCCCTCCAAACCTGTACTATCCATGTACCTGTCTACCTCACTCGTGTCTGCGTGGTTATGATCGAGACGGGGTTTACTGGCAAAATGTATATGATGTACCTTTATCATTGCTAATGTATGAGCAGCTCATATTTATTATGGAATGACAATTTAATCAGAAGGTTGTACCTTGCAATCAAACACCACAGGCTTATGATCCATCAATTACATCAGCCCTGATTAGATTTTGTTTTCATAAATAATTACTTTCCAAGATTATTCCCTTGAAGAATATTAATGAAGAAATTCTGATAAAAGAACATCAAGCTGAAATGTTAATGCTCTCTCTCCATTAAAATAGCCCTAGCTGCTAAATGTTTCTGTGAGTTTTGATTTTATTCCTCTGTTGTGGAGTTTTATGTGTGCGCAGATAGTAAATGATTTGCAATACCAGAGCTTCTTTGTTCTCACAATATTGACGTCATTTCCAAATATATGTGTGTACCCATCAACTATTTTCAATCATGAAGTCTGCATGAGGTCTGGAGAGATGAAATAGCTTCAAAACTGCTTGGGTAAAGCAATTTGTGCCAATAATAAAAGACGGTATGTATCATTTGAATGAGAAACGTTGTAATAATCTGATGGGAACACTTTCAAGATCCATCTGATTGGTATGCAGTAAGTTTTGTTGCTCTGTATAAAATAGGGAACATTTTATAATTGACTGAATAGTGTAGATTAGAAATTGCAACAAAGTATTTATTTTAGGAAATGTTCGTCTTATTACATTTAAACATCTTCCAATGGTGCTAGAATATTGGCTGGCACAAAAGTGGTCCGAGTTTGGGAAAATGTTACGGTGGAACTCTGTGACTGTGGGTAAACTGAGAGGTATTTAGGACACAGCAAGTTTAGTTGAGTTTAGAGAAGCAGCATGGAAACAGGCCCTTCGGCCCACAGAGTCTGCACCGATCAGCGATCCCCACACACTTACACTATCTCACACACACAAGGGACAATTTTACATTCATACATTTAAACCAAGCCAATTAGCCTACAAACCTGTACAGCGGAACGGTGGCGCAGCAGTAGAGTTGCTGTCTTACAGCGCCAGAAACCCGGGTTATATTAACATAGAAACATAGAAACATAGAATAGGTGCAGGAGGAGGCCATTCGGCCCTTCGAGCCAGCACTGCCACTCATTGTGATCATGGCTAATCGTCCCCTATCAATAACCCGTGCCTGCCTTCTCCCCATATCCCTTGACCCCACTAGCCCCTAGAGCTCTATCTAACTCTCTCTTAAATCCATCCAGTGACTTGGCCTCCACTGCCCTCTGTGGCAGGGAATTCCATAAATTCACAATTCTCTGGGTGAAAAAGTTTTTTTTCACCACAATCTTAAATGTTCTCCCCTTTATTCTAAGACCTCCCCTTTATTCTAAGAACCTCCCCTTTATTCTAACTATGGGTGCTGCCTGTACGGTGTTTGTACGTTCTCCCCGTGACCTGCGTGGGTTTTCTCCAAGATCTTTGGTTTCCTCCCACACTCCAAGGACGTACAGGTTTGTAGGTTATTTGGCATGGTATAAATGTAAAAATGTCCCTGGAGTGTGAAGGGGGGTAGTGTTAATGTGCAGGGATCGCTGGTCAGATCGAACTTGATGGCCCAAAGGATCTATTTCCTTGCTGCATCACTAAACTAAACTAAACTAAACTAAACTAAAATAAACTAAAGTTCAGTAATTTAACACTTCACTACAATATTAATTCCTGCGATGGCGATTCTGACATATGATGAAATAATGGGTCGACTGGGCTTTTATTCACTTGAATTTAAATGAAAGGAGATCTTATAGAAACATATAAAATTCTTAAGGGATTGGACAGGCGAGATGCAGGAAAAATGTTCCCAATGTTGGGGGAGTCCAGAACCAGGGGTCACAGTTTAAGAATAATTCCGGAGGAGGCGCTGTCCTGAACGGCTGCCTGTCCTGCAGCTGTCCATTTTTTTTCCTTCTTTTTTGTTATTTTTAGTTCGTTAAGTGTACAGTCAGGGGGTCTAATCTTTTTATGTGTGCGGGGTGGTGGGGGGGAGGGGGAAACTGCTTTTCCAAGTCCCTACCTGGTCGGAGGGGTTGCCTTCCTCCGAGCAGCGTCTTCGACCCGTCCTCGCGGCCTACCATCGGGTCCTGGAGCGACGTTTTCCTGAGGGGCCCTGCCCAGAACATCGGCTTTGGTGGCGGCGCTGGAGCGCTGTCGTGAAGCGGGCGATGCCTTTCCTGGGTCGCCGTGCTGGAACTCCAGTATGCTGGGACCGCCGATAATAACATCGTGGAGCCGCGGTTCTGTGGAGCGGCCAGCTGCGGCGCTGAACGTACATCCCGGAGCCTGGGATCTCTCATCGAGATCGCCAGTGTGTGGAGCTCCGTCCGGCGCGGTCAGTTTGGCTTGGAAGCCGCGGGCTCCAGTGGGAAGGCGGCCGTTCCTGGCACCCCAAGCCGCCTCAATAGGCCTGACTTTGGGTGGACAAGAGGATGGGGACTGGACTTTGTGCCTTCCCCCACAGTGGGAATCACTGTGGGTGGATGTTTTATGTTTGGTGCTGAATTTCTTCATGAATACTATGTTGTATTTTTATTAGTGTGCTGCAAGGACATCTGAATTCCCCCTGAATAAAGGGATTAATAAAGTCTAATCTAATCTAATCTAATCTAATCTAATCTAATAGTGGTAGGCCATTTAGGATTGAGATGAGGAAAAATGTTTTCACCCAGAAAGTTGTAAATCTGTGGAATTCTCTGCCACAAAGGGCAGTGGAGGTTAATTCACTGGATGTTTTCAAGAGTGATTTAGCTGTTAGGGCTAACAGAATCCAGGAATTTGGGGAAAAAACAGGAACGGGGCACTAATATTGGATGATCAGCCATGGAGGTTGAATGGAGATGCTGGCTTGGAGGGCCAAATAGCCTACTCCTGCACCTATTTTCTATGTTTCTATGTTAATATTGTTCACTGGCAGAATAATTCTTATTGCAAGATGTTTGCCATGATGCTGGCAACAATTCAACATCTGGATGAGGAGACAGATGTGTCAAAAGCAGCTGTTTCATTTTACCATTCAACGCACCAGTTTGTAAGAAGTTCATATCTTTCAATTGGTGCCGTTATATGAAGCAAGTTGCTTGTATTGTCTAAAGTTGTACTCTAAGATACCTATTAGCCCATATTTCACTAGAATGGTTCACCATACTTTTACAGGAGAGGCTTGGAATGGTCATAAGATATCTCATTTCCATCATCCTTGACTATAATGGGTTATCATAATTATCTTTAGTAACAGAACAATAGAAACCTAGAAATAATTTTGTAACACCCGACCTAATACAGGTTTAGAGGGAAGATAGGCACAAAATGCTGGACTAACTCAGCGGGTCAGACAGTATATCTGAAGAAAAGGAATAGGTGGAGTACTTCAGTATGGTGCATCTGTAGCAGTTTGTAAGTGCAGTTTGTTCACTGGAGGATCGTGAATCCTTTAGGTTTTATACCCAAGTAAGCTCAGTTGCTGTGGACATTCAAGATGTAGATCAGTAATGGAAAATACATGAATGAATAAGATAGGCTGATAGAAGTGGTTGTGAAGTAAAGAGTCAGCCATCATCTTCTGAGGTGGAGAAATTGAAAGAATGTTGCAAGGATGTTGCCAGGGCTCGAGGGTTTGAACGCTGCCGGTCATGCTGAAAATGACCCGTTAATTCCTACTCTTTGCTTCCTGTCTGCCAACCAGTTCTCTATCCATGTCCATACCCTCCCCCCCAATACCATGTGCTCTAATTTTGTACACTAATCTTTTGTGTGGGACCTTGCCAAAGGATTTTTGAAAATCCAGATTCACCACATCCACTGGCTCTACCTTATCCATTCTACTTGTTACATCCTCAAAACATTCCAGACGATCAGTCAAGCATGATTTTCCCATCATAAATCCATGCTGACGTTGACCGATCCTGTCACTGCTTTCCGAGTGCGTTGCTATAACATCATTGGCTGGTGTGGGCAAGTTGAGCCAAAGGGCCTGTTTCCACGCTGTATCTAGTGTTGCCAACTCTCTCACTCCAAAATAAGGGACAAAAGGTCAAAATAAGGGACAAATTCCCAATGGCAATTTGTTGAGTGACTCGGCCGTGGCTGGGTGAATGATGAGTTGGCCAGTGTGCTGGACTGCACACAAAGCCCAGCCGGCGGGCCAGCTGAGGAGTTTGACCCACGCGCAATGTCACGCACAAAGTCCGGCATCCCATCCAACTCGGATGATCGGCCATGAGAAGTAGTGGCGGTGGTGTCGGCGGTAAGCGAAGGTTCGAAGGTCGGACAGCAGGCCGGGCTGCCAACCGACGGGGCCACAGGCGAGGTGCTGCTGCTGCATTCCATGGGCTGCACTATGTCGGAACGGTGAGGCAGGGCCAGATGTGGCACTCCGACCCAACTGTCCCCTCGACCCGAGTAGTAGCAGTCAAATACGGGGCAAGGGCGGTATGGGACAAACCAATTTAGCCCAATATAAGGGATGTCCCGGTTAATTCGGAACAGTTGGCAACCCTAGCTGTATCACTCTATGATTCTGACTCTTGATGACTCCATAACCTACTCCTGCTTTTACCTCTTATGTTCTAACATGATTTCAATTGTCTTTTGGCCTGATAACATGATCGGCCACACCACCAAAGATGATGATGGTTTAATGCAGCAGAAGAGAGTGAAATCCAATTTCTTGTCAGGGAAGTTTGATTCAGACATATATTAAAGCATGAAGAGAAGAAAGGAGATTGAGGTTTGCATGCTTTAAGTTTTAAATGTACAATATCTAAGTTGGTCCATGACTGGAAAAAATGCAAAATTATTAACCTTGACGCAAAGCTGGGTATGTGGAGCTGATTCCATCTAAAATAAATTCTAATCACGCTGACTCACTACTTCAAAATAAATCAGAGTTGATGAAAGTTAATGTCATGGTTGTTGAGGCAGTGAAAATCAAATCTTTAATGGGACAACAGGGTTGTTTGTTTCCAAGGGCCAAGATGATGTTGTCTGTGTTCTTCAGTTACTAGGTTTTTGATAAAGATGTAAGATTGTTGAGATGACGATTCCCAGAGAATCAAAGAGAAATACAGCATAGAAACAGGCTCATAAATTTGTAAGTTCAAACATGATTGGGGCAGAATTAGACTATTCGGCCCATCAAGTCTATTCCGTCACGACTGATCTATCTTTCCCTCTTAACCCCATTCTGCTGCCTTCTCCCCATAACCTCTGACACTTGTACGTATCAAGAATTTATCTATCTCTGCCTTAATGGTGGCCGATTGGGAAAGGGGGAGATGCAGCGAGACCTGGGTGTCATGGTATACCAGTCATTGAAGGTAGGCATGCAGGTGCAGCAGGCAGTAAAGAAAGCGAATGGTATGTTAGCTTTCATTGCAAAAGGATTTGAGTATAGGAGCAGGGAGGTTCTACTGCAGTTGTACAGGGTCTTGGTGAGACCACACCTGAGTATTGCGTACAGTTTTGGTCTCCAAATCTGAGGAAGGACATTATTGCCATAGAGGGAGTGCAGAGACGGTTCACCAGACTGATTCCTGGGATGTCAGGACTGTCTTATGAAGAAAGACTGGATAGACTTGGTTTATACTCTCTAGAATTTAGAAGATTGAGAGGGGATCTTATAGAAACTTACAAAATTCTTAAGGGGTTGACAGGCTAGATGCAGGAAGATTGCTCCCGATGTTGGGGAAGTCCAGAACAAGGAGTCACAGCCTAAGGATAAGGGGGAAATCCTTTCAAACCGAGATGAGAAGAACTTTTTTCACACAGAGAGTGGTGAATCTCTGGAACTCTCTGCCACAGAGGGTAGTTGAGGCCAGTTCATTGGCTATATTTAAGAGGGAGTTAGATGTGGCCCTTGTGGCTAAGGGGATCAGGGGGTATGGAGAGAAGGCAGACGGGATACTGAGTTGGATGATCAGCCATGATCATATTGAATGGCGGTGCAGGCTCGAAGGGCTGAATGGCCTACTCCTGCACCTAATTTCTATGTTTCTATGTTTCTATGTTTAAATATAGCCACTGACTTTGTCTCCACTGCATACTGTGGTAATGAATTCCTCATATTCACCACCCTCTGACTAAAGAAATGCTTCCTCATCTCATCCCTAAAAGAACGTCCTTTAATTCTGAGGCTATGACCTGAAGCGGAAGCATCCTCTCCACTTCCACTCTATCCAAGCCTTTCACTATTCTGTACGTTTCTTCCGCCTTCTCCTCATAACTCCTGAGGCACTTCGGCCTCCCATGTCTATGGTGACCATCGTGAAGTGAGGCAACCTATTTTTGCTATTTTACCTGATGCTTGATAACTGTATGTTGATGTTCGGTGAGGGACCTCCGACAAGCATGAAGTGAACCTGCGTTCATTCATTACAATCGCACCATTCCTTTAAGCCTCTGCTCCAACAGCATCATTACTTTACAGCATTTCTTACTGTACCTCGGTACATGTGACGATAAACTAAGATAAAGGATAATAAATAACAGATAAAGAACCCATCCATATGAAACCCTTTTACCAGCTCTTGTCAAAACAAGTATTTACCCCACCTCACACCCAGGCAGTATGTTCCAGATCCCAATCACCCTCTGGGTGAAAAATTCCTTTCTCAGATTCTCTTTAAACCTCTTTCTTGCTTACCCTAAACCTATGCCCTATAGTTTTTACCACAACTTAGCTTAGTGTACAGCGCAGAAATAGGCCCTTCGGCCCACTGAGTCCGGGCCGATCAGCGATCCCTGCACACTTACACTATCCTACACACACTAAGGACAATTATACAATGATACCAAGCCAATTAACCTACTAAAGTCTTTGGAGTTTGTGTCTTTGGAGTTTGAAACCGGAGCACCCGGAGAAAATCCACGCAGGACACAGGGAAAACATACAGACTCCATACGGACAGCACCTATAGTCAGGGATCGAACCCGGGTCTCTGCCGCTGTAAGGCAGCAATTCTAGCGCTGTGCCACCGTGCCGTCCTAATGAACATGAAAAAAAGGACAGCACAGGAACAGGCCCTTTTGCCCACGATGTCTCTGCCGAACATGATACCAAGATGAACTAATCTCATCTGCTTGCATATGCCCCATATCCTTCCATTCCCTGCATATCCATATGCCTTTTTAAAAAGCCTTTTAAATGCCACCACCATGTCTGTCTTCACCACCCCCATTGACAATGTGTTCCAGGCACCCACCACCACCTGTGTGAAAAAACGTGATACGCACATCCTTTGCCCTTTTCACCTTAAAAATATGCTCTCTTGTCTTTGACATTTCCATCCTGGGAAAAATAATCTTGGAAAAAGGCACTGTTATGGGGAATAGAAACCTACTGGGATGTTAACCTGACATCTGTTATTAGGAATATGTAAGAAGCTTTTATTAAGCAAGTTGTAGTAAGAAAGGGCGGCACGGTGGCGCAGCAGTAGAATTGTTGCCTTAAGGTGCTTGCAGTTCCGGAGACCTGGGTTCGATCCCGACCACGGGTGCTGTCTGTATGGAGTTTGCACGTTCTCCTCGTGACCGCGTAAGTTTTTCTCCGAGATCTTCGGTTTCCTCCAACATTCCAAAGACATACAGGTATGTAGGTTAATTGGCTTGGTGTATGTATAAATTGTCCCTAGTATGTAGGGGATAGTGTTAATGTGCGGGGATCGCTGGTTGGTACGGACTCGGTGGGCCGAAGGGCCTGTTTCCACAGTGTATCGGGAAACTAAACTAAGTCACTCAAAAAAATCAAGGCAACTCAACATACTATTCTGAAACAGAAATAATGTTTGTTATTGAAGTTATTTGAAGAAGTAAGGTGAACAATTGCATTTTAATGTCCAATTAAGGTGTGGTACTGTGGCACAGCGGTAGAGTTGCTGCCTTACAGCGCCAGAGACCTGGGTATGATCCTGACTGCGGGTGCTGTCTGAACAAACTTTGTATGTTCACCCCATGACCACATGGGTTTTCTCCAGGTGCTCCAGTTTCCTCCCACACTCCAAATACATACAATTGGTCAATTGGCTTCAATAAATTCAAACGTAAATTCAATTCCTAGTGTGTAGAACAGTGCTAGGGTGATCCCTTGCCAGCCTGGACGTTGGGCTGAAGGGCCTGATTCTACACTGTTTCTTTATGATAAACAAAAGTAACTGGTGCTGTGGATAAAGTCCATGAATGTACTAAGATTCTTGATTAGTATGGGTGTCATGGTTTATGGGGGGGGAGGGGGGGGGGGGGAGGCAGGAGTATGGGGTGAGGAGGGAGAGATAGATCAGCCATGATTGAATAGCGGAGTAGACATGATGGGCTGAATGGCCTAATTCTGCTCATATCACATGAACTTATTGTCAGAAAGCTTTGGATGACATGTTGCACCAAAGATCACTGTGTGGCCATCACAGTGGAGGAAATAACATATTGCGATGGATGAAGGCTTGGATGGCCAAAATGCATCTTTTTTTGGTTGGCAAGATGAAAGAAATGGAGTGCCAGAGAAATCAATGGTGCAGCCAAACATGCTTACAAATGTAATACATGATTTGAATGAAGGGATCAAAAGCATGTCTGTTCATTTGACTCATGATACAAAAATAGGTAGAAAAATAAAATGTCAACAGAATATCTGTAGGTTTCAAAGTGATGTAAAGAGGTGAATGGAATGGGCAAACATTTGGCAAGTGGAGTATAATGTTGGAGAAATTGCAGCGACTTGTGATTGCGGCCCCGACCAGCACACAAACCAACTTCCCTTCCACTGATCCCACTTCTACCTCCCGCCACCTCAGCAAAGCCAGCAGCATAATGAAGTAACTTGTTGCACCCTGGCCACTCCCTCTTCTCCCCTCTCCCTTCAGGCAAGAGATACAGAAGTGTGAAAACACACACCTCCAGATTTAGGGGCAGTTTCTTCCCAGCTGTTATCAGGCAAATGAACCATTCTACCAACAACTAGAGATCAGTCACTATATTTGATCAGACTTTTACTGGACATTATCTTGCACTGAACATTTTTCCCATTATTGAATGAATTGTGCTAGGATACCCAATTCCTCTCTACAGCAGCTCATTCTAACCATTTATATAATACATGTTTATTTTGTCCTGGCCAAAATGGACAATTGAGTTTGAGTTTAGTTTATTGTCTTAGATACTGAAATGCAGTGAAAAGCTTTCTTTGCATTTTCACACAGAGAGTGGTGAATCTCTGGAACTCTCTGCCATAGAAGGTAGTTGAGGCCAGTTCATAGGCTATATTTAAGAGGGAGTTAGATGTGGCCCTTGTGGCTAAAGGGATCAGGGGCTATGGAGAGAAGGCGGGTACGGGATACTGAGTTGGATGATCAGCCATGATCATATTGAATGGTGGTGCAGGCTCGAAGGGCCGAATGGCCTACTCCTGCACCTATTTTCTATGTTTCTATGTAACCAGTCAGAGGAAAGACAATACATGATTGCAATCAAACCAACACCAGTGTACAGATACACGATCAAGGGAATAACCTGAATGACTTTTAGTGCCAAATAAAATCCAGTAAAGTCCGATCAAAGATATATGGATATATCCTTTGCTTGTGTGGCAGATCTGGATATATGGAGTGAGCAGCTTGAGGTAGTTGAGTCAGGTACTATAACAACATTTCAAAGACATTTGGGCAGGTACACTGATAGGAAAGGTTTGGAGAGATATCATAAGGTCATAAAGTCATAAGTGATAGGAGTAGAATTAGGCCATTTGGGCCATCAAGTCTACTCCGCCAATCAACCATGGCTGATCTAGCTCTGCCTCCTAAAACCATTCTCCTGCCTTCTCCCCATAACCTCTGACACCTGTACTAATAAAGAACCTATCTATCTCTGCCTTAAATATATCCACTAACTGCCTCCGCAGACTTCTATGGCAAAGAATTCCTCAGTTTCACCACCCTCTGACAAAATAAATTTCTCCTCATCTCCTTCCTAGAAAAACCTCCTTTAAATCTGAGGCTGACCTCTAGTCATAGACTCTCCCACTCGTGGAAAAATTCTCTTCACATCCACTCCATCCAATCCTTTCACTATTCTGTATGTTTCAATGAGGTCCCCCGCATTCTTCTAAACTACAGCGAGTACAGGCCCAGTACCGACAAACGCTAGTTTGCCTACTTATTCCTGGGATCATTCTTGTAAACCTCCTCTGGACCCTCTCCAGAGCCAGCACATCCTTCCTTATCGGCCAAACACGGGACGGTGGGACTAGCTTAGATGGGGCACCGCATTCAGCGTGGCCAGGTTGAGCCAAATAGGTTATTTCCATGCTTTATGACTCCATCTCTCTATCTGAACTGAAAGATAGAAGCCTTGATGGAGCAGAAAGCCATTTGCTGTCAGTTGCACTAAAATAACACACATGGAAGTGAATACATCTGGTATTAGGTGCTGAAATTAGGCTCCATAATTTGAAGGCAGAGTATATTCTGTATATACATTCACAGCTGAATTTCTAAGACTTTTCTCCTTGCAGTAGCATGATGATATTTGAAGAGGAGGGCCAGCCTCCATTGGATCACCCATGCACGCATAAAGCTGGTTTCATTTTTTTTAGTTCACATTTTCTAGTTAGCAGATCTGCCACACAAGAAAACATCGTCCCTGCTTCTCATTCAAATTGAGGAGCAACTTCTAGTTCGTAACTAAATGGAAAATGCTGAAGATTTTCTTTATGAATTTTGCCTGTAGGTTATACATCACTGCATGACGCTGCTGCTGACAATTCAATTACTTTGGCGATGGGTAGTTCACTTACTGCCAGTGAATTCCATTGAGGAGACTAATTCGAGTAGGACTGCTTTATTGCTGCTGGAAAGGTTGAAATCTTCACAGTAGAATTGGTATCAAATTGTTCTGGAGTAATATGGGCGGCACAGTGTTACAGGGGCAGCACGGTGGCACGGGGGCAGCACGGTGGCGCAGCGGCAGAGTTTCTGCCTTATAGCGCCAGATTCCCGGGTTCGATCCTGACTATGGGTGCTGCCTGTACATTCCCCCGCGACCGTGTGGATTTCCTCCAGGTGCTCTGGTTTCCCCCTACACTATAATGACGTTCAAGTTGTAGGTTAATTGGCTTCAGTAAAAATTGTAAATTGTCCCTTGTGTGTAAGATACTGCACGTGTCTGGGGGTCATTGGTTGGTGCCGACCCAGTGGGCCGAAGGGCTTGTTTCCGTGCGGTAAGTTTCCATGTGATCGCCCCTCATCCTTCCAAACATCAGTGAGACGAGGCCCAGTGCCGTTAAACATTAATTCCATCTCTCCTACTGAACAATTACCTTTGATAACATTCAGTGAATCAGGACATTTTCTCTAGCTGTAAGAGCTTTTCCATTACAACCTCAAATAGATCTTGTGTATTATTAAATACAAAATCTTGGACATACTCCAAGACTCTGTGGGGAAGGGGAAGAAATGTCCATTTCCCTCCATAGATGCTACCTGACCAGCTGAGTTCCTCCAGCACTTTGTTTTACGCTCAAGAAACACAGTAAGAGTTTCAGGTAAATGACCCCCTCATCAGTTCTCTCTTACCATGTGTAAATATTTGGATATGTTCTACAAATTAAATTAGGTCCGTAAATGTTCTTCATTACCATTGTCTGTGTACCAGCTTTCAACATAGAAAACCAATTTTCAACATAGAATGTTAATATCTGTAAGTCTATGTAGAAAATTGTACATGATTTTTACATTTGGATTTGGATTTAGAATTGACTTGGATTTTGCAGGAGTAATGAAGTGGTGACCCTGCTACTTGGTGAAAACAGCAACATTAATGGGGTTCTGGCATATGCATAATTTATTCAGGAAGTAATTTGTAGAAGAGATTTTTTGAATGAGGTTTAATTTAAGAATGTTCTGTCAGTATATCAACCATATTTCCTTGATTGTGATGTTCAGTTTTAGTTTAGTTTAAAGATGCAGTGCTGAAACAGGCCCTTCGGACAACCGAGTCCAGCGGTGTACCGTTACCAGCGATCACCGCACACTAACAATATCCTACACACGCTAGGGATAATTTAAAATTTTAACAAGCCAATTCGCTTGCAAACCTGTATGGCTTTGGAGTGTGGATCGAAAACCTACGCAGGTCACGGGGAGAATGTACAAACTCCATACGGACAAGCACCCGTAATCAGGATTGAACCATCGTTCTCTGGCGCTGGAAGGCAACAACTCGACCGCTGCGCCACCGTGTTCTTTTATGCAATTGAATGAAATCAGTATGCCTTTGTCATACAGTCCCAAAGCAGGCTTTTCAGACCGCCCAGAACATTCAGATCAGAAGCCCTGAAGCCGGAGAATGGAGGAAGGAGGAGTGAGCCGCTGGTGGTGACGGACGTGAGGAGTGGGTCGGTAGGAGAGGGACCAGAATAATACGTCCAGCACCTTCAAGGTGGGCTGCAGAAGGTGCCCCCTATTTCACAGAGGTGGTTGGCAGAGGAGAAGGATGGCGGGCCACACACCTGTAGCTGCCTGGGGCTTACCTGGGCTTACCTGGATCAGGGACACACCACTACCTCCAGCGCGTGGGACTTGAACTTTGGACTTTTTTGTCTGATACTGACTGACCCGCTGAGTTACTCCAGCTTTTTGTATCTATCTTCGCCAAAATACGGCAATTGTGCATTTGTGGGTTGTGCAAAACGGATTTTGCTGTGCTACGTTAAGTGACAATAAAGAACCATTGAAACATTGCACCTACCTGCACTTATCCATTTTTTGCCAGCATTTGATCCGCAGCCTTATCAGCCTAAGCAATTCCTTTGCTTGCTCAATATTATTTAAACGTTGTGTGAGTCTGTGCTCTCACCACCCACTCTGACAGTATGCACCACCCTCAGAGGGAAAGATCTTTTCATTTGATCTCCTGTAAAATTTTACAGCTTTCCCTAAGCTGATGCGCTTTAGTTTCCGATAGTCAAAGGAATAAAATTTATCAATGCACCTCCTCCTCCTCCTCCACTCCCACTCCTCCTCCACTGTCACGCTTCCCCCCCTCCCCCTTCTCCCTCTCTCTCTTCCTCTCCCTCTTTCCTTATCCCGGCCTTCTCTTCTCCATAGAGACACACCCAGACTATGTCGTCCTTCCTCATAACATTCTTGGCAGCATCCTGGTGAATCTGCCCTGGACTGTTCGAGCAACTATGCCCTTCCTATAGTTGAGTACCGAATAGGTTAGAGACACAGCATGGATACAACCACTTCAGCCCACCAAGCTCACATCGACCGTCAGTCACCAGTTCACACCATTATATGTTGTCATGCTTTCTCATCTACTTTCTACATATTAGGAGCAATTTTACAGAGGCCAATTGGCCTATGAACCCGCACGAAGAGTGGGAAGAACCTGGAGAAAACCCATGCGGTCACAGGGAGAAGGTGGTGATCCCATATAGACAACGGGCGAGGTCAGGATTGAACCCGGGTCTCTGGCGCTGTGAGGCAACAGCTCTACCAGCTACACTACTGTCACACCTAGTGTGGTGACCGAACCGCATGCTATACAAAGGACGCGTTGCTTTACCATTGTTTTATGCAGTTGGACCATATCCTTCTCGTTCTTATATCTAATGCCCTGGCTAATGAGGGCAAGTATCATAAATCCCCTTTATAACTTCCTTATTTACCTATGCTGTCACCTGCTTAGATCTTTGGACTTGTACAGGAAGATCACTTAGTTGATCAATACTCTTGCAAGATGATGCTGGAGAGTGGCGACTCTTTGTGTGTTCGTCCCAGAGAAGGATCTACAATCACACAATACAATCGATACAAAACGAAGTGGAGAAGGCAGGACAATGGGGTTAGAAGGGAGAGATAGATTGAATGGCAGAGTAGACTTGATGGACCAAATGGCTTAATTCTTCTCCCATCACATGCTTATGAATCACTCCACTCTTTAAAATCTCTTTTCTACCTGTAAGTATAGCGTCATTTCTAATGATAGTTTCCTATCAATAGTCAATAGTCAGATTTATTCATCACATACACAATAAAGTGCAGTGAAATGAACGGTAGAATTAAAAAAAACACACAATAAAATTTAACACAAACATCCACCACACATCATCACTGTGGTGGAAGGCACGAAGTTCAGTCAATCCTCGTCCATTTCCCCCGCGGTTGGGACCACAAACCTCCGTAGTTGCCGCTGTGGGCGGCCAGATGTTCAGGCAAGGTAAGTCCCGAATCGGTGCTTCCCTACCAGAGACCGCAGCTTCAAGATGGTGTAGGCCGCAGGCCGGCAGTCGAAGATCTAAGTCCCCGCCATGCCGCGGTTATAAGCCGATAAACTGATTAATCATGTTCTGTAGAATGCTGAAGAGTAGAGAAGGAATGGGTGAGGTTTTGGGTCGAGACCCTTCTTCAGACTGCCCATTCCTTATCTCCAGAGATGCTGCCTGTCCCTCTGAGTAACTCCAGCATTTTTGTGTCCATCTTCGATTTAAACCAGCATCTGCAGCTCTTTTCTACAAATAATATTCTGTAGCCTATTTCAATTTTCTCCTTATCAGCAACACTGCTGAATTGATGCAAATTCCAAGTACTTACCTCTTCTTATCACTTCAAACCATCTTCCTGTAATGGGGTCCAGAATTGCACACAATACTCCTAATGCAGCCCAACCAAAATGTTATAAAGCTGCAACATGTCTCCTGGCTCTAATATTCCATGCCCCAACCAACAAAGGCAAGCATAGCATACGCCTTCTTTACCACTTTATCTACTTGTGTTAAAACTTTTAGCGAGTTATTGACTTGGTTCCTAGAATCACTTTGCACATCGATGCTGTTAAGAGCCCTGTCATTAACTGTATACTTAGGTTTTTGACCCCCGACATTGCAATAAGTTCAGAAGTTCATAGGTCATATGAGCAGAACTTGGACATTCAGCCCATCAAGTCTACTTCGTCATTCAATCACGGCTGATCTATCTTTCCCTATCAACCCCATTCTCCAGACTTCTCCCCATAACCCTTGACGCTTACTAATCAAGAATTTGTCAATTTGAGATTTAAAAATAACCCAATGACATGGTCTCCACAGCCTTCTGTGGCAATTAATTCCACAGATTCATCACATTCTGATGAACAAAATTCCTCCTCATTTCCTTTCTAAAGGTACATCCATTTATTCTGAGGCTGTGGTGTTTGACTCTCCCACTAGTAGAAACATCCTCTCCATACCCACTCTACCTAGGCCTCATTATTCCATGAATTAACACCTCACACTTGCCCTCATTAAGCTCCATTTGCCATTTAAATTACTATATTTATTTCCTGTTGCATCCTTTGAAAGTCTTCTTTACATTCCGCATCTCCACCATTTTTTTTGTGTCATCTGCAAACACACTAATGACAATTTATTGATTATTTCATAATCTGTGCTGAGTACTAATTTTACTTGAGGATATAGCAATTCTGTTCGATAAATATTTTTAATTATTTCTAATTTAAAAAAACATGGTGGCATGGTAATGTGGCAGTAGAGCTACTGCCTTACAGCGCCAGAGACCCCAGTTCGATCCTGACTATTGGTTCTGTCTGTACGGAGTTTGTACGTTCTCCTCGCGACCTGCGTGGGTTTTCTCCAAGATCTTTGGTTTCCTCCCCACACTCCAAAGACGTACAGGTTTGTAGGTTAATTGATTTGGTATAATTGTAAAATGCAAAATTGACCCTGGTGTATGCAGTATAGTGTTAGTGTGTGGGGATAGCTGGCTGGTGTGGATTCGGTGGGACGAAGGGCTTGTTTCCGCGCTAATACTAAACTAAACTAAATCATAGATTTTAACATAAAGTGGTGTATGTATGTTACGTCATATATAAACCAATTGTACATGCATGTCCCAATTCTTTTAGAGATACACCACGGAAACAGACCCTTCAACCCACCGGGTCTGCACCGACTAGTGATCCCCACACATGAACACTATCCTACTAGGGACAATTTACACATACACCAAGCCAATAAACCTACAAACCTGTACGTCTTTGGTGTGGGAGGAAACCGAAGATCTCGGAGAAAACCCACGCAGATCACGGGGAGAACATTAGGTCTCCGGCGTAAGGCAGCAACTCTATCGCTGCGCCACCATGGTGCCCATGTTGTGCCGAAAATTTTAAATCGTTCATTGAAAGTTGTGATACATTTTCCTTGTTTGCTGGCCTTACATTTGTTTCCTGCCACCTGGCTTGGTGCACAGATTCTGACACTTGTCAAGAACTAACGTAGACAAGGAAGAAACTTAAGATACAGGGATTTTTGTAAGCAGTTTTGTTTGAGGTTAGTGGTGAGTGCTGTGGCTTCACAGCTAAACTGCAAAATATCAAGCTATAGACACCTAATCCTGCAATTCTTAATTGATATAATGAAGACAAATTACGTGGCTGGTTTACAACTGTCTGGTTTATCGTACAAACACAGCAATGCCACATATCCTTCAGTCTGAAGCTCTCGGATGAATGTATCAAATAGATGTTTTGAAGGATAAGGTAGATGACACAGCAAATAGAAGCATTCCACATTCATTTCACTGAAGGTGTCAAACGTGCATCAATTCTGTTGCTTTCCGGACAGGCAATTTCTTCAGCACCACCATCTCTGTAAACAGACAATAACAAGCCTTTGTCACGCCTAAGAGGCTGATTTTGAGGGAGAATTCTTAGTGACAACCAACTTGTCCCAGGCAACGAAGGTGACTGGATCGGCCATCCCTTACGCCGTTGACGCTTTCCAATTCCAGCCCAAGTCTCACGGATATCAGTCAGACTGCGGCATTAAACTGCGTTAGCGAACTTGTCTCCACGTAATTCAGAGTGACGGATTCTGATCGTTGTATTCTGCAGCAGCTAAGAGCAAATAAAACATAAATATCCACGTGATATTCCTCTACTTTCATTCCAGGAAAGGACATGGCTCTTTTCTCACAGAGTCGCTGCTGCTGTCTATTGATCACAGGATGTAAACTGGATTGGGCATCCAATCAATTTGCAATGACAGCAATATCTTCACTTGGCACATTTGGTATTGAACAGGGATCATGACACAACACAGGTTTATTTCATTTCAGTCAATATAACTTATACTGGTTGAGACGGAAAACCAAATGATGGATGTGGGTCAAATTGACCCTCATTTTCCACCAAAACAAGATGCCGACATTCCCTTTTAATTTTGTGAATGTAAACATTCCCTGTGTTGTTGCACACCAGAGGAAATCTCAAGGCTCTGAAGTTCCATTTGATTCTAACCCACATTGTGTTTCACTCAGGAATGGCTATTTCTTCTATTCCCCTCTGCTATCAGATTTCCGAATTGCCCTTCCATAAGCTAAACCTTCATGCAACCAACCACCCTTCCATTCACTTTATTTACAATTCATGCTACCACGGCAAGGCCAGCAACGTAATCAAGGACGAGTCTCACCCTGGTCACTCCCTCTTCTCCCCACTCCCCTCTGGAGAAAAGGAATAGGTAACATTTTGGGTTGAGACCCTCTTCAGTCTTGACCCAAAATGTCACCTATTCTTTTTCTCCTGCTGGGTTTTGTGTGTCTATCTTCAACTTTTTGTGTTTATCTTCAGTTTAAATCAGCATCTGCATTTCCTTCCTGCACATTGCAAATAGTTCAAATCTATTGCAAATCTATTGATAAATTCAGTGGGTCTGAAGAAGGGTCCCAACCTGAAGCGTCATTTCTCTTTTTCCCTCCACAGACGCTGCCAGAACCTCTGAGCACTGGTCTTTGCTCACGTTTCCAGCATCTGCTGTTTCTTGAGGTCCAAATCTATCGACAGGATGAGAACCAAAGTAGTGTCCTCTCCCAGGCCTATATCACGAACATTACAAGTCTTATTGTATTGTATTGTATTGTATTCAAATTTATTGTCATTGTCTCAATTTGAGACAACGAAATGAATTTCCCTTACAGGCAGTATCATAAAAAAAATCATAAAAAAATAAATAAATTATAAATAAATAATAAAACATATTAAAAATAAAATTGAAATTATATTAAAAAAAAGCACAAACACAGAAAGTCCACGACACAACATAACATAAATGGCACCAAGGTGAGGATGGCACCATAGTCCAGCCAGCCTCCCCTCCGTGTTCATCCGTGGTCGGGGCCTTCCGAGCACCCGCAGTCGCCTCCCCGGGTGGCCCGATGTTCAGGCCCTCACGCCGGGCTGGTGGAACGCCGACGCCGAACCACGACGGTGAGCATCCTGCTCCTCCTATTACATGACTGATTGAGATTACCAGAACAAGAATATAGTTCAATGTTGATGTTAAACTCTCCTCGAAAAAAACCTCACATTATCATTGATTCTTAAGTTTATGTTAAGTTATGTTATAGGAGGAGAATTAGGCTATTCAGCCCATCAAGTCTAATCCACCATTCAATCCTTGCTGGTCTATCTCTCCCTCTCAATCCCATTCTCCTGCCTCCTCCCCATAACCCCTGACACTTGTACCAATCAAGAATCAATCAATCTCTACCTTAAAAATATCAATTGACTTGGATTCCACAGTCTTCTGTGGCAAAGAATTCCACGGGTTCACCAGCTTCTGACTAGAAATTCATGAGAAACGCTGGCTTGTGATGAATTAAAATGGGAGAAGGCATGGAAAATCTTGTTTCTTTATTTGGTTTAATGAAAGCAGTAGAAGGAGTACAGCATCATCTGCACCACCATCTCAACCTATTAACCCTTTGCCAAATGAATGGAAGAGTCTCTGGATTCTACCCCGGACTCACCAGCCACTTGAGAACTGACAAAACAGTTGTGGCCATAAGTCATTCTCGATCTAAGGGGCCTTAGAAGAAGAAATAGCCAAGGTAGTATTTGAGAGATACACATGGATACAGGACCTTTGGACCAGCGAGTCCACATCAAACATCAATCAGCCCTTGACATTAGTTCCATACTCTCCCACTTTCACATGCACTCCCTGCAAATTAGGAGCAATATTACAGAGGCCAATTGACCTGCAAACTCGCACGTTATTGGGATGTGGGAGGATAATGGCGCGCAAGGAGGAAACACACACGATCGCAGGGAGAACGTACAAAAGAAACACAGAAATCTCCCTGAAGTCAGGATCGAACCCAGGTCTGGCTCGATGGGGCAGGAACTCCACCAGGTGCACCATCATTCCACCATTGTGCATCTGAAGCGGAATCGCGGCATAGAAGATTTAACTTTTAGCATTTCCTCCCCCCTTTTCAACCCAGCCCATATTATTTCATGATGCATCTTCCATTCTTACTGTGTGTGGCACTTCACATTTTGCAGTTTTTGAATTGCATCCAGCCAGCCAGAACAGATCTCACTGAAAATCATGCTTGCAACCTTGAATTAAATCTCGTTTGGTAAATCTGCCAGGTCTCTTTCACCTGGGAGATTGAGGTTTACAACAGGTTCAATGCAGGCTTTCTAGACAACGGTCGTGCTAGGACAATTGTTTTCATGCTTTTCCTTTTCAAATCTTGTGTTCTTTGCCCTTAATGCATTCTAACATAGCGACGCCATACAACATCGAGAATTTGTGCATTATTGTTGTTATTGTACAGTAACACACTATCACTAAATGCTGTCCCACATTGAAGACATTCTTTCACAGAAAGGTCTACTGACATAAGAAAAGAAGAATGGTTGTGTAATGTTTGCTCATTTTGGCTGACACAGTATCGGGAGGAATGCTTGATCACCATGGTTTTCTTTTGCAACATACTTTCTCACATATTAAACTTTTTGGTGAGAAGTTCTAACGGTTTCCTTCCATACCCCAAAGACGTGCGGGTTTGTAGGTTAATTGGCCTCTGTAAAACTACCCCTGATGGATGCGAAGTTGGGGTAACCATAAGGCCATAAGGCAGCGGAGCAGAATTAGGCCATTCAACCCATCTAGTCTACAGGAACGGGGTACTGATTGTGGATGATCAGCCATGATCACATTGAATGGCGGTCCAGGCTCAAAGGGCCAGATGGCCCACTCCTGCACCTATTATCTATTGCCTATTCATTCGAGGATGATCTATTTTTCCCACTAAACCCCATTCTTCTGCATTCTGCCAGAGATGCCCAATGTCATTGAGTGATAGAGTATGGAGACAGACCCTTCGGCCCAACTCGTCCATGCCAATCTCGATGCCCATCAAAGCTCGTACCCTTTACCCAAATCTCTCTAAACCATTCCTATCCATGTAACTGTCCAAATGTTGACATAAAAATGACCAACCAGGGAGAAGGCAATTCTGGATTTAGTATTGTGTAATGAACCGGATTTGATAAGGGAACTTGAGGTTAAGGAGCCATTAGGAGGTAGTGACAATAATATGGTAAGTTTTAATCTACAATTTGAGAGCAAGTAGGGTAAATCGGAGGTGTCAGTATTACAGTTGAACAAAGGGGACTATGGAGCCATGAGGGAGGAGCTGGCCAAAGTTGACTGGAAAGATACCCTAGCAGGGATGACACTGGAGCAACGTTGGCAGGTATTTCTGGGAATAATAAAGAAGGTGCAGGATCAGTTCATTCCAAAGAGGAAGAAAGATTCCAAGGGGAGTAAGGGGCGACCATGGCTGACAAGAGAAGTCAGGGATAGGGTAAAAATAAAAGAGAAGAAGTACAACATAGCAAAGATGAGTGGGAAGCAAGAGGATTGGGTAATGTTTAAAGAGCAACAGAAGATAACTAAAAAGGCAATACGGGGAGAAAAGATGAGGTACGAAGATAAGCTAGCCAGGAATATATAGTAAAAGCTTTAGGTATGTGAAGCGGAAAAAAATAGTTAAGATCAAAGTTGGACGCTTGAAGACTAAAATAGGTGAATTTATTATGGGGAACAAGGAAATGGCAGATGAGTTGAACAGGTACTTTGGATCAATCTTCACTAAGGAAGACACAAACAATCTTCCTGATATACTAGTGACCAGAGGATCTGGGGTGACGGAGGAACTGAAGGAAATCCACATTAGGCAGGAAATGGTGTTGGGTAGACTGATGGGACTGAAGGCTGATAAATCCCCAGGGCCTGATAGTCGGCATCCCAGGGTACTTTAGGAAGTGGCTCGAGAAATCATGGACGCATTGGTGATCATTTTTTAATGTTCTATAGATTCAGGATTGGTTCCTGTCAATTGGAGGATAGCTAATGTTATCCCACTTTTTAAGAAAGGCGGGAGAGAGAAAACAGGGAATAATAGTCCAGTTAGCCTGACACGGTGATGGGGAAGATGCTGGAGTCAATCATAAAAGGTGAAATAGCGGCACATTTGGATAGCAGTAACAGGATCGGTTTGAATCAGCATGGATTTACGAAGGGGAAATCATGCTTGACTAATCTTCTGGAATTTTTTGTGGGTGTAACTAGGAAAATGGACAAGGGAGAGCCAGTGGATGTAGTGTTCCTGGATTTTCAGAAAGCATTTGATAAGGTCCCAAAGAGGAGATTAGTGGGCAAAATTAGGGTACATGGTACTGGGGGTAGAGTGCTGACATGGATTGAAAATTGGTTGGCAGAAAGGAATCAAAGAGTAGGGATTAACGGGTCCCTTTCATAATGGCAGGCAGTGACTAGTGGGGTACTGCCAGGCTCAGCGCTGGTACCACGGCTATTTACAATGTACATCAATGATTTGGATGAAGGGATTCAAAGTAACATTAGCAAATTTGCAGATGACACAAAGCTGGGTGGCAGTGTGATCTTTGAGGAGGATGCTATGAGAATGCAGGGTGACTTGGACAGGCTGGGTGAGTGGGCAGTTGCATGGCAGATGTAGTTTAATGCGGATAAATGTGAGGTTATCCACTTTGGTAGCAAAAACATGATGGCAAATTATTATCTAAATGGTGTCAAATTGGGAAAATGGGAAGTACAACAGGATCTGGGGGGTCCTTGTTCATCAGTCAATGAAAGTAAGCTTGCAGGTAGAGCAGACAGTGAAGAAATTGAATGGCATGTTGGCCTTCATAACAAGAGGAGTTGAGTATAGGAGCAAAGAGGTCCTCTGCAGTTGTCCAAGGCCCTAATGAGATCACACCTGGAGAATTGTGTGCAGTTTTGGTCTACTAATTTGAGGAAGGACATTCTTACTATTGAGGGAGTGCAGCATAGGTTCACAAGGTTAATATCCGGAATAGCGGGACTGTCATATGCTGAGAGAATGGAGCGGCTGGGCTTGTATACTCTGGAATTTAGAAAAATGAGAGGGGATCTTATTGAAACATATAAGATTATTAAGGGTTTGGACACGGAAGAGGCAGGAAACATGTTCCCGATGTTCGGGGAGTTCAGAATTAGGGGTCGCAGTTTAGGAATAAGGGGTAAGCCATTTAGAACAGAGATGAGGAAACATTTTTTCACACAGGGAGTTGTGAGTCTGTGGAATTCTCTGCCTCTGAGGTCGGTGGATGCCGGTTCTCTGGATAATTTCAAGAGAGAGCTCGATAGGGCTCTTAAAGATAGCGGAGTCAGGGGATATGGGTAGAAGGCAGGAACGGGTTACTGATTGTGGATGATCAGCCATGATCACATTGAATGGCGGTTCTGGCTCGATGGGCCGAATGGCCTATTCCTGCACCTATTGTCTACTGTCTATTGTCTATAAATGTGTTAATGGTAAATGTTATTGAGGAATACTTTAATTGAAAACATAATAACAAAGAAATATAAGAGCAGGAGTAGGACATTTGACTCCTTTCAGCAAGATTATCGTAGACTTTATAAACTTTCATGCCCTATCTCCATATCACTTGAGAGCAACTATTGAAAATTCTAGTTAATCTGGTGTTTTATGCATCTGGACTTCTTAAACAAATTGCAATTTCATAAAATGCTTACACGGTGAATTTTACAATCAAGTGCCAGGCAAAATATGTCTGAAAATACATGTTTACTTTATTTACATTTCTATACAAGGGCAGTGCAGTGTAGGTTGATTAGTAGCAGCCTCTTTGAAGGATTGGCACTTCATTTGAGGGTGAGTGCGGTCATTTGTTTGATTTATTTCTGTTGTATTTTACATTAATACTGTTTAGCCTTATAGAATTGCAGTGTAAAACATTGTTTTTTTGAAGGGTAAGGAAATGACAGGTAGTTTGCCAATTTATTTAAATGTTTATGTGTAGAATAGTGGTGCTGTAATGTATAGAAACATAGAAACATAGAAAATAGGTGCAGGGGGAGGCCATTCGGCCCTTCGAGCCAGCACCGCCATTCATTGTGATCAATGCTGATCGTCCCCAATAACCCATGCCTGCCTTCTCCCCATATCCCTTGATTCCACTAGCCCCTAGAGCTCTCTTAAATCCAATGATTTTACCTCCACTGCCCTCTGCGGCAGGGAATTCCACAAATTCACAACTCTCTGGGTGAATACGTTTTTTCTCACCTCAGTCTTATATGGCCTCCCCTTTATTCTAAGACTATGGCTCTTGGTTCTGGACTCGCCCAACATTGGGAACATTTTTCCTATGTTTGGAACAATTCACGTGCAACTTATTTTTTAACTAAATTATATTTATTCAATTATTTACAATGGTCATTATTTACAACTCCATAGACGTACAGGTTTGTAGGCTAATTGGTTTAGGTAAAATTGTAAATTGCCCCTAGTGTGTGTGTAGGATAGTGTTAGTGTGCGGGCATCACTTGGTCGGTGTGGACTAGGTGGGCCAAAGGGCCTGTTTCTGTGCTGTATTTCTGAACTAAACTAAACTAAACTAAACTAAACTATTTACATAAACTATAACAATACACCCACCACCATAATACAAAATTGCCAAGTATTCCTTATTACTAAACATCAAATTCCTATATTACCATCCTGATCTAGGGTATTATTGATCCCCGCAGTGTCCAGAAGTCCCAGATCTCCCGGAACTCCTCATGGTGCCCATGGACACAGTGTGTTCTTGGTCAAGGACGTAAGCCCAGAACAGGGGCAGTCAGTCGGCTTGAGCAGAACTCAGTGGGCCGAAGGGCCTGTTTCAGCGCTGTGTCTCCAAACTAAACTAAACTAAACTAAACTAAAAATGTATTTTCAGACATATTTTGCATGATGCTTGATTGTAAAATTCACCGCGTAAGCATTTTTATGAGATTGCATAATATTCTTAGATTATTTTGCCATTTGCTTGAAAAACCCAGATGAATAAAATGCCAGAATAACTGGAATTTTCAATAGGTGCTCTCAAGAGCTTTGGGAATAGGACATGAAAGTTCTGAAGGTCAACCGTAATCTTGTTGAAAGGAGTCAAATGGCCTACTCCTGATCTAAAATTTCTACCTTGTTATGTGATGTTCATGCATGTGAGGTTCCCATTCCCCATGCATGTGAGGTGGCTGAGAGAATACAGTACTTTGTAGGCATTGGCGAGGGCAAATATGCCAGCTGCCTGCAACTAAAGGAACTTGTAAAGAATGGTAAGCAATCAATGACAAAACAACGTGACAATATTCAGCCAGGTCTCAGGGTCAGGTTTGGTATTTATATTGATTCAGAGCGCTCTTGGTTATGCCCTATGGGGAGGTAAGGGGAGGAAGGATGATGCGTACAAATTAGCCAGAAAAAGTAGCATACCGGAGGACTGGGAGAAATTCAGAGACCAGCAGAGGAGGACAAAGGGCTTAATTAGGAAAGGAAAAATAGATTATGAAAGAAAACTGGCAGGGAACATAAAAACTGACTGCAAAAGTTTTTATAGATATGTGAAAAGAAAGAGATTAGTTAAAACAAATGTAGGTCACTTGGATCCAGAAACTGGCGATTGAATCATGGGGGACAAGGATATGGCAGTCCAATTGAATAACTACTATGGTTCCGTCTTCACTAAGGAAGACATAAATTATTTGCCGGAAATAGCAGGGGACCGCGGGTCAAAGGAGTTGGAGGAATTGAGTGAAATCCAGGTTAGCCGGGAGTGGTGTTGGGTAAATTGAATGGATTAAAGGCCGATAAATCCCCAGGCCCAGATAGGCTGCATCCCAGAGTACTTAAGGAAGTAGCTCCAGAAATAGTGGATGCATTAGTAATAATCTTTCAAAACTCTTTAGATTCTAGAGTAGTTCCTGAGGATTGGCGGGTAGCAAACGTAACCCCACTTTTTAAGAAGGGAGGGAGAGAGAAAACGGGGAATTACAGACCAGTTAGTCTAACAGTAGTGGGGAAACTGCTAGTCAGTTATTAAAGATGGGATAGCAGCACATTTGAAAAGTGGTGAAATCATTGGACAAAGTCAGCATGGATTTACGAAAGGTAAATCATGTCTGACGAATCTTATAGAATTTTTTTCGAGGATGTAAATACTAGCGTGGATAGGGGAGAACCAGTGGATGTGGTGTATCTGGACTTCCAGAAGGCTTTCGACAAGGTCCCACATAAGAGATTAGTATACAAACTTAAAGTACACGACAATGGGGTTCAGTATTGATGTGGATAGAGAACTGGCTGGCAAACAGGAAGCAAAGAGTAGGAGTAAACGGGTCCTTTTCACAATGGCAGGCAGTGACTAATGGGATACTGTAAGGCTCAGTGCTGGGACCCCAGCTATTTACAATATATATTAATGATCTGGATGAGGGAATTGAAGGTAATATCACCAAGTTTGCGGATGACACTAAGCTGGGGGGCCGTGTTAGCTGTGAGGAGGATGCTAGGAGACTGCAAGGTGACTTGGATAGGCTGGGCGAGTGGGCAAATGTTTGGCAGATGCAGTATAATGTGGATAAATGTGAGGTTATCCATTTTGGTGGCAAAAACAGGAAAGCAGACTATTATCTAAATGGTGGCCGACTAGGAAAAGGGGAGATGCAGCGAGACCTGGGTGTCATGGTACACCGGTCATTGAAAGTAGGCATGCAGGTGCAGTAGGCAGTGAAGAAAGCGAATGGTATGTTAGCTTTCATAGCAAAAGGATTTCAGTATAGGAGCAGGGAGGTTCTAGTGCAGTTGTACAGGGTCTTGGTGAGACCACACCTGGAGTATTGCGTACAGTTTTGGTCTCCAAATCTGAGGAAGGACATTATTGCCATAGAGGGAGTGCAGAGAAGGTTCACCAGACTGATTCCTGGGATGTCAGGACTGTCTTATGAAGAAAGACTGGATAGACTTGGTTTATACTCTCTAGAATTTAGGAGATTGAAACGGGATCTTATAGAAACTTACAAAATTCTTAAGGGGTTGGACAGTCTAGATGCAGGAAGATTGTTCCCGATGTTGGGGAAGTCCAGGACAAGGGGTCACAGGTCATATTGAATGGCGGTGCAGGCTCGAAGGGCCGAATGGCCTACTCCTGCACCTAATTTCTATGTTTCTATGTAAGCTAACTAACCTCTTGTGTGTTTTATTATTACTTGTTTATCACTCATTCTTAAGAAAAATCATGGCATCTGATCTGTAACGTTGGAATGTGTTCAGAGTTGTCTGATTAGACAAATCTGGGCATGCAAATTTTTTTCACATAGTTGACAGAGGTGTGTGGACACTGCAGCATCAAAGGGTCCTAATGTCCACGATTCTCTGTACCTCTTTGCTTCCACCATTCTAGTTTGTTTTTCATAGGAACGAGCACCGCTTTTTATGCGTGTATATCAAGCCATTGCCTGTTGTTCTGAATGGTGAGTGTTAATGTAGAAGCATTCAGAGGTAAGACACAAAGTGCTGGAGTAACTCAGCAGGTCAGGCAGCATGGTACCAGTGGCATGATGGCACAGCGGTAGAGTTGCTGCCTTACAATGCTTGCAGCGCCGGAGACCCAGGTTCGATCACGACTACGGGTGCTGTCTGCACGGAGTTTGTACGTTCTCCCCGTGACCTGCGTGGGTTTTCTCCGAGATCTTCAGTTTCCTCCCACACACCAAAGACGTACAGGTTTGTAGGTTAATTGGCTTGGTAAATGTAAAATTAGCCTTGTATGTGTCGGATAGTGTTAATATGCGGGGATCGCTGGATCGGCGTGGACCCAATGGTCCGAAGGGACTGTTTCCGCTCTGTATCTCTAAACTAAACTAAACTAAAGGGCGCCGAGAAAGTTACAAACGTATTCAATATGGTCCCTCTTCCTTCTCCCACTCCCTCCCCACCCCACCCCACCCTCCCATCCCTCTCTCCCCCACCAAGTCCCGCTTTGTTCTCGACTGCCCCACCCCCCCACCCTCCCCGGGTCCCTCCTTTCAGCGTGAGGAGGGTAGGGGGGGGTGGCTGTCGATAACAAAGTGGGACTTGGTGGTGTGTGGTGTGGAGGCAGCACTTCCTTCACAGACTCACGTGGGACATTCTCTGCCGATCAACAGAACTTGCGGGCGACAGCTCTCTGATGGCCCTCTGCTCTCACCAACAGCTCTGCCCGCTCACCTACGGTCCACCGCTCTCACCGACATCCTTCTCTCACTCTGTTAGGCTGGCTCTAACGATGCTGTTACAACATTTAACTTGAAATAAAAGTTGAATCTCTTTGCAACAAAACCTCAGCTCTATGTTTTTTGATTAAAAAGAATCAATAGGCAACAGCAGGAATTGGATTGCAATCGTTCAAAGCGACTCCCAATTTAGTTTGGTGAACATCTTACAGCCAACCATTGTTATAAAAACTGCACAAAACCCTTAACTGCCCGCATGGTGACATTTAGAATTCCTGCACCAGCAGCATAAAACTAACAAAGCAAAAGCTGCTGGAAACAGCACAGCACAGAATCAGGTCCTTCAGCCTGCAATGCCTGTGCCAAACATGATGCCAAGAAATCCTGATCTCTTCTGCCGACGCATGATCCATATCCCTCCATTCTCCCCCATTTTAGTTTATGTTTCTAAGTGATAGCATATGATGAGCGCCTGACAGCACTGGGCCTCTACTCGCTGGAGTTTAGAAGGTTGAGGAGGGACCTCATTTAAACTTACAGAATAAAGGCATAGATAGAGTGGATGTGGAAAAGATATTTCCACTGGTGGGAGAGTCTAGCCTCAGAATTAAAGGGCGCTCTTTTAGAAAGGAGGTGAGGAGGAACTTCTTTAGTCAGAGGGTAGTTCATCTGTGGAATTCATTGCCACAGAGGGCTGTGGAGGCCAAGTCAGTGGATATTTTTTAAGGCAGAGATAGACAAATTCTTGATTAAAACGGATGACAAGGGTTATGGGGAGAAGGCAGGAAAATAGGATTAGGAGGCAGAGATCAGCCGTGATTGAGTAGACTCGTTGGCGGATGAACTAATTCTATTCCTATAACTTGTGAACTTGTGCTAGCAACAAAATTAGCCCATTCTGCCCATCAAGTCTACTCCGCCGCTCAATCACGGATGATCAATCTCTGACTCTCAACCCCATTCTCCCCGTAACTCCTGACATCCATGCTAATCAAGAATCATCTACCTCTGGGATACTAATCAAAATATCCATTGACTTGGCCTCCACGGCCTTCTGTGGCAATGAATTCCACTGATTCACCACCCTCTGACTAAAGACGTTCCTCCTCATCTACTTCCTAAAGGAAAGTCATTTTATACAAAGGCTGTGACCCCTGGTACTGGACTCTCCCGCTAGTAGAAATATACTCTCCACACACACCCACTCGATCCAGGCCTTTCACTATTCGGAAAGTTTCAATGAGGTTCCTCCTCATCCTATTAAACTCCAGCGAGCAGAGGCCCAGTGCCATCAAACGGTCTAATATGCATCCAAAAGCTTCTTAATTGCCACTATTGTTTCTGTCTCCACCATCACCCCTGGCGGAGCATTCCCACTATCTTCTACCTTCTGCATAAAAAATTTACCCCACATATCTCCTTTAGATTTTGCCCTCTCACCTTAAGGTTATGCCCTCTATCTATGTTATTTCTCTTCTGGGGAAAACACTAATCAGCTCAGGCCGCATCTGTAGATCTCACCCTCCCCTCCCTATTGCCCAGCAAGCCCTTGTTCCCTCTGTTCTCCCGCCCGCTACTGTCCAGGAGCGTATTACCGCCAAGCACGACTCGCAAAAGCGCTCCCACGACCAGTTCTGCCCGCCCCCTGCCGCGTCTGTTTCCCGGCCAGATCGTCCGGATGCAGACGGCCTCTGGCCACTACAAGCTCGCCACGGTGGTCGGCGATGCCGGCTCACCGCGGTCTTACTTGGTTGACCACGACGGGGTCATCTACCGCCGTTCCCGCCAGCATCTGCTGCTCGTTAACGAGCCCCGACCTCCGCCTGCTGCCCCCTTCTCCCCTCCCTTGTCTGATTCCGCTCCTGCCGTTCCGCGGATGCCCAGGTCCCTCCCTTCACCGTTGATTAAGCCACCGTCGCCGCCTCCCAGCCCTCGTTCTCCCTCTACCCCGCCGGCGGGTGGGTCATCGCCCGCTCCTGTGTCTTCTCCTGCCGCATCTCCCCCTGTATCCCCGGTTCGCTCGCCTGCCCCGGCCCCGGCCGCTCTTGTTCCTGCAGGGGGAGGAGGTGGCGAGCTTCGCACCCGGTCTGGCAGGCTGGTCAAGCCGCCTATTCGATACGGGGATTTTGTTTAGCTCTGTAATCATTGTATGCCTGCTTGTAGCGCATGAGACGTGGTCGCCCTGTCACTGTTATATTGCTTTGTTCCAAGAGGAAGGATGTAGATGGCTAGTGCATGTGCCTTTAACATAGTGACCTCACCACCCTTAACCACTCCCCTTATTAGGTGTATAATTGCATGTTCCCTCCCTGGTGTCTCTCTCTAGCTCCGGTGACAGACCACGTACAGCTAGTATAGCAATTATGTGAACAGTCAATAAAAGCTACAGTTAAGACAATGTGTTGTTGAGACTTCTTTACAGCATCTATGGAAAGGGGACAAGTATTAACTTCTCAGACCAAAGCCCTGTCATCAGGAATTGGGAAAAAGAGAAAGCAAGTTGATGTTAACTTGGAAAAGGGATGGGAAAGGAATGGACAGGACAAAGCAAACTATAAAACCATAAGGAGCAGAATTAGGCCATTTGGCCCATCGAGCCTACGCCGCCATTTGGTCAAGGCTGATCTATTTTACCCGTTCAGCCCCATTCGCCTGCCTTCTCCCTGTGACCTTTGACACCCTTCAAGGTTAAGGGAAGGTGGCAGGATGAGACTTGCGTTGAGTCCCGGGTGAGACCTGGGTTGCCATGGGAGTAAGCTGTAATTGGGGTCATCTGGTTGATAGTTAACTGGGACAGTTGGAGAGAGGGAATCCAAACTCCCTCTACAGCTGTAGCTCTACATTCTGCACTTCTCTTTTTGCATTACCTGATCTACCTGTGTATGATTTAATTGTGCACATGCACTGTCTGATCTGTCTGAATGGTATGTAAAACAACTTTTTTTACTGTATCTAATTGCAGATTAAGACAGCAAGGTCAAAAAACATCCATGATGCCAAGACCACCACAGGTATCGCGACAATGCTTCCAATAACAAAGAATAGGAACAGAAACAGGGCAGCACAGTGACACTGCAAATTATTTGCTGCCTTACTGCACCAGAGATCCAGGTTCGATCCTGACTACGAGTGCTGTCTGTACGGAGTTTGTATGACATCCGTCTGACCGCATGGGCTTTCTCCGGGTTCTCCAATTTCCTCCCACATTCCAAAGACGTGCTGGTTTGTGGGTTAAATGGCTTGTGTACATTGTCCTAGTTGTAGAATAGAACTAGTGTACAGGTGATCATTGGTCGGCGAGTACTCAGTTGGCCTAAGGGTCTGTCGTAAAATTGGGTAATGTAGGGCTGTAGGAATGACCAGCAGCTTAGGCTGTGATATTGGTGAGAAAAATATTGAGCCAATATCATAACCAGCTCGCTAGTTCTGATACAGACTGAGAAACAAAAAGGGATCTTTCTTTCAATCAATTCAGTCAATCAATGTTTGATTTTTTGAATATAGAGGAGGCCAGACTGTGAACGGCAAACACAGTTTGTTGGATTGGAAGTGGTGAAAGTGAACCAATGCTCCACGGATGAGGCGTTCCACACCAGGACATCTGAAATGTCCTCACTATTCAGGGAACGGGGGTTCCCCTCCTCCACCATAAATGAGGCTCGCACCAGGGTCTCTTCCATACCCCGCAACACTGCTCTCTCTCCCCCATCCCCGCACTCGCAACAAGGGCCGAGTCCCCCTAGTCCTCACCTTTCACCCCACCAGCCATCACATACAAAAAATAATCCTCCGTCAGTTTCGCCACCTCCAACGTGACCCCACTACTGGCCACATCTTCCCATCTCCCCCCATATCTGCCTTCCGCAAAGACCGCTCCCTCCATAACTCCCTTGTCAATTCTTCCCTTCCCTCTCGGTCCACCCCCTCCCCGGGCACTTTCCCTTGCGGCCGCAGCAGATGCAACACTTGTCCCTTTACCTCCCCCCTCAACTCCTTTCAGGGACCCAAGCAATCGTTCCAGGTGCGACAGAGGTTTACCTGCATCTCTTCCAACCTCATCTATTGCGTCCGCTGCTCTAGATGTCAGCAGATCTATATCGGTGAGACCAAGCGGAGGTTGGGCGATCGTTTCGCCGAACACCTCCGCTCGGTCCGCAATAACCTAGCTGACCTCCCGGTGGCTCAGCACTTCAACTCCCCCTCCCACTCCGTCTCCGACCTCTCTGTCCTGGGTCTCCTCCATGGCCACAGCGAGCAGCACCGGAAATTGGAGGAACAGCACCTCATATTCCGTTTGGGGAGTCTGCACCCCGGGGGAATGAACATCGACTTCTCCCAATTCTGTTAGTCCTTGCTGTCTCCTCCCCTTCCTCAGCTCCCCTGCTGTCTCCTCCCACCCTCCAGCCTTCCGGCTACTCCTCCTTTTCCCTTTCTTGTCCCCACCCACCCCCACCCCTGATCAGTCTGAAGAAGGGTTTCGGCCCGAAACGTTGCCTATTTCCTTCGCTCCATAGATGCTGCTGCACCCGCTGAGTTTCTCCAGCTTTTCTGTGTAACCTTCATCTTGAAGGACTGTTTCAGTCCTTGGATGGAGTTCAGAGAAACGTTAAAAGGAGAGGTGTTGCATCTCCTGTGTTTGCATGGACAGAAACTGATTAATGGGGACAAGAGTGTGGACCAGGGAGAAATCCCACTGTGACACTGCAAAGTAAGATCTGGCAGCGACATTTTGCTGAGGGTGTAACAAATTGTGAGTCCTGACCTGTTGAATGTGAAAGCTAGGCTGGTGGAACGGTAGGGGACCTCAGTCTTGGTTTGAAAAGAAAAGGAGGTGATCGAAGCAGTCAAGAGCATTGTCACCTAGTGTGGAGGGGAAGGCAAGGAAGACACCTCAGATGCAACTGTGTGAAATGTTTTTTCATCAGAGAAAATTTGATGGAGGAAGCAGAAGAATGAAAAGAATCCCAATGAGAAGCAAGGATGAAGGAAGCAGCATTGAGATGGCTGTTGGAATATTACTATGGATACACCATGGAATATTTCCATGTAATGGATGTTTGTGCCAAGCTTCTCCCCTGAAATCGAGAAGATCCAGAAAAGGAAGGGAGGGGGTCGGTGATGAATCATAGAGACCTAGAGTTATACAGCTCTGAAACAGGCCCTTCACCCAACACATCCATGTGAAGTTGAGAGGAGGGTGAAAATTGGCACCATTAAATTAATTAAACTTTTAAGTCTCGCATGAATGCTGGAAGCAGCACCGTTCCAGTCGTCGATATACTGAAAAAATAATTACGGAAGCATGTCAAATATGACTGAAGCAAATCTATTCCACATATTCCATGAAACGCCAAGGGTAACTGGGACCAATGCAACTTCCCATTGCTACTTTTTCAATCTGTAGAGAGTGGGTGAATGTGAAGGAGTTCTTCAATGTGACGATTTGTTCTACATGAAGGTTGATATCAGACCTGCAAATGAAAATGTTATGAAGCGATGCATGGAACTGCAGATGTTGGAGTTGTGCATTGAACACAAAGTGCTGGAGTACCTCAGCAGGTCAGCAGCATCTCTGGAAGACATGGAGTCTCAACAAGGATCCAGATCTAAAATGTAGTCTATCCATGTCCTCCAGAAATGCTACCTGACCCATTGAGTTACTCCAGCACTTTTTGTCATTGAAGAAAACTGGTTGAGCCATTGTATTAGAAAGAAGTTGAAGAAGGAAGAAATTGAGGACTGGAAGACATAGGTTTAAAGTGAAAGGGAAAAGATTTAATGGGAATCTGAGGGGTAACATTTTCACACAAAGGGTGATGGGGTATGGAACATGCAGCCAAAAGAGGTAATTGTCTATCCCAACATTTAAGAAACAGACAGGTACATGGATAGGACAAGTTTGGAGGGATATGGACCAAATGCGGGCAGATGGGACAATGGGACATAGTAGCTGGGATATAGTAGTTGGCCGGTGTGGGCACGTTGGGCTGAAGGGCCTGTTTCCATGCCGAATCACTCTATGGCTCTATGACTAAGTTGTTAGTTTGGCACACTGTAGTCAAATGAAGTTGGAGCAGGAGAGGGAACAAGTCCAGTGGGAACACTCCTCACCGTGGCAGGAGCAGAAGTTTATGTCATTTGGACAAGCAGGTCAGAAACTCTGTGCGGAGTTTGCACGTTCTCTCTGTGACTATGTGGGTTTCATCCAGATGTTCTGGTTTCCTCCTACATCCCAAAGATGCGTTTGTTTCAGAAGAGGGGCCTCAACCCGACAAGTCACCTATTCCTTTTTTACTGAGATGCTGCCTGACCCGCTGCGATACTCCAGCACTTTTGTGTCTATCCGGGGTTTTTTTGATTAATTCTCCTGTATTAATTGTCCCTGGTGTTGAGGGAATGGATATGAAAATGGGATAACATAGTTCATAGGTTCTTGGAGCAGAATTGGGCCATTTGGCCCATCAAATCTACACCACCATTCAATTATGGCTGACCTATCTTTCCCTCTCAACTCCATTCTTCTGCCTTCTCCTGCCTTCTCCCCCGAACCACTGACACCCTTATGGGCCTGTCCTATAGGCGACTGCCGCAAAATTTGCAACATGTTGAACATTTTTCAACGATAGTGGCGACAATTTTTGCTGTCGTAGGTGCTGTCGTAGGTTGCCGCCAGGTGTTGTAGGTGAATTCCATTAAAAACTAGTCCCTGGCAGTCGCCTAAAGTGCCGCCTAAGTGGGACAGGCCCATGAAGAGTCGCCTAAGTGGGACAGGCCCTTTTCTAATCAAGAATCTGTCAATCTCCGCCTTAAAAATGTTCATTGACTTGGCCTCCACAGCTGTCTGGGGCAAGTAATTCCACAGATTCACCACCCTCATCTCCTTTCCAAAGATACATCCTTTAATCCTGACACTATGGCCTCTGGTCCTAGACTCCCTCACGAGTGGAGCCATCCTCTCCACATCCACACGACTGCTGAACAAGTGTGAACAGGTGATCGATCGTCAGCATGGACTTGGTGGATGGAAGAGCCTGTTTCCTTGCTGTATATTTCAATCAATCAACAGCGGGAACAAATAAAAGGCACCGTATGTGCTTAGGGAATTCTGTCAACTTTGCCAACTGTGAAATAACATTCGCTCTGAGAAGTGTCATTTCAACAGGCGATGGCAGACAGCTGGTGAATCATGATTGGCACAGGGCGGCGCTGTAAAAACTTGCCAACACTGGTGTGTCTCATTCAACTGGGGAAGATGCACTCCGTGACGGAAACTAGTCTGAGGGTGTGAGAAAGGAAACAAAGCTAACCTTAGGGAAAACAGATGAGATTTGTCACCGGGCTGAGAACAATGAGACTCAACTCAGCCCCACCAGAGAGTCAGCAGGAACAAACAGGAATGGAAATACCTGGAGGTGACGGAAGAAAGGCTTTGTGCGAAGGACAGGAGAGCATTGGGACTGTAGGTGGACCCATGACTTTCACCTGAGAATACCTAGGGTGAAATGCTTCAGTTTAATTTAGTTTAGTTTAGAGATACAGCGTGGAAACAGGCCCTTCGGCCCACCATGTGTCTGCGTCGACCAACACATTTGCGCTATCCGACACACAATAGGGACAATTAACAGTTATATCAGGCCAATTAACCGACAAACCTGAATGTCTTTGGAGTGTGGGAGGAAACCGCAGATCCTGGAGGAAACACACGCAGGTCAAGTTCAAGTTCAAGTCCAAGTGAGTTTATTGTCATGTGTCCCTGATAGGACAGTGAAATTGTTGCTTTGCTTCAGCACACAACATAGTAGTCATGGGGAGAACGTACAAATTCCGTACAGACAAGCACCCGTTGTCAGGATTGATAGATAGATAGATAGCCTTTTATTGTCAGTCAGACCGAAGTCTGAACGAAATTGCAGCAGTCATACATATAATACCATACAATAAAACAACAATAAACACACATTAACATCCACCACAGTGAGTCCACCCAGCATCTCCTCACTGTGATGGAGGCAAAAGTCTTAGGTCGCAGTCTCTTCCCTCCTCTTCTCCCTCTGCGCTGGGGCGATACCCCCCCCCCCCCGGGCGATGTTAAGAACAGTCCCGCGGCTCAAACACCGCGACCCGGGGTGGTTGAAGCTGCCGCCCCCGGCCGAACCCCGGACTCAGGCCACCGCCGCCAGAACACCGTCCCAGCCACCCTCACGTGAGTACTGCGCCGTCTTCAGCCTCGGGCTGGGCCGCCCCGACTTGGGCACCGAACCTCCCCCGGACCGGGCCGCACCGACTTGGGCGTTGCCTCTTCCCCGGACCGGGCCGCCCCGGACATGGGCGTCGCTTTCTCCCCCGGACCGGGCCGCCCCGACTTGGGCGTCGCTTCTCCCCCCGGACCGGGCCGCCCCGACTTGGGCGCCGAACCTCCCTCGGGCTGCCAGTGCTGCACCTTCCCGAGCTCGGCCGCTCCGACTGGAGCCTCGTTCCACCCTCAGGCTGGCCGCCCTCATGGGAGCACCCCAACCTCTTCCAGCCCTGAGCCGGACCACCCTCACGGGAGCGAGCTCAGAGCGAGTCCTGACGGTGCTCTGCCTCCGGAGCCTCGAGGTCGTCAGCTCCATTAGGCCTCAGCGCAGACGGAGGCAGAGAAGGGGAATACGACAAAAAGGTCGGAGAGACTGCAAACCCCATTTCAAACCCCCCCCCCCCCCCCCCCCCCAAAACACAAGCTAAAACCAAAAAAACTAAACTAACCAAACAAAATAAACAACATAAAAAACACAAAGACAACGGGACCGCCGGTAAGCCGCTGCAGCCAGAGCCGCGCCGCCACTCCGTACAGACCCTTTGAACCCTGGTCTCTGGCGCTGTAAGACAGCAACTCTACCGCTGCGCCACTGTGCTGCCCTAGACTAGACAAAGTAATGGTGTGGTTGTTACAACATTTTTTCCGAGCTGCACTGCAGATAATTTCTGCCACTAATGTGCCCATCAATGACATAAAAAGCCTTCTGGTCTTTGGGAATCTTGTCATTAAGCTATTACAAAATATGGCTGAGCAAATCCATCGATCGCCTAGCAGAGGAGAAATTGCCCAGTCAGATAGATTTCCACTTGAAGCCATTAAATGTCTGATAACATCTCTGCTCGAACACTTTCACCGGCACCTTTGCCCATGCTGTAAGGCAGGAGGAGCCCCACAAAATATTATGCTCATGGTGTCCCACAAAAGGGCAGTACAGTGTTGCAGCAGTAGAGATGCTGTCTTACAGCGCCAGAGACCTGTCTTCGATCCTGACTATGGGTGCTGTCTGTACGGAGTTTGTATGTTCTCACTGCGACTGCATGTGTTTTTCTCAGGGTGCTCCCACATTCCGAAGATGTGCAGGTTCATTGGATGACTGGAACACACTTTGCGTTAGAATCCATGTAATTGCAAACTCAGTTTGCCATGAATTGTAGTGGTACATCAGAGCAGAATAATTGACCACAGAATAATCAACCTGTGGTCAGGCTGCGGCAGAGTTACTGCCTTACAGCGAATGCAGCGCCGGAGACCCGGGTTCGATCCTGACTGCGGGTGCTGTCTGTACGGAGTTTGTACTTTCTCCCCGTGACCTGCATGGGTTTTCTCCGAGATCTTCAGTTTCCTCCCACACTCCAAAGACGTACAGGTTTGTAGGTTATTTAGAAACATAGAAACATAGAAATTAGGTGCAGGAGTAGGCCATTCGGCCCTTCGAGCCTGCACCGCCATTCAATATGATCATGGCTGATCATCCAACTCAGTATCCCGTACCTGCCTTCTCTCCATACCCCCTGATCTCCTTAGCCACAAGGGCCACATCTAACTCCCTCTTAAATATAGCCAATGAACTGGCCTCAACTACCCTCTGTGGCAGAGAGTTCCAGAGATTCACCACTTTCTGTGTGAAAAAAGTTCTTCTCATCTCGGTTTTAAAGGATTTCCCCCTTATCCTTAAGTGTGACCCCTTGTCCTGGACTTCCCTAACATCGGGAACAATCTTCCTGCATCTAGCCTGTCCAACCCCTTAAGAATTTTGTATGTTTCTATAAGACCCCCTCTCAATCTCCTAAATTCTAGAGAGTATAAACCAAGTCTATCCAGTCTTGGCTTGGTAAATGGTAAATGTAAAAATTGTCCCTAGTAGGTGTAGGATAGTGTTAATGTGTGGAGATCACTGGTTGGAGCGGACCTGGTGGGCCGAAAGGCCTGTTTCCGTGCTGTATCTCTATACTAAACTAAACCAAACCATTGATCTGACCTTCTCCACGATATTAAACTCATACAGTGTTTGTGGTGTGAACACTTGGAGGCCAGTGTAGCATAATATATTGTGAAAGCCCTATGTAAAGTAATCCCACTCTGTTATCAGGCTTCTGAACGATCCTTTTAAAAGGTACACAAAAATGCTGGAGAAACTCAGCGGGTGCAGCAGCATCTATGGAGCGAAGGAGATAGGCAACGTTTCGGGCCAAAACCTTTTTTCAGACTGATCCTTTTAAAAGCGTGTGTATGTGTCCGATTCACCTCTACCCCACTGCGATCATTGGAATTTGTCTGAGGAACTGACGTGTTACAATGCAGAGAACTATTTCCTGCTCTCTACATCTTCTCCTTAGCTTTACTTATTGTTTGACTTGATTGCATTTTATGTGTAGTATTATCTAATCTGGTTGGACAGCATGCAATACAAAGCTTTTCACTGTACCTCAGAACATGCGACATCATCCAGAGATGCTGCCTGTTCTGCTTAGAATCTCCATCATTTTAGAAACATAGAAATATAGAAAATAGGTGCAGGAGTAGGCCTTTTGGCCCTTTGAGCCAACTCTGCCATTCAATATGATCATGGCTGATCATCCAGAATCATACTCTCTTCCTGCTTTCTACCCATATCCCTTGATTCCGTTAGCCCTAATTATTGTGTAGGAGGGAACTGCAGATGCTGGTTTACACCAAAGATAGATACAAAATATATTCAAGAGAGTTAGGTATAGCTCTCAGGGCTAAAGTAATTAAGCAATATGGGGGAAAACACAGGAATGGGTTACTGATTTTAGATGATCAGCAATGATCATATTGAATGGCGGGCTGTCTCAAAGGGCCATATGGTCTACTGCTGCGCCTATTCTTCTGGTTTTTATGTTCTATGTTTTCTAAACCTAGCATAAGCCTAAATCTCCTGCTACACTTAACTAAAAAAAAAACAAAGATTTTAAACTTACTTAGGTGTAACCATTTCATTCAGTACTAATAGCTCGTGATGGAATTTCTTCCTGTTAAAGTACTGATACATTTGTTTTTTCAGTGTATGTATAAATGCAGGTTTTTGTAAATCATGTTTGTAAGGACTTACCTGACATTAACAGTAGAAGAAAAATGACAGTAACATATTGGGAAGGCACTTTAGGCAATTGTGTTTGTTTGTGAAAAGATTGGATGCTATATCTTTGGACAGGGAGTGGTGAGTGGTAAAATAGATCATCATCTGATGGGAATAATTCTTCTTTACCTGCAAAAGAACAAACCGAGAGATTTCACAGAATGCTGCTGAGGTTAATAAAAATGTCTTTGTAAGTACTACTGGCTTCAAACATCTCCATTATGGGGAAACTTTTCTCACTATCCACTTTAACTATATCCTTTCATGAATGTTTTGTAGTCCACAACCCAATGGTATGAACATTGAGTAGTCCAATTTTAGGCAACTTCTACAAACACCAGCCTTCCCTCTCCTCTTTCTCTCCCACTTCCCCCCTCCCCCCCTCCTTCACAGCAACCCCCCTACACAGCATCCCCCCCCCTTAAGTTTTTCCAATCACTCCCTTCCCCTGAAACATGACTGACCTTGCCCCCCTACCCCTTCCACCAAATATCATTCAATAAGCTTTGCATAGAAAACATAGAATATAGATGCAGGAGTAGGCCTTTTGGCCCTTCGAGCCTGCACCGCCATTCATTGTGATTGTATTAGGAAAAGGGGAGATGCAACGAGACCTGGGTGTCAGGGTACACCAGTCATTGAAAGTAGGCATGCAGGTGCAGCAGGCAGTGAAGAAAGCCAATGGTATGTTAGCATTCATAGCAAAAGGATTTGAGTATAGGAGCAGGGAGGTTCTACTGCAGTTGTACAGGGTCTTGGTGAGACCACACCTGGAGTATTGCGTACAGTTTTGGTCTCCTAATCTGGGGAAAGACATTCTTGCCATAGAGGGAGTACAGAGTAGGTTCACCAGACTGATTCCTGGGATGTCATGACTTTCATATGAAGAAAGACTGGATAGACTCGGCTTGTACTCGCTAGAATTCAGAAGATTGAGGGGGGATCTTATAGAAACTTACAAAATTCTTAAGAGGTTGGACAGGCTAGATGCAGGAAGATTATTCCCGATGTTGGGGAAGTCCAGAACTAGGGGTCACAGTTTAAGGATAAGGGGGAAGTCTTTCAGGACCGAAATGAGAAAATAATTTCTTACACAGAGAGTGGTGAATCTGTGGAATTCTCTGCCACAGAAGGTAGTTGAGGCCAGTTCATTGGCTATATTTAAGAGGGAGATAGATGTGGCCCTTGTGACTAAAGGGATCAGGGGGTATGGAGAGAAGGCAGGGATGGGATACTGAGTTGGATGATCAGCCATGATCATATCGAATGGTGGTGCAGGCTCGAAGGGTCGAATGGCCTACTCCTGCACCTATTTTCTATGTTTCTATGTTTCTATGATCATGGCTGATCACCCACAATCAGTAACCCGAGCCTGCCTTCTCCCCATATCCTTTGATTCCACTTGCCCCTAGAGCTCTATCTAACTCTCTTTTAAATTCATCCAGTGAATTGGTCTCCACTGCCTTCTGTGGCAGGGAATTCCACAAATTCACAACTCTCTGGGTGAAAAAGTTTTTTCTCATCTCAGTTTTGAATGGCTTCCCCTTTATTCTTAGACTGTGGCCCTTGATTTTGGACTCCCCCAACATTGCAAACATTTTTCCTGCATCTAGCTTGACCAGTCCTTTTACAATTTTATACGTTTCTATAAGATCCGCATATAACAGTCCTACCATCTCGGGAATTGACAGCTTTACAGCTAACAATCTGCCTATCAGGGAAACGCCCTCCGCCTGAAGTCAGGCAACATCTTCCCTGTTCCAGCTTTTTTTCCCCTAGTCGCCCAGAACTCAGTCTGAAGAACCCCCCCCCCCCCCCCCCCCCCCCCCCCCCCCCCCCCCCCCCCCCCCCCCCCCCCCCCCCCCCCCCCCCCCCCCCCCCCCCCCCCCCCCCCCCCCCCCCCCCCCCCCCCCCCCCCCCCCCCCCCCCCCCCCCCCCCCCCCCGATCCCGACCCGAAACATCACCTATCTATTTTCTCCGAGATGCTGCCTGATCCGTTGTTACTGCAGCGTTCTGTGTACATCTTAGGTGTTTTCTCCTCATGCGTAGGAAGGAACTGCAGATGCTGGTTTACACCGAAGATAGACGCAAAATGCTGGAGTGACTCAGCGGGACAGGCAGCATCGCTGGAGAGAAGGAATGGACAACGTTTCAGGTCTAGACCCTTCTTCAGACTAGTCAGGGGAAAGGGTAAAGCGGGAAAGAGAGTCCCACTCCCCTGACTAGTCTGAAGAAGGGTCTCCACCCAAAACATCACCCATTCTGTCTCTCCAGAGATGCTGTCTGTCCTGCTGAGTTACTCCAGCCTTTTGTGTCTGTAAAGAAGCCTCACCAACACATTGTGTCTTTACTAATAGTTTATTGATAGTTCACAAGCATTGCTGTTCTAGCTGTACGTGGTCTGTCACCGGAGCTAGAGAGAGCGAACTATGGGTGGGGAGGTTGCAATTATACATCTAATAAGGGGAGTGGTTAGTAGTGGTGAGGTCACTATGTTAAAGGTACACGCACTAGTCATCTACAGTGTCTATCTTCAGTTTCTCTTCATAATTGAAATGGTCCATTCTGGACATCACCCTGGTAAATCTCATCTGCACTCTTCCCTGTACAATCACATCCCACCAGTAGTTTGTCAGTACTATGATACTATCCAAAGTTATTTATCACCATGACTTTTATGCTCTTATATGTCATGTCCTTATACAGACGGCAAGCATCCCATACGATTTTTTTAACCATCTTATCTGTCTGGGTTGTTACCTCTAGAGATCTAAAGACTGATACGCCAATTTTCCTCTGATCCTCAACACTCCTTTGGGCCCTACATTCATGGTGTGCAGTCCACCTTATTATGCCTCCCTTCGTCCACTTTAACCTTTTCTATAAAATGCATCAGCTTACATTTAAGGGGATTGATTGCAACCCACCATTGTTGTCTACCAACTGATCAATACATTCCTGTGACTTAAGACTGACCTCCTTACTATCAACAAAACCCCCAATGTTCATGCCAAATGCAAACTTAATGCTTCTACCCTCTATATTCATTTCCAAATTAGTTCAGTTCAGTTTTTAGTTTATTAATGAATATGATAAACAATCAGGATCACATCCCAACACAATATACTGGGATCTTGAGCAAAACCTACGTAAGGTTTAGGGGGAACTCAGTAGGACTGGCAGCATTTGGGAAGGAATGGACAGGAGATGTTTCAGTCGGGACTCTTCTTCAGTCTGATCAGAATCGGTCTGAAGAAGGGACCCAACTTAAAATGTTGCCTGTCCATTGCCTCCCCAGATGCTGCCTGACCTGCAGAGTTCCTCCTTGCTCTAGAGTTATGTATCAATCATGGAGGTACATCGTTGGTCATAGGCTTCCAATCTAACCCTCTACCATTGCCCTCCATCTCCTGTTACCAATCCAACTTTGGATTCAAATTGCCATTTTGCTTTGGTTGCCATTGGGCTCTAACTTTTAGGACTCGCCTTTTATAGGGTCCCGAGGAGAATTACGAGAATTACCCCAGGAATGATTGGGTTAACATATGATGAGCATTTGATAGCATTGAGCCTGTACTTGCTGGAGTCTAAAAGGATAAGGGGAACCTCATTGAAACTTACCTGGATAGGGTGGATGTGGAGAGGATGTTTCCACTAGTGGGAGAGTCTAGGGCCAGAGGCCATAGCTTCAGGATAAAAGGATGTACCTTTACAAAGGAAATGAGAAGGAATTTCTTCAGTCAGAGTGTGGAAAATCTGTGGAATTCATTGCCACAGAAGGCTGTGGAGGCGGTCAATGGATATTTTTAAGGCGCAGATTGACAGATTCTTGATAAGTACGGGTGTCAGGAGTTATGGGAAGAAGGCATGAGAATAGGATTGAGAGGTAAAGATAGATCAGCCATGATTGAATGGCAGAGTAGAATTGATGGGCCGAATGGCCTAAATTCTGCTCCTATAACTTATCAACTTATATGGGACAATGTCAACCGGAAAGTTTAAGTTTTTGCCAAAGAAACTTGTGTTTTGACATGTATTTGTTTGATCGGTCATTTGTCCATACAAGTGGTTCTAATGTGTAGGGAAATGTTGTAGTGTGGTGGTAGTTGATAGGTAAATGTGGAGAATGGATTACAGGGAAAATGAATAGAGAAAAGTCTTGCTCCAAGCTCCAGCATAGGCGTAATGGGCCGAAAGGTTCCTTTATATTATGAATTTATCAACATGATGAGTGTTTGATGGCATTGGGCCTGTACTCGCTGGAGTACTAAAGGGCCTGTCCCACTTATGTGTCCTTGGCACGCAAATTATGCGACCTCATGTTGGCATTGAGCTGAGATGGTTGAGCGAAGGTTGGGCGCGATTACATGCGTACGCACAGCCGTCTGGAGCCCGTGACATCATTTTGGAGATGGGCACAAACCTGGAGTAACTCAGCGGGACTGGCAGCATCTCTGGAGAGAAGGAATGGGTGACGTTTCATGTCGAGGCTCTTCTTCAGTCTGAAAAGAAGGGTCTTGGCCCGAAACGTCACCCATTGATTCGCTCCAGAGATGCTGCCGGTCCCGCTGAGTTACTCCTGCATTTTGAGTCTATCTTCAATTTTCTTGGCCCCGCTCTGAGAGTAGAAGTGGGGGCAGATCCGGACCGTAACGGCCGTGAGCCCCAGGCTGATTTTGGCGATCGTTTCTGCTGCTGTTAAAGGTGAGACGTTGCATCGCGCCAGGGTCTTGGGCCTGTCCCACTTTGGCCATCAGTTCCGCGACAGGCCGTTGGCGGCAAAGATTTTGTTCACTGCAAGAATTTCAGAGCCCCGCGCAATGTCGGGACTGGCCCCACACAACTCCATACCGCTCCGCGCTTCTAAGTGGGACCGGCCCCGCGCGGCCATATGGTGCGCGTACGCCTCAAGCGACCAAAGAGGTCACGTAATTTGCGAGTGGGTAGGACGCGTAAGTGGGACAGGCCCTTAAGGAGCTTTGGTAATATGAACATTTATCCCTCAATCTACATTGCTACATTAAATACCCGATCTTTATCTCACTTTTGCTTTGATAGCTTGCTGTTGTGAATGTTGTTCTTCTGCTTCTGATATTACAATGGTTAGATATCAAAAGCACAGATAACATTGTGAGATGCCCTGCGGTGATGAATGCTGCTACATGAAGGCGAGCTGTATTTTTCTTTGAAAATCTATATAATAGAGCCAATGTAAAACTCAGGCATAGAAACTCAGTCAAGCTCACAATTAATATTTGTTGAATAAACTCGTGCGCTCCGCTCCTCAAATCAAAACTATTATTACATTACTGTATTACCGTTTGCTGTGCCACATTTATTTATTATTAATTACTGACACAGACAAATATTTCTGTGGCTGACAGTGATAGAAGTAGACATGATGTGCATAACAGCGACACATCAGAGTTGCTGACATTAACTAGCAAGTGGGTGACATTGCTGTCTTTAGCTTGGTTTGTATTTGTCACGGCTCCATAGCTGTGGTATGCAGTGCTTGTTCTTCATTCTTCCTGTCACTGACACAGCGCAGTGCTGTCGCTGTTAATTGTTTATTCCGCCTTGTGTTTGTTCTACCTTTCAGTTGTGCTTCATCTGCTCTGGCTTCTGTCTTCCTCCTGCTGTAAAATCCTTCACTCTGTTCACCTGCCACCTTCCTTCCCCACTCTCACAGCATTCCCTAAACAGCATCAGCGGTGCGCAGCAACCCGACCACCCCTTGAAATTATTTCCTTAAACTTGCACCCACTAGTTTGCCAGATCGAGGCCTCCAATACACCTTTGAATAAAGTCGCAAACAATAAATATCTGAGACAATTGAAACATTTACGGGCGGCACGGTGGCGCAGAGGTAGAGTTGCTACCTTGCTGCGCCAGAGGCCCGGGTTTGATCCTGACTATGGGTGCTGTCTGTACGCAGTTTGTACGTTCTCTGTGACCGCGTGGGTTTTCCTCGGGTGCTCCGATTTCCTGCCAGACTCAAAAGACGTACAGGTTTGTAGGTTTATTGGCTTTGGTAACAAGTGTGTAGGGTAGTGTTAGTGTACTGGGGATAGTTGGTCAGTGCGGACTCGGTGGACCGAAAGGCCTGTTTCCGCGCTGTATCTCTAAAACCAAAACTATGAATGATATTTATTTTTACGGTATATATTCAGATAGAGATTGTGGGTGGCACAGTGGTGCAGCTGCTAAATTTGCTGCCTCATAACGCCAGAGACCCGGGTTCGATCCTGACCTCGGGTGCTGCCTGTGCAGAGCCTATGATTTCTTCCTACATCCCAGAGATTGCGGATTTGTGGGTTAAATGGCCTCTGTAAATTGCCTCTCGTGTGGAGTCGATGAGAAAGTGGGATAACATAGAACTAGTGCGAATGGGTGATTGACAGTTGGTGTGGACTCGGTGGGCTGAAGGGCCTGTTTCCTTGCTGTGTCTCGAAAGCTAAAGCTAAAGGGCCTGTCTCACGAGCATGCGACCTGCATGCGGCAAGCGCGACCAAACCACTCGGAGGTCGAGTGAGTGACGTGAAGTTCGAGTGAAGTCCGCGGGAAGTTCGCGCGTGACGTATGGCGTCAAGACTGCGTACAGCGTCGAGGCGGTGCATACGGGGGCGAGGTGACTGCGGGCCGGCAAGCCGTTGCCGCGCGGAATTTTTGAACGGGGTCAGTTTTTCGGAGCCCTGCGCGATGTCAGGATCAGCTCCGCACAACTCCATACGGCTCCGGCGATCGAACTGGGACCGGCCCCGCGAAGCTGTACGGCTCAAGCGACCACGAAAGGTTGCGGCTTGCCGCATGCTCGTAGGACAGGCCCTTAAAGATTGCGATCAATCTGGTTGATTTTGTTCAAGATAATAAATTATAATAAGTTGTTGCTTTAAATTGTAAAACCCGACATGACAAGAGGGAATAAATTCAGCATATTTAAAATGGCGCAATATGGAATATAAATCTACAAGGATCCATTACGGATCCAATCCATCCAGGCCGGGCATGGTTGCGCAGTGGTAGAGTTGCTGCTTTACAGTGCCAGGGACCTGGGGTTGATCCTGACTATGGGTGTTGTCAGTACGGAGTTTCTATGTTCTCCCAATGACCACATAGGTTTTACCTGGGTGCTTCGGTTCCCTCCCACACTCCGAAGTAGTACAGGTTTGTAGGTTAATTGGCTTTGGTAATACTTGTAAATTGCCCTGAGTGCATAGAATAGCGCTAGTGTACAGGGATTCCTGATCGGCACGAACCAGATGGGCCAAAGGGCCTGTTCCTGTGCTGTATCCCGAAAATAAAATAAACTAAATTGCTCGGTTTCAGAAATTGATAATGGGTTTACTTTGCACCTCAAAGAGTTAAATAATCAAATTCAACTCTAATCCACTCCTCAAAAGTCCATTACTCTATCTATTGTACTGGTGATGAAGATTCAATGTATACAGCCAGTGGCAGATGTTAGAACATGATCGAATGCTGTATTTTGAAGAAGGGTCATGAGTCAGAATAGAGAAGGGAGACTTGGCAGGGTTTTATAAATGGCAGTTTATGAGGATATAAGCATCAAGATTTATAATTTATAACACTTCAATGTAAAACATTGTAACATTGAGTAAAACATATTCACCCCTTTTACTACCAGTATGGTCATGCATAGACTTCTACTGGAAACTCTGCATGAAAACAATATGGGTTCCATGTTTTATCAATATTATACAATATAACCATTGATTAACAGTAAGCCTTATGCACTGTAATAGCTGGCTAGTAAGTTGCGTTCATAGTTATGAACATTTCTATAAATAAGACCTATCTAGATTTAGAGGCACATTCATGTTCTTAAGTAAAGGATTAGGCCATTTGGCCCATTGAGTGTACTACATCAATCAATCATGGGTGATCTATATCTCCCTCTTAACCCCATTCTCCTGCCTTCTCGCCGTAACCTTTGAGACTCACCCAGGAATGAGTAGGTTGACCTAGGATGAGCGTTTGTCAGCAATGGGCCTGTAACTCACTGAAGTTTAGGAGGATGAGAGGGAACCTCATTGAAACCAACAGAATAGTGAAAGGTTTGGATAGAGTGGATGGGGAGAGCATGTTTCCGCTAGTGGGAGAGTCCAGGACTGGAGGTCATAGCATCAGAATTAAAGGATGTTCTTTTAGGAATGGGATAAGGAGGAATTTCTTTAGAGCGTGGTGCATCTGTGGAATTCTTTGCTACAGAAGGCTGTGAAGGCCAAGTCAGTGGATATTTTTAAGTCAGAGACTAGATTAAGTGGGACCCGTTGGATCCCATTCTCACACGGGAGGCATGGTCTCCCAATGCAATATTCCACCACTCACCCATAGCCCCCAACTGCGCAGGCACGGCCGACTCAAAGCTCCCTAGATCCATTCACGGCTCTCTGGACCCACTCACGGGTCTCTGACTCACTCACTGACTCACGCCGTTTCTGGACAGTCACTCACAGCTTTCTGGACTCACTCACAGCTTTCTGGACTCAGCCCGGCCTCCGGGGCTTTATTCTCCTCAGCCTGGTGATTGACAGCGGGTGCCGGAAGCGTCCTGGTGACTAACAGGAGAGAAGACATATTTGCTGATCTTACAATTTGTTAAACCTTCATAAGTTTTGTTTTATTCCACCGATCAGAACAAAACTTGATGCGATTGTAGCACAGGGGAGGAGGGTAGGAGTTTGGGGGGAGGGGTGTGTGTGGGAGGGGCAGAAGGGTGTGTATGGGAGGGGGAGGGGTGGGAGTGGGAGGGGTGTGCATGGTGGGGGGAGGGGGTGTGTGGACACGGGTGGGGGCTACGGATTCACTCAGCGCTTCCCGCCCCCTGTCCCCAGCTTCACTCAGCGCTTCCCGGCTGGCTGCACTAGCTCCATGATCCCGGCCAGCCAGCCGCACTCGTTCCATGGCTCCCTCCCAGGCAGCCGCACTCACTCCACAACTTCAGGGCTCAGTACGGGTCACGGAATCAGCCTGGTCTCTGACACTTTATGCTCCTCGCCTCGGTGATTGACAGCGGAAGCCGGAATGCATGTTGCCATCCAGGCGATTGACACGAGAGAACACCAACCTGCTGATCTTATGATTTTTAAACCTTCATAACTTTGGTAATATTCACCCAATCGGAACTAAACTTGATGTGCTTGGAGCACAGGAGAGCGGTGAGTAAAGTGGCAAAAAATCGTAGCATTATCGGTTACCATTTTTGCGCAAATTTAAAAACAACGCAAACCAGAAGACGACAAAATGTGAGTTTTAGTATAGTACTAGACTAAATGGGACCTGTTGGGTCCCAGTCACACGGGAGGCCTGGTCCCCCAATGCAACCCATTCACCAATGCAATATTCCGCCATGGGGTGGGTGGGGGAGGGGTGGGTGTTTGGGGGAGGGGGTGTGTGGGGGGAGGGTGGGGGGAGGGGGTGTGGGGGGGGAGGGAGGGTGTGGAGGGGGGTGGGGGAAGGGGGGTGTGTACGGGGGGAGGAGTGTGGAGGAGGAGGTGAGTGTGGGTGTGGGGGGTGAGGGGTGTGAGGGAGTGAGGAGAGTGTGGGGGAATGGGGGTTGTGTGGGAGGGGATGTGTGTGGCGGGGGGGGTGGTGATGGAAGAATGTATGTAACTATTTCCTTGTGTATTCTATCTGTGTCTGCACAAGATTGTTTACCAAAACTGCCTAGGGCACAAGTAATTGACAGGTCTCGGTCAAGAGATTAAGAGTCTATCACAGAACTTGCAGAATGGCTAATCTTGCTCCTGTGTAACTTTCCACAGCTAAATGTTATTTCCTTTGAATTCTGAGTGTCCTTGTTCATTTCCATTTGTCTGGATGCTTTTTTGTCTAAATCAATGTATAAAAGAGATGGTTTTCAGCATTAGCTCAGAGAGGACTCCCACAGACACTTGGGCTCTGTGTGACTCTCTCTCTCTCACAATAACGTTTGTTCAGTTTCTACCTCCATTTTTGTAATAGTCTTTGTTGGAAAATTTCTAACATAATTGGCGCCCAAACGTGGGGCCCCAATACCTCTGTTGCCGGTTTTCAGGGGAACCAAGAGCGCTCATTTTAAGGTTCCTTACGGACACCGGGGCAGAGTGACGGGGTTCAACCGACACGCCGGAGGTAGGACTGAACGTTCTGTAGATAGTGGGGCCCCAGCTAAGTAATTTTGACTTTGCCGAGTTGTATTTTGTTACCTTCCTCAGAGACCCGGGACGGCATACAGAATTGTCGGGGACAATTGAAGAGAGTAGTTCGCCCACTCCGGCGACTGGGTCCCCAAAGAAGTCTGGGACTTCAGAAGTCAAGTTGGACTTGACAGGAGAAGAATAGTTGGACTCTCGGGTGACGGGGTTACCAAAGAATTGTCGGGGACAATTGAGAAGAGTGGTTGGAGTACTCGGGCGACGAACGGGGTCGTCCAAGGTAAGAAGTCTGGGACTTCAGTCAAGTTGGACTTGACGTGGAAATAGTATAGTCGTAATTCTCGAGGAGGGAATCAGAATGGGCTCGACAAACTCAAAAGGTTATGAAGGTGATGAGAAATGTATGTTTATACCAAGTAAGCATAATTGTAAGTACTTAAGCAAGTGGAAAGAAAGGTGTGATTTTAGTGGTAAGTCACTTGTTGATGATTGTTGTAAATTAATGTCTGCTATTGCCAAAGATGCAACAAAAAGAAGGAAGGATAAAGACAAGTTGGGCTACCATGAAGCACGTCTGTGGCTTCAGGAAGCCAGATCGAGCAGAGACGGAAAGGAAAAAGGGAAGGAACAACTTACCAAAAGCGAACCATCGATAAACGCTTTCCTCCAGAAGGGGGGCAACGAGGTCTCCCATCGATCACTGGGTATGGCGAGTGCCCCCCCTCCGTACACACCGGAGAAAAAGGGGGTGGCCTTGCCACCGGTGGAAGAAACCGTCGGATCGGACTCAACAAGGGCTCCAACCCCCGTACTGGAACAAAAACCAACCATTAAGGAAAGCAGCCAGCTGCACCCAGGTTTGCAAAGTCCGAAAACCACTCGCTCAGGTACCGTTTATAATCTTCATGCAGGTTCTATATTTGAGCCTAAATCCCCACAAGGCCAAGCAGGGCTGATATGTATCCTATGATTGCAATGCCTAATCCAGATGCCGGCGCAGTGAGGCCAATGTACGTGTACAGGCCATGGAATATGGAGGATATTAAAAAGGCACTGGAGGGCATTCCACATCCTAGAGATAATTTCGCAAAGTGGCAGAGGGACTTTGGAAACCTGGTTGTAAGTTATCGTTTAAATACGGTAGAATATGAACAAGCGCTGCGAAGTCTTATCGGGTGTGATTGGTGTTTAATTGAAGGAGACTGGAATGCTATTGTAAATGGAGCACTCCTTCAGTGGGCACCAGGTCAGAATGATTATCATAACAGGCGAATAACTATTGAAAATCGAATAAGAGCACACTTCCAGAGAGGAATCGACTACAATAAAATTAGGGAATGTACACAAAATAAAGACGAGTCTGTGCTACACTATTTCTCCAGACTTAGGGTTGTCTTTGAGGCAAATAATGGACAAGAAGTACCGATCCCGTGGGTGGACGATGGACCATTTGCCCAACAGTTAAAATCGAACAGTTAAACGGATTAAAACCCAAGATTATTTTATATATAAAAAAGCACATGGTGGGATGGAAAACAAAGGCACTCAATGATGTAAAAGATTGGGCAGTACATGCGGAGGAAAACACCAAACAGAAAAAGATTGTAAAGAACGTTTATCTGGCCGATGTTGAGGAAATAAGCGAAAATACCGTCCCTGTATTCTACTGGGTAAAACAAGGTGATCAGGGGCGGGGATGCCAGAGAGGCAGAGGAACAGGTAGAGGCAGAGGTAGAGTGAGTAGGTCCCCAAGGGGGGAGGGATGTTTTGTCTGCGGAAAACTCGACCATTGGGTTCGAGATTGTCCCCAGGCTAAGCATATTACACAAAGAGAAGGCCAGGAGGGTTCAAGGTCCCGAAGCTATGACCGATCCTGACTGACCGAGGCTGAAGGGAGGGAAAAATCAACCAGAGATACTCCAACTCCCCCAGCCGACAAAGAGCCTCTGCAAATATTGGATCTAGAAGAAATCTTCTACACCTTACCTAAAGCCTACGATAAGTTTAATAGTGAGTGGGGAAAGGATGACATTCTTATGCGATAGCGGAGCATGTAAAACTGTCATAATAAACAACGAAGAGCCCCCGGGAACACTATACTCCAAGAAGTCATTAACAGTAAAGTCCGCCACCGAGCATACTAATGTGGAGTTCTTGACAAAACCACTTAAGTTCCAAGAACCAATATCTAATGTGTGTTAGAAACATAGAAACATAGAAATTAGGTGCAGCAGTAGGCCATTCGGCCCTTCGAGCCTGCACCGCCATTCAATATGATCATGGCTGATCATCCAACTCAGTATCCCGTACCTGCCTTCTCTCCATACCCCCTGATCCCCTTAGCCACAAGGGCCACATCTAACCCCTCTTAAATATAGCCAATGAACTGGCCTCAACTACCCTCTGTTGTGAGGAACAGGTACTGGTCTCAGCGATTTGTCCAGTAAATTTGCTAGGCCGAGATATTATGATGGGATTGTGGACTGGTATAATACCCACCACACATAGATGACCCAGACGTCAAAGCACAAGTGGATATTTTAACTGCTGCACTGCAAGCTTTGGATCTTGACTTTGAGGAAGAAAAAATCTGTAGAGTCACTGTTTAATCAAACACAGTTGCAAACGGAATCTGCTGCAGTTGATCCAAGAAGGGTTGAGCAAGGTAATGGGTCTTTAACTGCTGACATTTCAGCCATAGTTGAGGAAGACTGTGTTAATGAAACAGTGCATATCGACCAATCACTCATTGCACCACCCTTTTCCACAATGGTAACAGATAACAGCAGGAATTGGGGCTTCAGAGCTGATCCTTCCGAACAACTTATTTTGCTGCTGGAACTGTACAACCCCAAAGATGTGTATAAATTTCTGTGCCCCTTATCACTCAGCCTCTGTGCGGATAAGGCATCTTCAGTCCGATGGATTGCCTACAGACTGGTGAGTTAGATGATCAGAAATTGTTATGCAGCTTCAACTCCTGCTTTAGCGATGGACTTGATCAGTGAACTTGTTGATAAGTTTTTCCACAGTGTGAAGTGGTCAGGTCGTCAAGCCTTTGCCTTTGGCTTCGTCTGCCAGGCAGTGATAGAAGATGATTATATCCCAATAGAACAATTTGCTGAGCATTTGATGCCACATTTGCTCCAGCTAGCATCTGATCCGGTGCCAAACGTCAGAGTACTGTTAGCAAGAACTTTGAGGCAAACCCTAATGGAAAATGGATGAAGCGGAAAAACAGGAGGATGGACTGTGGAGATTTGCCTGTGTTATAAGCCATGGGGTAACCCATGTCTCAACAGGAGGAATGGTGCAACTAGTCGAGAAGGTGTTCAAAACCTATGGGTTCACGAGTTATGCAAAGAAGTACTGCGAAACGTGCAAGATATGTGCCAGGTACAATCCACAAGGAAACATGAAGAAACAACAAGGGAAGTACCCACAACCAAGGTACCCATTTCAAAATTTAAATATGGACTTTATTGAATTAACCCCCTCGCAGACACAGATAGAATACACAAGGAAATAGTTACATACATTTTTCCATCATTTTCCTCCTCTTTATACAAATTTACTGGATTATAATCTAAAACAAATTTATGCCCTTTGAGTTGATGTCCCCAAGTTTCTTCACAGAACCACATGTTCTCTCGACTTTCTGTAGTTCGATCATTCGTGAGGGTTCAAACAGTCAGGAATGTTTCTCTCAAGTCAATTTCATAGCATTTCCTCTCTTCTGCTTTGGTTGGTATTAGTTCGTATAACATAGTCATTTTCTTAGTGAGGGCCGTTTCAATCAGTCGCTGGGCGAGTCCTCTCACACAGGGGATGATGCAGTAGCCCACGCAGACCAGTACTCCTGCAATGACTATGAAAGCAGTTAGTGCAGAAATAACAAAATTTTTCCATTTCCCGAACCATAAGTCCAGGAACCCTGTCCAGGAGGTGACTACTCCTGAATTCTCAGCCAATTCCTCTGCCAGTGAAGTGAGTGCAGCCAGGGCCCTGGAGACCAACCCATCAGGTGCAGTATTATTGGGAATAAAGGTACAACAAGATGATCCGAACATTACACATACTCCTCCCTTGTCTGCTAGTAGCATGTCCAAGGCCATTCTATTCTGCCAGGCCATTAGACTGGTCCGATCTAGTTGTTTGGCTAACCCTTTCACAGCATCTCTTGTATAATTGATAAATCGCTGCTGATTATAATATAAGTAATTTATCCAATCTACATTTTTATTAATGGCTGACCATTAATCCTGCAGCTATCTGATTGCGTGCCTTAAATTGATCTGGAACCCCTCTGGGCACTCCAATTTCATCTATGTAAATGTGTGCATCAAAAGAACCCTTAGCAAGTTCCCTTTTCACTCTATTCCCTGTCTTGGATTTCTCCTTCACATCTTTCAGTGTTACGAGAGTAAACGGCATCATCAGCTGTATCAATGCACAGGTACCTTTCCAGTTCTTAGGTAGCTTTGCCCTCAATATTCTCCCTCCACAGTACCACCAAACATCTGCCCTCCCGACCTCATGTTCAACCAGAACAGTTGTGTCCAACCCTGGCAAGGGACCAGATGATAGTACAGGGGCAGGAACGGAGACGTTTACTATAATCTCGCATAACTCCAGTGTTCCCAGCTCCTTACCTCCAAGATCCCATCTAGTGAAACAATTAAATTTTCCGCCGGTTGGTACAGTGAATGGAGGTGGGATCATGTCCTTAACTATGGGGGGGAATAGAAAATGCAAATCTGTGCAATTCTTATTCTGTGGCTTGCGTTTACTAAGGTACAATGATAACATGCACTTGACTCCGACTTGAGTCTGAAGAAGGGTTTCGGCCCAAAACGTCACCTATTTCCTTCGCTCCATAGATGCTGCTGCACCCGCTGAGTTTCTCCAGCATTTTTGTGTACCTTCGATTTTCCAGCATCTGCAGTTCCTTCTTGATGCACTTGACTCCGCCTGGTGAGTTGGTAAAATTTAACGGGAAGGGTGTTGGAATAAGTTGTGGTTTTGCGGATGCACAAGCATAACAATCCGTCCTGTCTAAGGACTTAGCTGTGTAACGCATCCATTCCAGCCATGCATTATCATCTGTATATCCAGTCTCAATTTCCAGACTCTTCGGGAGGTCTGCTACTGGGATGACCTTAATTACTTGTTCTCCTGTCTTTGGTGGTGGCCGAGTTTCCTTATCTACCTGGAGCCTTACTGTAACTTCAGTGTCTGCTGGTTCGACTACTCTCACTTCCAACTGGCTACAGGGATCCTTCCAACTAACTTCGACACACACGTAATACCATCCTTCATCTTGCTTCTGGATGTTTCTCACGGTTATATACGTTTTCCAAGTAGGCTGTGTATGTGTATGTGTATTTCCAAGTAGGCTTCCTCTTTATAGCCTGAGGACTCAGAGTGTTGGGAAACATAATGCCATTTTGAGCAGGGTGCTAGACAGACATACACCCCATCCGTTACGTATGCTTTGTCCTCGCAACTGTCAGTTTTATACTGACATGGGTCGATTTCAAAAGTGCTAGTACTTCCTCGGTACAGGTATATTGTATACTTCACATATGCTGTGGTGATTAATGCAATTCCACTCAGAATAATCAGCCCCCACTTCATGGTTTTGGAGGTGTAGGTTTCCGATCGTTACTGGACCTATACAGGCCGTCAGCCATCGTCGGTCCCCCTTTCTCCTACTCTGAAGTTGGGATTTTTACTCTTTTGCAGTGTGTGATATGTACCCACGTTGGCCTTTCGGCAATTCTTACCGCAGTGGGAGTAGTAAGTAATACTTGATACGGACCTTCCCACCGAGGGCTTGACCACCTTTTTCTTTTGATAATTTTCACGAACACCCAGTCTCCGGGCTTTAATTCCTCCACGAGATTCCCTTCCGCTTGGTCAAGACCTGTTAAACCTTTCAACACACGAGATTTGTTTATTAGCATTTTCTTCATGTACTGTGCTAGGGTACTATCTTCACTTACTGTTTCAGAAAACCTTTGTAGAACAGGGTATTGGAATGGTTTACCATACAATATTTCATACGGGGACTTTCCCCTCGTACTTGGCAGCATTCTCATATTTAATAAGACTAATGGGAGACAATCTATCCAGGAAAATCCCGTTTCCGCCATTGCCTTCCTTAATTTGCTTTTAATAGTTCCATTAGTCCTTTCTACTAACCCTGCAGACTGTGGGTGGTAAGAGCAGTGATGTTTTAATTGTATCTTTAGGGTCACCGTGATTACCTCATTGACAAAATGGCTTCCATTGTCACTATGTATTTTCTCTGGTATCCCGAACCTTGGTATGATGTCCCTGAGGAGAGCTTTTGCCACTGTCAATGCATCCGCATTGGCAGAGGGAAAAACTTCAACCCACACTTGGGCTCTGTGTGACTCTCTCTCTCACAATAAAGTTCGTTCAGTTTCTACCTCCGTTTTTGTAATAGTCTTTGTTGGAAAATTTCTAACAGGGGATTGTGGGGGGGATGGGGTTTGGGGAGGGGAGTGGGGTGGTGTGGGGGGGGAGGTGGTCTGGGGGGGTGGGGTGGTATGGGGAGTGGGGTGGTGTTGGGGGATGGGGTGCAGTGGGGGGATGTGGTCATGTGGGGTGTGAGGGGTGGGGTTGGGTGGTGTGGGTGGGGTGGGGTGTAGGGGGGGGTGGGGGAAGGGGCGAGGAATGGTGGAGGGGTAAAGGGGGTGTGTGGGGAGGAGAGGATGGGGGGGGGGTGTGTGAGGGGGAGGGACTCCACTCAGCGGCCACACAGCACCTCCCTGCTCCACTCACCAGCTTCCCCCGATTCCACACAACAGCTTCCCCCAACTCCACACAGCTTGTGGACTCAGCTCCGCCTCTGGGAATTAATTCTTCTCTCCCAGAAGGGGCGTTACTCCATGGTGACTGACAGGCGAGAAGACCAAGCTGCTCATCTCACGATTTTTTAAACCTTCATAAATTTTGTAATATTCCACCGATCGGAACAAAACCTGGTGCGCTTGGAGCAGACGAGAACGGTAAGGTGGCGAAAAATCCTAACGATATATAATCCTACCGTTTTTGCACAAATTTAAAGAAAAAGCAAACCAGAAGTGGTCAAGATGAGAGTTTTAGTAATAGGATAGATAGATAGATAGATAGATAGACAGACAGACAGACAGACAGACAGACAGACAGACAGACAGACAGACAGACAGACAGACAGACAGACAGACAGACAGACAGACAGATAGATAGATAGATAGATAGATAGATAGATAGATAGATAGATAGATAGATAGATAGATAGATAGATAGATAGATAGATAGATAGATTCTTGAATTGTATAGGTGTCAGAGGTTATGGAAAGAAGGCAGGAGAATGGGGTTAGGAGGGAGTGATAGATCAGCTATGATTGAATGGCAGAGTAGACTTGATGGACAGAAAGGCCTAATTTGACTCCTATTCATTATGACCTTATGACACCTTGACTTATCAAGAACTTGTCCATCTCCACTTTAAAAATACCCAATGACTTGGCCTCCATTGAGGATGAAGCTCAGATCAGTCAGATGTTGACATGAGGTTGGATGGTAATTGACGCTTGGTGCGTTGCCAAATTCCTCATGGGCTGGTGGACTTAATCCTTCTAAGATACTCATCAAATTTGATTAATATATTCTGGGAATTCTCATTTAAACCAAGGGAGTAATAGAATCAGAGTATGAAGTAAGTTTTCAAAATGTCCACCTTTTGGACAGGACTAAACCTCACCCTGCACATTACCCCAATCTTACCCCCCCAGCTGTCAAGAGAGGTCCTGACCCAGGAGTAAATCCTGACATCGAGATACTTTTCAAATTTCAAATAGGTTCATAAAATCTAAACGACTGCCATTGAAAATCCACTTGTCGGCAGAATTGGAAAATAAATTACTTGGTGGTTACAACAAAATTAACCCAACGACCACATGCTTTGATCCAGGATTGAGAGAATAACATTGTACACATTGATGAGAAGACCTAACGAGAGAAGTCTCCATTCCTGGAAATGGCGTTAGGAAACTAATATGGACTAGACAGTTTGACACCATTTTATAATCCAATCAATACAACTAGCATTGTACAGAGTACATTGATCTAGAGATATAATGCAATGACCTTACCAGGAGACAAGGTGACAGACTGCAATATCATCTTATATTAATGCGAGAACTTAAGTACATCTAAAATAGATTGGGATAAGGTCTCTTTGAACTTTTGTCGGAAAGAACTGCAAATGCTGGTTTGAACCGAAGATAGACACAAAAAGCTAACTCAGCGGGACAGGCAGCATCTATAGAGAGAAGGAATGGGTCACGTTTTGGGTCGAGACCCTTCTTTAGACCCTTGAGACTGAAGAAGGGTCTCGACCCAAAACATCACCATATAACCATATAACAAGTACAGCACGGAAACAGGCCATCTCGGCCCTTCTAGTCAGTGCCGAACACTTACTCTCACCTAGTCCCTTCTACCTGCACTCAGACCATAACCCTCCATTCCTTTCCCGTCCATATACCTATCCAATTTATTTTTAAATTATAAAATCGAACCTGCCTCCATCACTTCCGCTGGAAGCTCATTCCACACAGCTACCATTCTGAGTAAAGAAGTTCTCCCTTATGTTACCCCTAAACTTCTGTCTCTTAATTCTCAAATCATGTCCTCTGGTTTGAATCTTCCCTACTCTCAATGGAAAAAGCTTATCCATGTCAACTCTGTCTATCCCTCTCATCATTTTAAAGACCTCTATCAAGTCCCCCCTTAACCCTTTGCGCTCCAAACCATTCCTGCTCTCCAGAGGTGTTGCCTGTCCCCTGAGTTACTGCAGCATTTTTTGTCTCTCTTCGGTCTCTTTGAACCTGTTGTAAATGGTTGAACTCCTGTATCAACCTGTTTTATATTAACCTCCCAGTGTCCACGAATACCGATCAATCTCAACCAGAGTGATGGAGGATAAAAAGCAGGCACTGCCATCTGTTGTAGAGAACTGCAAAGATACAAATAATTGAGCAAATAAATATTTTCTCACTCCAGTTTAGTTTATTGTCACGTATACCGAGGTACAATGAAAAGCTTTTGTTGCGTGCATTCCAGTCAGCAGAGAGACAATATATGATTCCAATCGAGCCATTTACAGTGTAAAGGTACATGATAAAAGAATAACATTTAGTGCAAGGTAAAGCCAACAAAGTCCGATCAAGGATTGACCACGGGTCACCAAATAGGTAGATAGTAATTCAGCACTGCTCTCTGGTTGTGGTAGGATGATTCAGTTGCCTGATATCAGCTGGTACGAAACTGTCCCTGATTCTGGAGGTGTGCGTTTTCACACTTCTATCCCTTTTGCCCGATGGGAGAGGGGAGAAGAGGGAGTGGTCAGTGCAACTCATCCTTAATTATGCTGCTGGCCTTGCCGAGGCAGCGTGAGGTATAAATAGAGTCAATGGAAGGGAGGGCGGTTTGTGTGATGGTCCGGGCTGCGTCCACAAATCTCCTTCCAATCCTACGTGATTGTCCCTTTATCCCAAAATATTGTCTCCTAGTTCCAAACTATTCAGCCAGAAGAAATATAAATTTTCAAACTCCACCCTTTCAACCTCTTTTATGATTTAAATAACTTCCTGGGCCAGCTATAATTGTCATTAATGGGCAGAATGACCATTCTCTTGAACCATGTACTCCCATCATGTCTTACAGTATTTCCTCCAGGAAATGTTATGTCAATGGCGATGACCTGTACCTATATCTACAAACAATGCACCTGCCACAGTCATACAGCAATAGAGTTGCTGCCTTACATCGCCAGAGACCCAAGTTCGATTCTGACAACGGGTGCTGTCTGTACGGAGTTTGTACATTCAGTTGCCACCATATCCTACAAATGTTCTGATTTACTCCCTGCAGTAAATACCCCTTGGGTAGGAGAATCAACTGCCATTGATGGATGTGTGGGTGATTATTGCATTTCCGGGCTCACTTTGAGAGCTTGTGTAAATGCACTCTTCTAACCTATGCGACCAAACGTGGTGGCTTGAGGCGTACGGCCTCACGGGGCTGGTCCCACTTCCAACCGCAGAGCCGCCCGGAATTATGTGGGGCTGGTCCCGACATCATACTCACCAATCAGCTGGGTAGGAGGCGGGCCGACAGAATTTGGACGTCGCACGGCGTCGGGCTGTTACGTCATCACGCAACGGCACGTGCTAGGCGTATGCCGTCAAGACGCTGCATACGGCGTCTAGACGCTGCATATGACGTCTAGACATAGAAACATAGAAACATAGAAATTAGGTGCAGGAGTAGGCCATTCGGCCCTTCTAGCCTGCACCGCCATTCAATATGATCATGGCTGATCATCCAACTCAGTATCCCGTACCTGCCTTCTCTCCATACCCCCTGATCCCCTTAGCCACAAGGGCCACATCTAACTCCCTCTTAAATATAGCCAATGAACTGGCCTCGACTACCCTCTGCGGCAGAGAGTTCCAGAGATTCACCACTCTCTGTGTGTGAAAAAGGTTCTTCTCATCTCGGTTTTAAAGGATTTCCCCCTTATCCTTAAGCTGTGACCCCCTTGTCCTGGACTTCCCCAACATCGGGAGCAATCTTCCTGCATCTAGCCTGTCCAACCCCTTAAGAATTTTGTAAGTTTCTATAAGATCCCCTCTCAATCTCCTAAATTCTAGAGAGTATAAACCAAGGCTATCCAGTCTTTCTTCATAAGACAGTCCTGACATCCCAGGAATCAGTCTGGTGAACCTTCTTTGCACTCCCCCTATGGCAATAATGTCCTTCCTCAGATTTGGAGACCAAAACTGTACACAATACTCCAGGTGTGGTCTCACCAAGACCCTGTACAACTGCAGTAGAACCTCCCTGCTCCTATACTCAAATCCTTTTGCTATGAAAGCTAACATACCATTCGCTTTCTTCACTGCCTGCTGCACCTGCATGCCTACTTTCAATGACTGGTGTACCATGACACCAAGGTCTCGCTGCATCTCCCCTTTTCCTAGTCAGCCACCATTTAGATAATAGTCTGCTTTCCTGTTTTTGCCACCAAAATGGATAACCTCACATTTATCCACATTATACTGCATCTGCCAAACATTTGCCCACTCACCCAGCCTATCCAAGTCACTTTGCAGTCTCCTAGCATCCTCCTCACAGCGAACACTGCCCCCCAGCTTAGTGTCATCCGCAAACTTGGAGATATTGCCTTCAATTCCCTCATCCAGCCATATAGACATTGCGTACTTCATCGAGATGCTGCGTACGGCCTCAATGCGGTTGCGTACGGCATCAATGCGGCTGCGGGCCGACAGGCCGTTGCCGCGTGGGGTTTTTGGACAGTGTCAGTTTTTCGGAGCCCCGCGCGATGTCGGTATCAGCCCCGCACAACTCCATACAGCTCCGGTGATCGAAGTGGGACCGGCCCCCCGCGAGGCCGTACGGCTCAAGCGACCACGTTAGGTCGCGTTGCCGCATGCAGTTGCATGCTGGCGGGACAGGCCCTATACTCATACAGTTCTTATCTGCAACACTGATCTGGGACCTAGACTTACTGGCACCATTCAACAGCTTGTCTTGTATCTGCAGAAACACAGACTTGATCAAAATGGCCTAATAATGCATGAAGCCTTTACTAAATTTTTTGTGCTATTACTGCTCTATTTTAGCCACGATTTACACTTGCAGAGATTCGATGGGCTGAATGACTTCCTTCCGTGAGGTGGGAAAGCATGAAACTGAGATGGCACACAGGCATTTTGGTGAACTTACCAGCTGTTCACAATCTTCATTTTGGCTTCCTAGAGAGACCCTGTCACTGCCTCTTTGAATGTTAAAATTGCAGTCAATACAGCAGATAGCAAGATTGTTAGAACATTCAGATGCATATTAATATCCTCTGCCAACCCAATACCTCAAGATATCAGTGTTGCTGCATAATTGGTAATTTACTGGATTGAAAAACTCCAAGCGTATGTTCAAATCCCAGCATCAAAATTAAAAAGTCATTTAATTAAATCTGTGGTATCCGTAATGTATCTCTCTGATTATTATTAATACCACAGCTGATGTCATCTTTACCTAGTCTGGACTATGTCTGATTTTTTTATCAATAACCATGACAGGAATTGATTCAAGATTGTTCTCAATACCACTTTGAAAAAATAATGAAACTGCTTTGTGCTAATTCTTTTTCATGGCCATTCAATGCTCAGACACAAGGAACTGCAGATGCTGGAATTATCTGGATCTTAAGGGCGGCACGATGGTGCACTGGTAGTGTTACAACCTTACTGTCCATACGGAGTTTATATGTTCTCCCGCGTGGGTTTTGTCCGGGATCTCCAGTTTCCTCCCACACTCCCTAAAATGTCCAGTTTTGGAGGCTAATTGATTTGCTATCATTGTAAATTGTCTCTAGCGTATGTAGGATAGTGGAAGAGTGCAGGGTTCACTGGTCAGCATGGACTTGATAGGCTGAAGGGCCTATTTCCGTGCTGTATCTCTAAACTAACCTAAACTAGAGTACAAAAAAATGCTGGACTTTCTATTGTTGTTATTATGGGGTTTAGTTAGTTATAATAATATAATAATTATTATATATTAGGGAAGAACAAAGGAGGACCTAGCGATACTTTGTTGCTTTGTCAGCACCCTTTTTGTGGTGACTGTCTGCATACCTTGGGTATGCAAGCAATGAATTTCACTGTGACTTGTCACATGTGACAACAAAGTATTCAATTCAATATTTCAACAGATGCTACCTGACTTGCCGGGTGTTTCCACCATTTTGTGTGTTTTATTTTGCCTCAATGCCCAAGAGGAAAAACACTGTAGATGTCTTGTAAACCTCTCAGTGCAATGATGAAAGGGAAATAAGTGCTGGATATGGAACCCACATCCCATGAATGAATTTTCTTTTAAATCATCTGGCCAGGATTTGTTCGATAGTACATCTCAGGGACAGCAGTTACCCTTCCTCTCGTGAGAAAACACTTGATTCATCCAGTAACTGAATAAGAATTTATTTGGTAACTTCTCGCATAGAATTCACCTTCACCAAAGCATGAATAAAAAATAAAGAAACTTCCATTTAGATAGTGGCTCTGGATTTTCCAACACTCCAGTATCAAAATCTCAACACTTTAGTTTAGTTTAGAGATACAGTACGGAAACAGGCCCTTCGGCCTACTGAGTCCATGCTGACCAGTAATCCCCGCACATTAACACTATGCCACACACAGTAGTGATAATTTACACTTTACAATTTAAATACCAAGCCAATTAACCTGTCTGCTTTCCCCTGTCTGCTTCCCCCCCTGTCTTCCCCCCCCCCGTCTACTTTTCCGGTGACCCCACCATTCGCCACATCTTCCCATCTCCCTCCCTGTCTGCTTTCCATCTGCTTCCTTACAGGACTCCATCCCCTACTCCCAATTCCTCCGTCTATGCCGCATCTGCTCCCAGGATGAGGTGTTCCACACCAGGGCATCGGAAATGTCCTCATTCTTCAGAGAACGGGGGTTCCCCTCCCCTACTATAGATGAGGCTCTCACCAGGGTCTCTTCAATACCCCGTAACACTGCTCTCTCTCCCCATCCCCCCACTCGCAACAAGGGCAGATTCCCCCAAGTCTTCACCTTTCACCCCACTAGCCGTCACATACAACAAATAGTCCTCCATCATTTTCGCCACCTCCAACATGACCCCACCACTCACCACATCTTCCCATCTTCCCCCCCTGTCTGCTTTCCGTACTTAAACCAATTAACCTGCAAACCTGTACGTCTTGGGAGTGTGGGAGGAAACCGAAGATCTTCGAAGAAAACCGCCGCAGTTCACGGGGAGATCGTACAAACTCCATACAGAGAATCACCCATGGTTAGGATCGAACCCGGGTCTCTGGCGCTGTAAGCATTGTAAAGCAGCAACTCCTCCACTGCGCCACCGTGCCGCTCCAATGTCAAATGTTAAGCTCTCTTTGAGTTTGAGTTTAGTTTATTGTCATGTGTACCGAGGTACAGTGAATAGCTTTTGTTGCGTGCTGACCAGTCAGCGGGAAGACAACACATGATGACATCTTTAACTGGCTCAGAAATTTGCAATTGCCAAACAAATGTAAAATGACTGCTGGAAAGTGTATTTTGGTCTTCAAACTCTGTTTCTCTCTCAACAGAATTTCTCTGACCTGCTGAGTTATTCTAGGATTCTCCGACTCTAGTTAAAATTATAGAAAATTATTGACGTCATTATTTCCTATGAAAATTGGGGTCTCTTTTAACCTCCTGTCTCTTCTGCAAGATCAGGCCACTCGTTCATAATAGTGTCCAATGAATGTGATTTTAAGAAATATATGTTTTAATTAGGTTGTTTTACTTTTGTTTCATTTTTTTTTCATTGGTAGATACGTGCCCAATGCCGCCAAGGTCATAACTTTAATGTCCCTCCGTGATTTCCCTAGAGAAGTTGGTGGTGACAATGAATCACTTTACCTGCTGTAGCCCATCTGGTGAAGAAACTCCCACACTGCTGTTGAGTAGGGAGTTCAGGGGCCTAGACCCCATTATGATAAAGGAGCGACAATATATATCCACTTAGGATGGTGTGTGACGTGGGAAGAAAAATTTAGTTGGTGGTGTTCCCATGTGTTCACTAGCTTGTCCTTCGAGCAGGTAAAGGTCACTAGTTTGGGAAGTTCTTTTTGTGGATTATTGCAGTGTATTCAGCAGATGGTACATTCTGTTGCCAAAGTAGAAACATTTAAAGCATGTTTATTATGCAATAAAAATTACAGTCTTAGTGCCGGCCTGTGAACAGTACTGGAAATTAAATTGTGGAGGTTTACTTGCATGGTGGTCCAATCACTATTTGACACAAATCAAGCTGACTGGTTAGACAGGACAGACACAAAATGCTTGAGTAACTAAATGGTTGAGACCCTTCTTCAGACTGAGAGTCAAGGGCGAGGGAAACTAGAGGTATGAAAAGGTACAAAGAACAAATGAATGAAAGGTATGAAAAGAACAAGTCAAAGCCAGCAACGATGATCATGATAGGTGGAGCCCACAATGGCCCATTGTTGGCCGTGGAGAAGGTGATAACGAGTGAAGACTAAGCAGGATAACGGTGAAGCTAATACAATGGCTAGGGTCAGGGAGGACGGAGAGAGAGTGAATGCAAGGGTTACTTGAAATTAGAGAAATCAAATTCGTACCACTGGGTTATAAGCTGCCCGAGCTAAATATGAGGTGCTGTTCTGCCAATTTGCATTTGGCCTCACTCTGACAATAGAGGAGGCCCAGGACAGTAGGGGGGAAGCTCAGTATGGGAATGGGAGGGAAAGTTAAACTGTTTGGCAACCGGGAGATCGCGTAGGCCAAGACAGACTTAGAAGGTGTTCCGCAAAATAGGAAATGCTTTAATCATTAACATAAGCAGAATTCATATTTAAAATAAAATCAGCCAGCATCTTGTGAAGAACATAGAAGTTAGAACATAGAACATAGAAGAACATAGAAGGGCATATCCCATTTGTGCGACCTAATTCGCGAGTTCGGGCGAGTTTGCCCTCGACTCATACTCGCAGCATGGTTGACACGAGGCTGCAGGAGATCTTTGTAACTCTCCTTCATGCTCGAGAGTAGTCCCCGTGTACTCAAGACCTCAGCTAGGTCGCGGCGTATTTTTCAACATGTTGAAAAATGCCCGCAAGTAAAAAAAGGTTGCCATGGAAAAAAATGGACACTTTTTTTGCTCGTAGGTTTAGTTGTTGTAGGTCGTAGTAGGTCGTCATGTTGGTCATAGGTAGTCAAGGGTAGTCGAAGGTAGTCGTAGATATTCATCATAGTCGAAGGGCAGTTGAAGGGAGGTCGGAGGATATCGAAGGAGGTCGTCTTCACGCTCCACTATTCAGTGTCCAATTTTCCCGAAGTTAGTTGTAGCTAGTCATAACTAGTCGAAGCTAGTCTTCAACATAGTCGAAGGAGGTCGAAGGGGGTCGTCTACATAGTCGAAGGAGGTCTTCAACGTGACATTTTTTCAAACTCTCCTAAACTCTTCTAAACTCGCCAATTAGGTCGCCCAAGTGGGACAGCACCTTTATAATTCAGCAGTGAACCCTTCCTCAATTCTGAGAGCACATAAATTACATTATCCGGAATGTGTTATTTCTGTTTCGTCATTCTGAAGACCAAGTTTTTCATACTTTAAACAGTGGGCTTAAGTTCTACTCTTAAGGAGAATTTCTATTCTGTTCTTCACTGGTCTTCATCTCTTGGCAAACTAACCAGTAATAGAAATTAGGTGCAAGAGTAGGCCATTCGACCCTAATAAGATCACTTCAACCACAGGATAAGCTTTGTTCAAGATAGACACAAAACGCTGGAGTAACTCAGCAGGACAGGCAGCATCTCTTGAGAGAAGGAGTGAGTGGCGTTTCCCCTTCCCACTCCTATCCAGAGATGCTGCCTGTCCCGATGAGTTACTCAGGGTTTTCGTGTCTATCTTCAGTTTAAACCAGCATCTGCTGTTCCTTCCTTCACATAAGCTTTGTTCAGTTCGGTTTAGTTTATTGTCACGTGTACCAAGACACAGCAAAAAGTTTTTGTTGCATGCTAACCAGTCAGAAGAAAGACAATACATGATTACAATCGATCCATTTACAATGTATAGATACATGAAAAGGGAATAATATTTAGTGCAAGGTAAATCCAGCAAAGTCCAATCAAGGATAGTCCGAGGGTCATCAAAGAGGTCAAAGTAAGGACAGATCTGAAAGGAGTTTGAGATCATATCTAAACTAAGAAATAGTTTGTAGAAATAGAGATTTAAGAATGTGGATCGATTAGAAACATAGAAACATAGAAAATAGGTGCAGGAGTAGACCATTCGGCCCTTCGAGCCTGCACTGCCATTCAAGATGATCATGACTGATCATCCAACTTAGTATCCTGTACCTGCCTTCTCTCCATACCCCCTGATCTCTTTAGCCACAAGGGTCACATCTAATTCCCTCTTAAATATAGCCAATGAACTGGCCTCAACTACCTTCTGTGGCAGAGAATTCCACAGATTCAACACTCTCTGTGTGAAAAAAGGTTTTTCTCATCTCGGTCCTAAAAGACTTCCCTCTTATCCTTAAACTGTGACCCCTTGTTCTGGACTTCCCCAACATCGGGAACAATCTTCCTGCATCTAGCCTGTCTAACCCCTTAAGAATTTTGTAAGTTTCAATAAGATCCCCTTTCAATCTTCTAAATTCTAGCGAGTACAAGCCGAGGCTATCCAGTCTTTCTTCATATGAAAGTCTGGTGAACCTTCTCTATACTCCCTCTATGTACTGATTGTAATATGAGTTTGTAGATCTGCTTCTGTGGCTAGATTGCAAAAAGTCGCCTGTGTTCGGCGCCATTAATTTGACAGTTTTAAAACATTTGACTATAAATCCACATTTGTAAAGGGGAAATGATATAACGTAATGAGGGAGAATGAAATAGAAGAATATAAAGAGGAATGAAGTGGTGTTAGGTTTGGACGACTGGCTTGTTATTGCACTGAAAGTTTCTACACATAGTTTTATTCCATAGATGGTAACATGTTCAAGCCTCATTTTGATCAATTTTATATAATATCTTCAAAGGAAGTGTGTACGATGTAACTGCAGATGCTGGTTTACACCAAAGATAGACACAAATGCTGGAGTAACTCAGCGGGCTAGACAAAATCTCTGGGGGAAAAGAATACGTAATGTTTCGGGTCGAGATTCCTCTTCAAATCTCGGCTCAAAGAATGATAAATAGTTAAAAAGAATTCCATGACTCGGACATTGGATATTGGATGAAGATTATTTAATTGAATTGTATTGTATTGTATTGTATTCAAATTTATTGTCATTGTCTCAATTTGAGACAACAAAATGAATTTCCCTTACAGGCAGTATCATTAAAAAAATCACAAAGAAATAATAAAAATGAATAATAAATAAATAATAAAACATATTAAAAATAAAATTGAAATTGAATTAAAATTAAAAAAAAATAAAATAAAAAAAAAAAAAAAAAAAAAAGCACAAACACAGAAAGTCCACGACACAACATAACATATATGGCACCAAGGTGAGGAAGGCACCATAGTCCATCCAGCCTCCCCTCCGTGTTCATCCGTGGTCGGGGCCTTCCGAGCACCCGCAGTCGCCTCCCCGGGTGGCCCGATGTTCAGGCCCTCACGCCGGGCTGGTGGAACGCCGACGCCGAACCCCGACGGTGAGCATCTTCCTCCTCAGTGGCCCGGACCTCCTGATCAGCCGTCTCCCGCTGCCGTCTCCCGCTGCTGAATGCCTATATTTTTTAAAATAAAATTAATTCAGCTATAACAATGTAATCAAAAGTATCGACATATTGAATTCCATGGTACACATACCATCAAAACAGTTGGTTATCATTTTTTTCTCACAACTAAGGATAAGATTGAATAATTGAATTGAATTCAAGTTATTTTTACTAGCCAAGCATGTATACATGCAAGGAATTTGCCTTGGTGCTTTGCTCGCTAGTAACAACATAATATACAGTAGACAATTAAAAATAAAACATCATAATTTAAACACGTGAAGAATGAAATAAAATACCAGAGCAGAAGTACAGCATTTTGATTATTGAGTAGAGCTACTGCTTGTGGAAAAAAGCTGTTTCTATGTCTGGCTGTGGTGGCTTTGAGAGTCCGGAGTCCCCTTCCAGAGGGAAGTGCATCAAAGAGTTTGTGACCAGGGCAGAGGTGGCGGGGTGGCTCTGTTGGTAAGGAATGAAATTCAGTCCCTTGCGAGAGGTGACAAAGAATCCGAAGACGTAGAATCATTATGGAAGAACTGAGAAATTGTGAGGGTGAAAAGATCCTAATGGGAGTTACTGTATCTACAGGCCCCCAAACAGTGGCCGGGACATAGGGTGCAAGTTGCATCAGGAGTTAAAATTAGCATGAAACAAAGGTAATGCTACGGTGGTTATGGAAGATTTCAACATGCAGGTAGACAGGAAAAATCAGGTTGGTACTGGACCCCAAGAAAGGGAGTTAGTAGAGTGCCTCTGTAATGGATTAGCTTGTACTGGAGCCCACCAGCGGGAAAGCAATTCTGGATTTAGTGTTGTGTAATGAACTGGATTTGATAAGGGAACTTGAGGTTAAGGAGCCATTAGGATGTATTGACCATAATATGCTAAGTTTTATTCTACAATTTGAGAGGGAGAGGGGTAAATCAGAGGTGTCAGTAATAAAAATGAACAAAAGAGACTATGGAGCCATGAGGGAGGTGCTGGCCATAGTCACCTGGAAAGATACCTAAGCAGGGATGACAGTGGAAGAGGAATGGCAGGTATTTCTGAGAATAATATAGAAGGTGCAGGATCATTTCATCCCAAAGGGGAAGAAAGATTCCAAAGGGAGTAGGGGGCAACCTTGGCTGACAAAGGAAGTCAGGGACAGTATAAAAATAAAAGAAAAGAAGTACAACATTGGAAAGATGAGCGGAAAGCAAGAGGAAGTATCACTATGCATTAGTGATAATTTTCCAATGTTCTATAGATTCAGGATCAGTTCATGTGGATTGGAGGGAAGCCAATGTTATCCCACTTTTTAAGAAAGGCAGGAGAGCGAAAACAGGGAATTATAGACCAGTTAGCCTGACACCGGTGGTGGGGAAGATGCTGGAGTCAATCATAAAAGATGAAATAGCAGCACATTTGGATAGCAGTAACAGGATCAGTCCGATTGGCATGGATTTACAAAGGGGAAATCATGCTTGACTAATTTTCTGGAATTTTTTGAGAATGTAACTAGGAAAATCGACAAGGGAGAGCCAGTGGATGTAGTGTACCTGGAATTTCAGAAAACATTTGACAAGGCACCACATAGGAGATTAGTGGGCAAAATTAGGGCATATAGTATTGGGGATAGAGTGCTGACATGGATAGAAAATTGGTTGGAGACTGGAAACAAAGAGCAGGGATTTCGGAATGGCAGGCAGTGACTCGTGGAGTACCACAAGGCTTGGTGCTGGGATCACAGCTATTTACAATATATATTTATGATTTAGATGAAGGGATTACAAGTAACTAGCAAATTTTCAGATGACACAAAGCTGGGTGGCAGTGTGATCTGTGAGGAGGATGCTATGAGAATGCTGGGTGACTTGAACAGGTTGGTGAGTAGGCAGATGCATGGCAGATGCAGTTTAATGTGGATAAATGTGAGGCTATCCACTTTGGAAGCAAAAACAGGAAGGCAGATTATTATCTAAATGGTGTCAAGTTGGGAAAAGGGGAAGTACAATGGGATCTGGAGGTCCTTGTTCATCAGTCTATGAAGGTAAGCATGCAGATACAGCAGGCATTGAAGAAAGCGAATGGCATGTTGGCCTTCATAACAAGAGGAGTTTAGTATAGGAGCAAAGAGGTCCTTCTGCAGTTGTGCAGAGTGCTAGTGAGACCACACTTGGAGTATTATATGCAGTTTTGGTCTCCAAATTTGAGGAAGGACATTCTTGCTATTGAGGGAGTGCAGCATAGGTTCACAAGGTTAATTCCCGGGATGGCGGGATTGTCAAATGCTGAGAGAATGGAGTGACTGGGTTTGTATACTCTGGAATTTAGAAAGATGAGAGGGGATCTTATTGAAACATATAAGATTATTAAGGGTTTGGACAAGCTAGAAGCAGGAAACATGTTCCCGATGTTGGGGGAGTCCAGAACCAGAGGCCACAGTTTAAGAATAAGGGGTAAGCCATTTAGAATGGGGACGAGGAAATGTTTTTTCACACAGAGAGTTGTGAGCCCTTGGAATTCTCTGCCTCAGAGGACGATGGAGGCCGGTTCTCTGAATACTTTCAAGAGAGAGCTAGATAGGACTCTTAAAGATAGCGGAGTCAGGCGATATGGGGAGAAGGCAAGAACAGGGTACTGATTGTGGATGATCAGCCATGATCACATTGAATGACGGTGCTGGTTGGAAGGGGCAAATGGCCTACTCCTGCACCTATTGTCTATTGTCTATTGTCTATTGCCTGCAACACTCTACAATTCCTTGCTGATGGATCTGTTCCCAAACTATGCTGTGATGCACCCCGATAAAATGATTTTTTTTAGTGCAATAGTAAAATTCTGGGAGAGAGTAGATCAGCCATTTTTGTTCCACATTCCTTAAGGTGAATGCAAATCATTAAATCAGTACATGGAATCCTGAGTTATTCATTGTGAGATATGAGTTTGAATTTTTTGGTGCAGGGGAGTTTTGTGGTGCAGGGGAATTTTAAATTCAAGTAGATTATCCACATTGCAACAAGTGATTGTCAAAGGTCTGTGAGAATGGTACCTGCAGATTTAGTAGTTGACAAAATTGTCAAAATGTTGAATATTTGATCATCAAAAGCAATTAAAAATGAACAAATTTAAAAACAGCTAAAACAATTTTTTTTTTAAACTAAGATTATTGGAATAAGAGACCTTCATTGATGTAGAAACAAGGAACTACAGATATTAGTTAGACACAAAAGCTGGAGTAACTCAGCGGGACAGGCAGCATCTCTGTAGAAGGGTCTTGACCCGAAACGTTACCCTTTCCTTCTCACCAGAGATGCTGCCTGTCCCGCTGAGTTACTCCAGCTTTTTGTGTCTATCTTCTGTTTAAACCAGCATCTACAGTTCCTCTTACAGATATTAGTTAATACACAAAGGAATACAATCGCTAGAGTAACTTAGGCAGCATCTTTGCAGAATATGGATAGATTACGTTTTGGGTTGAAACACTTTCATCAGACTGAATGTGTGTGGGGGGAGAAGAAACCTGGGAAAAGGTTTAAGGGCCTGTCCCACTTGGGCAACCTAATCCACGAGTTCTGGTGATGAGTTTGCCCTTGACTCATACTTGCAGCATGGTCGACACAAGGTCGTAGGAGGTCTTCGTAATTCTCCTTCATGCTCGAGAGTGTTCTCCGCGTACTCGAGGCCTCAGCTAGGTCGCGGCGTTATTTTCAATATGTTAAAAAATGCCCGCGATGGAAAAAAAACGTTGCCATGGAATAAATCGATACTTTTTTTACTTGTAGGTATAGTCATAGTAGGTCGGCATGTTAGTTGTAGGTAATCGAGGGTAAGTCGAAGGTAGCCATTGATAGTCTTCATCATAGTCGAAGGGAGGTCGAAGGGAGGTCAAAGGAGGTCTTCTACATTGTCGAAGGAGGTCTTCACCATGTCAATTTTTCAAAGTCGCCAATTAGGTCACCCATAGGGGGACAGCCCCTTTACACAAAAGGACACAAAGTAAGGCTGATGATAATGGCACGGTACGCAGCTGTAGTGTTGCTGCCTTACAGCGCTTGAGACCCAGGTCCCATCCTGACTATGGGTGCTGTCTGTACGGAGATTGTATGCTCTCCCTGTAACCACGTGGGTTTTCTCTGGGTGCTCCGGTTTTCTTCCAAAGGACACAAGGTACATTGCAATCGCAAGTTTGACGCAAATACCTTTAAGGAGCTCAAGGAGAAAATTCCCAAAATATTGTCTAGGAATGTGTCCCTGAGATCAGTATCTTTACTTTATAAAGTATGCCATTGGTGTATGAATATAATCTGTGAGAGGCAAAATTAAGTATAAAATGCAAATGTACCAGACATTTGGATTAATGGTCTCTTCACCTACTTATTCCAGTCCTGATATGAATGATTCAGTTTGTAATTTCTTCTCTAAATCTTTTCAACCAATTACTACTGTTAGAATATTTTAGTACATTTGCATATCCTTTCCCTTTGAAATATGTGACGCGCGTTACTGGTTGACTCATAAATGAAAATCACAGTCCTGTTTCATTAACTGTGATGATACATTCTCATTGTAACACATTTTCTCCCCATGGAGAGGGTCATATTTTGTGACGGTACATTTGGTTCAAAGACAATATCCTTGGGAAAATAATTGCAAATGGTATTCAAGCCATGGAGAAGATATGAGGCAGTATTTAGCACCCGCTGGATTTGAAGGCAGCTTTTCCCTGTTCGAAATATGTGATGCATGTGCTGAAGATGATCCAAGGGTCTTCTCAGATGTATGCTCCAAATTGCAACAGCGATCATGAAATTGCAATGTATGTCCAATTCAGGACGGTGTCGGCATGGAGAACAAACATCTAAATCAATATTATATTCCTCATTTCAATCCCAATTGTCTCATCTTCTCACACTGGTTCTGAACCTTCCATCCAGAGCCAAATGGTCTAACGGCTTCCACCAATATGTTTTTTTAGAACCTTTGGATGCCTTTTGATGTCAATTAGAAATGTTAACTTTTTTTCTCGTAGAACATTATCATTGACCATCACTTATTAAGCCACGTATTAATTGATTTCAATTGATTGAAAGATTGCCATATCTTTCAAACTTGGCTGATTGAATGATACGGCATTGAAACAGGCTCTTCGGCCCAACGAGTCCAAGCTGACCAGCGATCACCCATTCACACTAGTTCTATGTTATCCCACATTCTCATCCATTCCCGGCACATTAGGGACAATTTGTAGAGACTAATTAACATACAAACCCACATGTAGGAGGAAACCGGGGAACCTGGAGGAAGCCCAGGCAAACACAAGAGAACATGCAAACTCCACACAAAAAGCAGCACTGGAAAGAATTGAACATTGCTCTCTGACACTGTGATGCAGCAGCTGTACAAGCTGCTTCTGACAAACCCTGAATGTTCCAATGAAGAGTCCTTGACCTGAAATGTTTCTCTTTCCACAGAAGTTGCCCGACCTCCTGAATCCAATATTTCCAGTTTCTTTTTATTTCAGATTCCCAGCATCTGTAACAGATTTTATTTTCAAGCCTATATATTGCCCAGATGGAAAGAAGTGTGGGCTAGGACAGTTTTATTATCTGAATAATTATGTTTATTATTGTCATGTACTGAGGTGGTTTATGTTGTCATGTGCTTTGCATGCTATCCAAACAGATCAGGTTTACCATGCATAGATACAATCAGTTCAAACTCAAGTACAATAGACAGAGCAAAGGAGGAGATATTGAGTGCAGAATATAATTCTCAGCAGGACAGCACACTGTAGCACACCAGTTCCTTAGATTGTCCAATTTCCTCAGTGGGGTAGAGGTGAATCAAACAGTACCCTTGCTGTTCCTGAGTCTGGTGGTGTGCACATTTAAGCTTCTATATCTTCTGCTAGACGGGACCAGGGAGACAAAGGAATGACTGGGTTGGGACAAGTAAAACTGATCAGATCACGTATGATCAGACTTCTCCCATAGAATGGAGTGGGACAATTGTAAAAGGAGCTAAACAATGGGGCGTCACGGTGGCGCAGGGGTAGAGTAGCAATGTTACAAAATTTTGAGATTTTAAAAATCAAGTCTGCAATTTATCCCATCAGATAAAGCATAACAACAAGTTTAATTTGACACCAAATTCACTTTCATATCTCAAGTATTAAAAAAGTTATGGCCATTTTCATACTCGGAAATTAGCATCTTGTTCCCTATTGATTTTCAATGGACATTACAAAAAAGCTGTGATCTTGGATAGTCAAAAGCCCGTAACTTTCTTAAGAATTAAGAGAACTGAATTAAATTTTCACCTATCATAGATTGAAGCATTCTGAAAAAATATAAAACAATCTTACTTGGATGACATGAAATTAAAGCATATAATTAGCTAATTACCTAAGTGTAGCTAATTACAAAATTGACCGATGTGACAGAAATGGTAATAAACAACCAGACTGCCTTGAAAATTCAAAAATGTGATATTCTCAAGATCAGAACTTTAATATTATTGTATAATATGCTGTAGGTCAGTTATGGATAGGTAAATAAATTACAATTTCAAGCAAAAGACCAAGTCTTTATGGAGAAGATCAGCTCCTAGCTGGTACATTGGCATATCATAATCAGTAGCATCATCATACTCCTCAGACTGCAACCAATAAGCAACTCTGTACACGTTGTTTTTCCTCAATTTTTCAATTTTAGAAAAAAAGGTAGAGATTATAAAGTTAAACGCTAAAACAAATAGTAAATACTAAAAAAGAAAATCATGTTTAATCAAAATTCAATTACTAGATATAAACATCTATCCATTTCTTAAATAGCCTAAGTGTCGAAAGATTATTCACAAATAATTCACAATATAACATGATTTTTATATCTAATTTACATTAATTTATAGACCAAATGGAAGGAATTGCCGTAAATAAATGCCCATTTAAATCGGCATTCTAGTGGGTTCCTGTGAACGCGCTGGTTTAGAACGTTCACATTGCGCTGGATTAGTGCCCTCAAATGGCGAGAAAAATATTGCGGGATATAAAAAGCCCAAAATGAACTACTCGCTATAGAAAACTTTATAAACAGGGTTATTTACACGCCCCATTTAATGTAAAAATAAGGTACATACCTTTAATTGTTTGCTTTATAAAACCCTGGGGCTGCGAGAGGTTGCGGAGTGAGAGAGTGATTTTAAAACTATTATAACTATTATTCGAGGCCTATAAAACTAATAATACCTTTTGCGACCGGGTCTTGCAGCGATTTTTCGTTAATGATTTACTAGGCTGAACATCTGCGATTGGAACAGCCTAGTAAAAATCATGTTTTAAACCCGCCCCCTCCAAACAGCGCCAAAATCGCAGACATGGCTTTGGGCAGATTCCTAATGACGATTCAGGTAGGTTTTGTAACATACCTAGGTAGAGCTACTGCCTTACAGTGTCAGAGACCCGGGCTCGATCCTGACTATGGGTGCTGTGTGTGCGGTGTTTGTACATTCTCCCCGTGACCTGCTAGGGTTTTCTCCGAGATCTGCGGTTTGCTCCCACACTCAAAGACGTACAGGTTCGTAGGGTAATTGGCTTGGTGTATGTGTAAATTGTTCCCAGTAGGATAGTGTTAATGTGCGGGGATCACTGGTCAGCACGGACTCAGTGGGCCAAAAGGTCTAAGCCGTAGAGACAGGGAGAAGTGGAAAGGAAAAAGGGGAGATAGACACAAAAAGCTGCAGTTACTCAGCGGGACAGGAAGCATCTCTGAAGAGAAAGAATGGTTGACGTTTCAGGTCGAGACCCTTCTTCTGAAAGGGAATGTCTTATATCAATGAATGAATTTTTATTTATAGGGCACATTTAAATTGCGTTTAAACCAGTGCTGTACATAGAAGAATTTCTGTTTCCATACATCCATACAAAATAAAAAGTAAGACACAACTCACTATAGAGTTTAACATGAACGTCCCCCCACAGCAGAATCTACATTTTCCTCTGTGAGGGAAGGCAGTGAAAAGTCCAGTCCTCGTCCATGGTCGGGGCCTATTTGAGGCCTCCGCAGTCGCTGCAGCGGTTACACAAAGTTTCAGGTCCTCTCGCTGGGATGATGGAGCTCCGGATCGAAGAGAAGACTGTCAGCGGCTTGGAATTCTGAAACGGCTGCTTCCTACCGGAGACCGCCGCTCCTGAAGTCCACAGGCCGCGCTGGTTGGAGATTCACGTTGGTGACATCGGCGAAACATCCCAGGCCTCCGCGATGTTGAAGTCAGCGGCGCCAGCTGCTAGAAGGTCTGCAACCGCAGCTCCGTGATGATGGAGTCGGCGGTCTCAGCATTCCGGAGCTTACCATGGCGATCCCCGGTAAGGCATCGCCTGCTCCGCGATGCGATGGCACTTCAGCGCAGCCCCGCCCCCGAAGCTGAAGTACAGGCCGGTCCCAGCAGGAAACGCCGCTCTAGTCCAGGTGGTAGGCTGCGAGGAGGGGGTGAAGCTGTGGCTCGGAGGAAAGACGCATCTCCGACCTGGTAGACCAGTTTCCCCCTTCCGCCCCCAGCCCCCACCTCCCCACCCCCCCACATAAAAAGAGTAGACCTCCAAAACAAAACATATTAAAATTAAAAAAACATTGGTGAAAGGACGAACTGCAGGCAGGGCAGCTGCACACAACGGCGCCATCGTCCTGCAGTTATAGGGTGGAGACTAAGATTCTGGTTGAGATGGTGACTGTGTTGCTTGGATCTAATCTGTCTGGAAAGCTGTAGCGTGTGGCGATGAATAAAGCAAAAGATTTGAAAGATAAAGAAGTACTTATCACAACATTTTAGAAACAATTAGACATGTACATGGATAGGACAGGTTTAGAGGGATATGGACCAAATTCAGGCAGGTGGGACTAGTGTAGATGGGATACATTGGCCGGTGTGGGCAAGTTGGGCCGAAGGGCCTGTTTCCTTGTTGTATGGCTCTTTGACACAATGACTCTAAGAGATGTAGGCACAGAATTGGCAAAGGAATTACATACTGTTTAAAGTCACCAAGCCTGTATTGACACAAAACAAAATACTGCAGCAATTATAAATCTCAAACAATATTAATATATATATATGCATTTCGTTGTCTCTGTACTGTACACTGACAATGACAATGAAAATTGAATCTGAATCTGATATATATATATATATATATACAGATGAGCTTGGCATTACATTTCGCACAGACATTGTGGGCCAAAGGGCCTGATCCTGTGCTGTAATTTTCTATGTTTTATGTCTTAAAATGTTGAAAATGTCAAACCTGGTGAGGTCGCTACTGTGGACAAGGAAATGGTTTCATATTTCACATCAATTACTGTTTGATTGTCTTCTGTTTGATTAAAATTGATGAGCTTTTGTTCTGTCTCAACTTCTTCACGATCTTTCAAGGCTGAAAAATGCAGTCACGGAAAAGGTTAATGAGTTTCTATTGAACTCAACTCCTTAGGTATTAACCGGTAAAACAGTATAACAGTATTTGTTAACAGAAGTTTGGCATTGGCAGTGAGAGATCTGATAGAGGTATATAAAACATCAATGCAATGTCGAATCAATTATGTTCACCCACGTTGATTTTATGCAGTGAAGCAATATTTCTCCCAAATGTCACATCTTATCAACAGTGAACTCATTAAATCTTCCACTTTCAGACATTGATGACCCTGCTGTGTACTCCAAGCATATTCACTTTGTCTTTTACGGTTTATATTTTGTATAGCATGTCCTCCTGGACATATCTTAGTTGGCGTAACAATACAACATTACACAGGCCATCCAACATTTGTAACACATCACGTAGACAAATCAACTTAATCTGATGTCAACGGTCCCTTAAATGCCATTTCATTTCATTCTATCATGGAAATTCACTTTGTTACACTCATCAGCCTCCCAGAGTAAAGGCGGCACAGTGGCACAGGGGTAGAGTTGCTGCCTTACAGCGCCAGAGATCCAGGTTCAATCCTGACCTTGGGTGCTGCCTGTACAGAGTTTGTTTCTCCCTGTAAATGCATGGGTTTTCTCCAGGTGCTCCGGCTTCTTCCCACATACCAAAGATGTGCAGGCTTGTAGGTACTGCAGATGCTTATCTGGAGATAGACACAATATGCTGGAGTAACTCAACGGGACAGGCAGCATCTCTGAAGCGACAAAACGGGTGACATTTCAGGTCGAGACCTTTCTTCAGACTGTCATCAGGTTTGTAGGTTAATTGGCCTCTGTAAATTGTCCCTGGGGTGCAGGGTAGAACTCATGTACGGGTGATCACTGGTCCACGCGGACTCGGTGAGCCAAAAACACGGCTTCCACGGAGTATCTCCAAACTAAAATAAGTAAACTAAACCACTAGATAGACACAAAAATCTGGAGTAATTCAATGGATCAGACAGCACCTCTGTTTTTGTGTGTCTATCTTTGGTTTAAATTAGCGTCTGCTGATCCGTCCTCAACTAAACCACTAACTTGTTTCTCTCTTTCCCACTTCTAAAGAAGTTTTGAAACTGAAACATCCCCTCTTTTTACATTTGCTGAGTTACCTGCTGAGTACCTTTTACAGTATTTTCTGCTTTTGTATATGATTAAGTACTCACCATCTGCAGTATTTACTTTTAATTTTCAATTGGGTTTTCAATTAAAAATAATTGGTAGGTTAGGTCGGTAGGTTAATTAGCCCCTGGTGGGTAAATTGTCCCTAATGTTTAGTAAAGCGGTTAATTCTCAGTAGTTGATGTGGTCGTTGATGGGAATATGGGGAACACAAAACAAAGGTCTAATTTACGATTAGTGTAAATAGTGTAGATGAGTGAAAATGCCTAATTATGGTAGATTTAGTGGGCTGAAGGGCTGTTTTTATGAGCATGGAAATATTTGATTTTGTCCTTTAGTATCAGCAGCACTAAATATTTAGGAATAATATTCGGAGGACAGAATAATAACCCATGCAGAAATGTTTTAGCACATTCAATGGATCACATTAAATAGTCAATAAACTTTCAGGATTAACATGATTACCTACTTACGAGCTCCGTCTCAGGGTCAGACATTATGAATAACAGGACCAAAGACAACATGCTGGGTGAGCAAGCAATACCTTAATTATCAGGAGGTAATCAAAACCTGCATGGTTTTTATCCTTTGGCAACAGTCTATTTCATTGCAGATTGCTGGTATTTGGAACAGAGCGCTTGAGAGGCTGGTCAAATTAGACTCCATAGGAAGTTTCCAAAGGTGACCAGATATCTAATTGCGGAATTACGTGGAAGCTGATGAAAAACGAAGCAGGAGCATGCAACTAATTTCAAGCTCAGCCGAAGATTTGGTCACAACAACAACAACAGGCCAAATGCTCGCGTACAATACTTCCCTGACCTTACCAGATTAATAGTGTTGCACGAGAAAATGGTCTCCAGATGGACTTTGAAGCCATTGTGCTCCATCATTATAATGGTAGAAAGGAAGAACGAGCACATTTTATAATATAATTAGCTGAGGAGGTCTTGAATAAGCAGAATTATGGAGACCAAGAGTTAATTACAGACCCCGATCATGGAACACAATTTGCATCAGAAGCCACAGGAGCCAATTTTGGGGGGAAGTTATAAGCATCAGTTAAAACTCAAAATTAGACTGTGACCTCTATTTACAAAAGGCGAGGAAGATAAATTAAGGTATTAAAGACCAGTTAGCTTAACATCTGTTGTTAGGAAATTACTGGAGCATAAAAATGCAGAGAGAGTGAATGAACATCGTAGAGTCATAGTGTGATATAGCGTGGAAACAGGTACTTCAGCCCAACTTGCCCGCAACATGTCCCATCTACATTGGTCTCACCTGCCCGCGTTTGGCCTGGATCCCTCCAAACCTGTCCTATCCATGTACCTGTTTAACTGTTTCTTAAATGTTGAGATAGCCCCAGCCTCAACTGTTGGGATATTCCCTGCCTCAACTACCTCTTCTGGCAGCTTGTTGCATACCACCACCTCCCTTATGTGAAAATGGTACCCCTCAGATTACATAGAAACATAGAAAATAGGTGCAGGAGTAGGCCATTCGGCCCTTCGAGCCTGCAACGCCATTCAATATGATCATGACTGATCATCCAACTCAGTATCCTGTACCTGCCTTCTCTCCGTACCCCCTGATCCCTTTAGCCACAAGGGCTACATCTAACTCCCTCTTAAATATATCCAATGAACTGGCCTCAACTACCCTCTGTGGCAGAGAATTCCAGAGATTTACCACTCTCTGTGTGAAAAATGTTTTCCTCATCTGGGTCCTAAAAGATTTCCCCCTTATCCTTAAACTGTGACCCCCTTGTTCTGGACTTCCCCAACATCGGGAACAATCTTCCTGCATCTAGCCTGTCCAACCCCTTAAGAATTTTGTACGTTTCTATAAGATTCCCCCCTCAATCTTCTAAATTCTAGCAAGTACGAACCGAGTCTATCCAGGTCTTTCTTCATATGAAAGTCCTAACATCCCAGGAATCAGTCTGGTGAACCTTCTCTGTACTCCCTCTATGGCAAGAATGTCTTTCCTCAGATTAGGATGCCAAAACTGTACGCAATACTCCAGGTGTGGTCTCACCAAGACCCTGTACAACTGCAGTAGAACCTCCCTGCTCCTATACTCAAATCCTTTTGCTATGAATGTTAACATACCATTCGCCTTCTTCACTGCCTGCTGCACCTGCATGCCTACTTTTAATGACTGGTGTACCATGACACCCAGGTCTTGTTGCATCTTCCCCTTTCCTAATCGGCCACCATTCAGATAATACTTTCCTGTTTTTGCCACCAAAGTGGATAACCTCACATTTATCCACATTATACTGCATCTGCCATTCATTTGCCCCCTCACCCAGCCTATCCAAGTCACCTTGCAGCCTCCTAGCATCCTCCTCACAGCTAACATTGCCCCCCAGCTTTGTGTCATCCGCAAATTTGGAGATGTTGCATTCAATTCCCTCGTCCAAATCATTAATATATATCATAAATAGCTGGGGTCCCAGCACTGAGCCTTGCGGTACCCCACTAGTCACTGCTTGCCATTGGGAAAAGGACTTGTTTACTCCTATTCTTTGCTTCCTGTCTGCCAACCAGTTCTCTATCCACATCAATACTGAACCCCCAATACCATGTGCTTTGAGTTTGTACACTAATCTCTTATGTGGGACCTTGTCGAAAGCCTTCTGAAAGTCCAGATATAACACATCCACTGGTTCTCCCTTATCCACTCTACTAGTTACATCCTCGAAAAATTCTATAAGATTCGTCAGACTTGATTTACCTTTCATAAATCCATGCTGACTTTGTCCAATGATTTCACCACTTTCCAAATGTGCTGCTATCCCATCTTTAAAAACTGACTCTAGCAGTTTCCCCACTACCGACGTTAGACTAACTGGTCTGTAATTTCCCGTTTTCTCTCTCCCTCCCTTTTTAAAAAGTGGGGTTACATTAGCTACCCTCCAATCCCCAGGAACTACTACAGAATCTAAAGAGTTTTGAAAAATTATCACTAATGCATCCACTATTTCTGGGGCTATTTCCTTAAGTACTCTGGGATGCAGCCTACCTGGTCCTGGGGATTTATCGGCCTTTAATCCATTCAATTTACCTAACACCACTTCCCGGCTAACCTGGATTTCACTCAGTTCCTCCATCTCATTTGACCCCCGGTCCCCTGCTATTTCCGGCAGATTATTTATGTCTTCCTTAGTGAAGACAGAACCAAAGCAGTTATTCAATTGGTCTGCTATGTCCTTGTTCCCCATGACCAATTCACCTGTTTCTGACTGCAAGGGACCTACATTTCTTTTAACTAATCTTTTTCTCTTCACATATCTATAAAAGCTTTTGCAGTCAGTTTTTTATGTTACCTGCCAGTTTTCTTTCATAATCTATTTTCCCTTTCCTAATTAAGCCCTTTGTCCTCCTCTGCTGGACTGTATTTCTCCCAGTCCTCTGGTAGGCTGCTTTTTCTGGCTAATTTGTACGCTTCATCTTTTGTTTTGATACTATCCATGATTTCCCTTGTTATCCACGGATGTACTACCTTCCTTGATTTATTTTTTTGCCAAACTGGGATGAACAATTGTTGTAGTTCATCCATGCAGTCTTTAAATGCCTTCCATTACATATCCACCGTCAGCCCATTAAGAATCAATTGCCAGTCTATCTTGGCCAATTCACGTCTCATACCCTTAAAGTTACCTTTCTTTAAGTTCAGGACCCTTGTTTCTGAATTAACAATGTCACTCTCCATCCTAATGAAGAACTCAACCAAATAATGGTCACTCTTGCCCAAGGGGCCACGCACAACAAGACTGCTAACTAACCCTTCCTCATTACTCAATACCCAGTCTAGAATAGCCTGCTCTCTCGTTGGTTCCTCTACATGTTGGTTTAGAAAACTATCCCGCATACATTCCAAGAAATCCTCTTCCTCAGCACCCCTGCCAATTTGATTCACCCAATCTATATGTAGATTGAAGTCACCCATTATAACTGTTTTCCGTTTGTTGCACCCATTTCTAATTTCCTGTTTGATGCCATCCCCAACTCCACTACTACTGTTAGGTGGCCTGTACACAATTCCCACTAGCGTTTTCTGCCCCTTAGTGTTTCGCAGCTCTACCTATATCGATTCCACATCCTCCAAGCTAATGTCCTTCCTTTCTATTGCGTTAATCTGCTCTCTAACCAGCAATGCTACCCCACCTCCTTTCCCTTTCTGTCTATCCTGAATATTGAATATCCCTGGATGTTCAGCTCCCCGTCTTGGTCACCCTGGAGCCATATCTCCGTGATCCCAACTATATCATAGTCATTAATAACTATCTGCACATTCAACTCATCCACCTTATTACGAATGCTCCTTGTTGCATTGAGACACAAAGCCTTCACGCTTGTTTTTACAACACTCTTACTCCTTGTACAATTATGTTGAAAAGTGGCCCTTTTTGATTTTTGCCCTGGATTTGTCTGCCTGCCTCTTTTACTTTTCACCTTGCTACCTATTGCTTGTACCCTCATTTTACACCCCTCTGTTTCTCCGCTCACACATTTAAGAAACCCTTTCCCTTTAACTCCATCCTCCACTATCCCATTCGACACCCCACCCACCTTATTCAGTTTAAAACCACCCGTTTAGCAGTGGCAAACCTGCCTGCCAGAATGCTGGTCCCCAACTGTTAAGATGCAGTCCATCCTCAGATTCCTATTAAATCTTTTCCCCTTCACCTTAAACGTATGACCTTGTCCTCGATTCACCTACTCTGGGAAAGAGACTCTGTGCATCTACCTGCTCTATTCCTCTAATGATTTTATACACCTCTATAAGATCACTCTTCATCCTCCTACACTCTGGGGAATAGGGCCCCTGTCTACTCAACCTCGTCCTATCACTGAAACCCTCTAAGCCTGGCAACATCCTTGTAAATCTTCTCTGTACCCTTTCCAGCTTTACAACATATTTCCTATAACATGATGCTCAGAACTGGACACAATACTCCAAATGTGGCCTCACCAATGTTTAATACAACTGCAACATGCTCTCCCAACTTCTATACTCAATACTCTGACTGATGAAGGACAATGTGCCAAACGACTTTTTGACCAGCCTATCGACCTGCGACCCCCGGAACATGAATATATTCAAAAGTTAGACGTAAAAAGCTGAGTAACTGAGCGGAACAGGCAGCATTTCTGGAGAAAAGGAATGGGTGACGTTTCAGGTTGTGTCCCATCAGACTCGGCAGGGGAAAGGGAAATGAGAGATATAGACAATGATGTAGAGAGATAAAGAACAATGAATGAACGATATGCAAAGAAGTGACGACGATAAAGGAAACAAGCCATTATTAGCCTGAAGAAGGGCCTCGACCTGAAACGTCAACTATTTCCTTCGCTGCATAGTTTCTCCAGCATTTTTGTCTACCTTCGATTTTCCAGCATCTGCAGTTCCTTCGTAAACAGGCCATTGCCAGCTGTTTGTTGGGTGAAAACGAGAAGCTTGTGCGACTTGGATGGGGGAGGGATGGAGAGAGAGGGAATTCCGGGGCTACTTGAAGTTAGAGAAATCAATATGTTCAACTGACCTCAGAGTTCTGACATGAATTTTGTAAAGCATGAGCCTCACCAGACAAAATGGAACAAATTCTCAAAGAAGTGACTGGAATAACGGATAGCAAAATGTGGTGTCCCTACACCAGCAATATTAATTAAAATTGGTTGGACGGCAGAAGATGGAATGGAGATAATGTACGTCTCAGGAGACACAAGGTACTACAGATGCTGGAATTTTGAGTAAACTACAAGTTGTTGAGGTAACTCAGTGAGTCAAGAAAGCACCTCCCTACATTCAAAGATAATTATTGATAGACAATGTCTGTGCGGCACGGTGGCGCAGCAGTAGAGTTGCTACCTTACAGCGATTGCAGTGCCAGAGACTATGGTTCAATCCTGGCCAAGGGTGCTGCCCTTAATGAGTTTGTACATTCTCCCCATGACATGCGTGGGCTTTCTTCGAGAACTTTGGTTTCCTCCCACACTCCAAAAGGCGTACAGGTTTGTAAGTTAATTGGCTTGGCATAAATGCAAAAAATTGTCCCTAATGTGGGACAGTGGTCTTCTTCTTTCGAGTCCATCGTCCATGTTTCAAATGTTGACATCGCTGTCATCGTCCGTCCTTGGGACAGTGGTAATATGCAGGTATCGCTGGTCGGTGCAGACACGGTGGGCCGAAGGGCCTGTTTCTGAGCAGTACCTCTAAACTCAACTAAACTAACCGAAACAATAAATGCTGCTCTTGACATCAATATCCGCACTCGACAAATGATTAAATGTAAAGGCAAAATCAACTTGACTACCGAGAGAATGATAAGCAGTGGAAAAGAAGAACTTTCCAAGAAGAAATCCACCCACATTAATCTTGCAAGCATTGCAACAAGACCAATCCCTTTTGATGGCTGCTGTCAGGCATCAGTTCAAAGTATCGCTGGCATGTTCGTAATGCTATGATCGTAACAACCTACTGAGCAGCTTATCTTACTGAATAATTCAATCTGATGGCATATCAAAATGAAAGATCTACATTTTGATGTGTAGGGAAGGAACTGCAGATGATGGTTTATAGCTGGGGAAACTCAGCGGAACAGGCAGCATCTCTGGTTAGAAGAAATGGGTGACGTTTTGGGTCGAGACCCTTTTTCAGACAAAACATTTATTTTAAGAGGACTTGTATACAAAAGCAGACATGTAATGCTGAGGTGCCGGTAAGGCTCCATTTGGAGTATTGTGAGCAATTTTGGATGTGCTAGCTCTGGAGAGGGTCCAGAGGAGGTTTACAGAATGATCCCAGGAATGAGGAGGTTAACCTATGATGAGCATTTGTTGGCACTGGGCCAGTACTCGCTGGAGTTTAGAAGAATGAGAGGGGACCTCATTGAAACATACAAAATAGTGAAAGTCTTGGATAGAGGAGAGTGGAGAGGATGTTTCCATTAGTGGGAGAGTCTAGGATTAGAGATCATAGACTCAAAATTAAAGGACGTTCTTTTAGGAAGGAGATGAGGAGACATTTATTTTATCAGAGGGTGATGAATCTATGGAATTCTTTGCCACAGAAGGCTGTGGGGGCTGTCAGTGGATATTTATAAGGCAGAGATAGATCGATTCGTGAATAGTATGGGTGCCAGAGGTTATGAGGAGAAGGTCGGAGAATGGGGTTAGGAGGGAAAGATAGATCAGCCATGATTGAATGGTGGAGTAGACTTGTTGGGCCGAATAGCCTAATTCTACTCCTATCACATATGACCTCATGACCTTAAGATCCGCTTTTGGGACCAACAGGCAGAGAGAGAGTTACCTGGATTGGGCAACTAAAGTTAAGGCTATTGTTTTGAAGATTAGGCCTACCTAAGACTTGAAAAGACAAACAACAGGAAGCATGACGAGAGAATATAAGAGCATAAGAAACAAAAGCAACGACCCATTCAATAAAATATTAAATCACATTGGCATTCATAACTGATCCCCATATCTTTTCATCCTCTGTATCTAAAAGTCAAGTCATTTCAATTTTGAAGCTGAACATTCATTATAAAAACTGAAAACACTTGGGATAATTGACATTAAGGCAACATTTGTGAGGAGAGTGAGGTTTAAACTTAAGATACGCACAAAATGGTGGAGTAACTCAGCGGGACAGTCAGCATCTCCGGAGAGAAGAACGCTTCGGGTCGAGACCCTTCTTCAGACTGAGGGTCAGGGGGAGAAGGAAACTTGAGATATGGAAGGGTACAGAGAGAATGGAAGGTGTGAAAACGGCAGATCAAAGCAGACGATGATCGAGGAGATGTAGAAGTGATTGTGACAGCGAGTCTGGGTTAAAAATGTGGTCGTAGAGCTGGAGAGCAGGAGGAATCACGAAGGGGCAGCAACGAGAGACGGTGTTGCAGAACTCTTGTCAGAGAGAAGAGAACATCTTCAAAATTTGGAAGATTCTCCAGGTTGGTTGAGTGTGCAGATGCATGGCAGATGCAGTTTAATGTGGATAAATGTGAGGTTTGGTAGCAAAAACAGGAAGGCAGATTATTATCTAAATGGTGTCAAGTTGGGAAAAAGGGAAGTACAACGGGATCTGGGGGTCCTTGTTCATCAGTCAATGAAACTAAGCATGCAGGTATAGCAGGCAGTGAAGAAAGTGAATGTTGGCCTTCATAACACGAGGAGTTGAGTATAGGAGCAAATAGGTCCTTCTGCAGTTGTACAGGGCCCTAGTGAGACCACACCTGCAATATTGTGTGCAGATTTCTTCTCCAAATTTGAGGAAGGACATTCTTGCTATTGAGGGAGTGCACCGTAGGTTCACAAGGTTACTTCCTGGGATAGCGGGACTGTCAGATGCTGAGAGAATGGAGCGGCTGGGCTTGTATAATGTGGATAAATGTGAGGTTATCCAATTTGGTGGCAAAAACAGGAAAGTAGACTATTATCTAAATGGTGGCCAATTAGGAAAAGGGGAGATGCAACAAGACCTGGGTATCATGGTACACCAGTCATTGAAAGTAGGCATGCAGGTGCAGCAGGCAGTGAAGAAAGCCAATGGTATGTTAGCATTCATAGCAAAAGGATTTGAGTATAGGAGCAGGGAGGTTCTACTGCAGTTGTACAGGGTCTTGGTGAGACCACACCTGGAGTATTGCGTACAGTTTTGGTCTCCAAATCGAGGAAATACATTCTTGCCATAGAGGGAGTACAGAGAAGGTTCACCAGACTGATTCCTGGGATGTCAGGACTTTCATATGAAGAATGACTGGATAGACTCAGCTTGTACTCGCTAGAATTTAGAAGATTGACGGGGGATCTTATAGAAACTTACAAAATTCTTAAGGGGTTGGACAGGCTACATGCAGGAAGATTGTTCCCGATGTTGGGGAAGTCCAGGACAAGGGGTCACAGTTTGAGGATAGAGGGGAAATCCTTTAGGACCGAGATGAGGAAAAAAAAATTCACACAGAGTGGTGAATCTCTGGAACTCTCTGCCACAGAAGGTAGTTGAGGCCAGTTCATTGGCTGTATTTAAGAGGGAGTTAGATGTGGCCCTTGTGGCTAAAGGGATCAGGGGGTATGGAGAGAAGGCAGGTACAGGGTACTTAGTTGGATGATCAGCCATGATCATATTGAATGGCGGTGCAGGCTCGAAGGGCCGATTGGCCTACTCCTGCACCTATTTTCTATGTTTCTATGTATGCTCTGGAATTTAGAAGGATGAGAGGGCATCTTTTTGAAACATATAAGATTATTAAGGATTTGGACACGCTAATGGCAGGAAACATGTTCCCCATGTTGGGGGACTTCAGGGGCCATAGTTTAAGATAAGGGGTAAGTCATTTTAAATGGAGATGAGGAAACATTTTTTCACACAAAGAGTTGTGGGTCTGTGGAATTCAGTGGAGGCCGGTTTTCTGGATACTTTCAAGAGAGAGCTTGATAGGGCTCTTAAAGATAGCGGAGTCAGGGGATATGGGGAGAAGGCAGGAACGAGGTATTGATTGTGGATGATCAGCCATGATCAGATTGAATGGTGGTGCTTGCTTCAAGGGCCGAATGGCCTACTCCTGCACCTATTGTCTATTGTCAAATCAGAGAAGTGAGAAAACAAGTGCATTTTAATAGGCAGAGATGGGAAAAGTGGAGGGAATAAACACAATGCCTGCGATAGGGTGGAGGCCGAGATTGTACTGATGAAATAAAATGGTGTGGCTGCCATCTGAGAGGGAGTAATGAATGAGTGTTAATCACAGCGTATTTATCTAGCAAATACAGAAAGATTAATGAGAACATTAGAGAGGAAGAAAAACAAAACTGAAGCCGGGAGATGCTGAACTCAACAGTTGCTGGAGCCCCCGAGGTGAAAACAAAATATCTCAGCATACAGACATTACTCCACATCTCGGTCCTAAAATAGCTGAAACCTTAAGCTGAGACGTCTCCTGGTTTTACAACTAATCTACTGTAAAATTTCTTCCAGATGAAAATAGTTTTCATGGCATCATAGAACAGCACAGCTGCACATAAGTGAGCCCGTGTGTGTAGGAAGGAACTGCAGTTGCTGGTTTACACCAAAGATAAGACAAAAAAATGCTGGAGGAACTCAGCGGGTCAGGCAGTGTCTCCGGAGAAAAGGAATGGGTGCGGTTTTGCCTGTTCAAAGGTTGTATGTATCCCTTCGGAATGTGGAAAGAAACCGGAGCTACCCGGAGACAACCCACGCAGGTCACGGGGAGAACGTACAGACTCCGCACAGGCAGCACCCATAGTCAGGATCTAACCTGGGTCTCATGCATTGTAAGGCAGCAACTGTATCGCCGCAACATTGTGCCGATTGTTGGTCCTGTCTTACAGTGCATCAATAACTTTAGCCACATGCCCATTGATCACATTTTCTCTGGATCTTTTCCGATTCACCTAATTCTCTGTGACAATGGGGAAAAAAGATTTATCCTGAGAAAAAAAATGAGATGGATAGACAATAGATAATAAACAATACACAATGGACAATAGACAATAGGTGCAGGAGTAGGCCATTCGGCCCTTCGAGCCAGCATTCACTGTGATAATGGCTGATCATCCACAATCAGTACCGCATTCTGCCTTCTCCTTATATCCCCTGACTCCGCTATCTTTAAGAGCTCTATCTAACTCTCTCTTGAAAGCATCCAGAGAATTGGCCTCCGCTGCCTTCTGAGGCAGAGAATTCCACAGATCCACAACCCTCTGTGTGCAAAAGTTATTCCTCATCTCTGTTCTAAATGGCTTACCCCTTATTCTTAAACTGTGGCCACTAGCGTGTCCAAACCCTTAATAAACTTGTATGTTTCAATAAGATATCCTCTCATCCTTCTGAATTCCAGAGAATACAAGCCCAGCCGCTCCATTCTATCATCATATGACAGTCCCGCCCCCGGGAATTAACGTTGTGAACCTACGCTGCACTCCCTCGATTGCAAGAACGTCCTTCCTCAAATTTGGAAACCAAAACTGCACACAATACTCCAGGTGTGGTCTCACTAGGGACCTGTACAACTGCAGAGGGACTTCTTTGCTCCTATACTCAACTCCTCTTGTTATGAAGGCCAACCTGCCATTTGCTTTCTTCACTGCCTGCTGAACCTGCATGCTTACTTTGACCAAGGGCCTCCAGATCTCGTTTGTTGTCAATGATCAAAAACCAAAGGATCCTCTATTAAAGTTTAAGGAAGAAATTAAACGAGAAAATGCTGAATTATGATTGACCCATTGTATTACAGATTGTGGTAAGCACAGGTTTGCAGGTTAATTTGCTTGGTACAATTGTAAATTGTCCCTCGTGTGTGTATGATAGTGTGCGGAGATCACTGGTCGGAGCGGACTCAGTTGCCCAAAGGGCCTGTTTCCACATTGTATCTCTAAACTAAACTAAACTAAAACTCCAAAGATGTACAGATTTGTATGTTCATTGGCTTTGGTAAAAAATGATGAATTGTCCTTAATGTGTAAGTTAGTGCTAGTGTGCGGGATTCTCTGGTCGGCACGGACTCGGTGGACCGAAGGGCCTGCTTCCACACTGTGTATCTACACCAGAAAGACACAAAATGCTGAAGTTACTCGGCAGGACATGCAGCATCTCTGGAGAGAAGGAATGGGTGACATTTTGGGTCGAGAGTCTTCTTTAGACTGATTAAACCAAAACTATATTTCAGAGATAAATTATACAATTACTTTGGTGTTTTTCATTCGCATAATAAATGTAACTGGATTCACAAATGGTTTTTCAAATCACCATTTCTCTTGCAATACATACATTTTTTTGGGACTTGGCATAAATGCTTTGAAGTATCCAACCCCTCTATACATCATCAAATTAAATTCAGATTTTGCAATAGGTTATGGATTATTGAATAATATATGCATTGCCTTGCTTGAGTGGCGAATTCTGCTTGTGGTAATTTAAACTCTCAAAATGTCATGTCATCACAATTAAAAATGACAATGTGCCTGCCTCCTTAGCTTCAATATGTTCAACTGCGAGTATTATTATTAATGCAACCGAATAAAATACTTTGTATAAAATAATTAAAAAAAAATATATATATATATTAAATTAATGCAACCAGATTCAAAACAATGTAATGCAGGATCTAATATCCAAAAATTGAATTATAAAAGTTTATGTTTATTCATTTGTGTGGGGATGTCTAAGTGTAGATGTGTAGATTTGTTATTTTGAGTGTGTGTGGCTGTGTATATGTGTGTCAGTACATGCGTATGTTGATGTCTTGGAAGGAACTGCAAATGCTGGTTTAAACCGAAGATGAACACAAAAACCTGGAGTAACTCAGTAGGGCAGACACCATCTCTGGAGAAAAAGAATTGGTGACGTTTCGGGTCAAATCACTTCTTCAGACTCAGTGTCAGACTCAGTGTCAGACTCACACCCGAAACGTCACCCATTCCTTTTCTCCAGACCCGAAATGTCCACCCATCCGTTTTCTCCAGGGATGTAGTCTGCGCCGCTGAATTACTACAGTTATTTGTGTATATCTTGTACATTATACTGGATGTGTATGTCCATGTACATGTATGTGAATGCATGCCTATGTGTATGTCGATAACCAGAAGGGTGCTCATCTGCATAATGGCATTATGACATTATCACTATTTAGTTTAGTTCAGAGATACTGCGGGGAAATATGCCCACCGAGTCCGCACCGGTCAACGATCCCCGCACATTAAGACTTTCTTACACACACTCGGGACAATTTACACTTATACCAAACCAATTAACCTACATAACTGCACATCTTTGAATGTGTGGGATGAAACCGAAGATCTCGGAGAAAATGGGTAGAATATACAAACTCTGTGCAGGCAGCACCCCTCAGTCGGAATCGAACCCCGGTCTCTGGTGCTGCAAGCGCTGTAAAGCAGCAACTCCACTACTGTGCCACCACTGTATGTGCGATTGTGTGCTAGTATTTAGAGTCAATTTTACTTCGGAGTCACGTGAGTCGCATGCGTGTCATATCGTCTATCGTGCGTGACGACTGGCAGGGTAAATGTGATTCTCCTGCCAGCAACAGACCCGAGGTAAGCTTTTTAAAAAACTTTCAGGTTAAATCTTCTTGCAGTAACCTCTACTTAGAGGTCCTGCTAAAAGTCCGGGGCAAAGTCGGACAGAGGGGATGCGAGGAGCGTACGGCAATAATTCACCTTCTGTGCCACTGGCAGTTAAACCAGCGGCTTCATATACCCCCCCCCCCCCCCCCCCCCCCCCCCCCCCCCCCCCCCCCCCCCCCCCCCCCCCCCCCCCCCCCCCCCCCCCCCCCCCCCCCCCCCCCCCCCCCCCCAGCAGGATACCCCCACGTTTCGGGCCAAAACCCTTCCCCATCAGTCTGAAGACGGGTTTCGGCCCAAAACGCAGCCTATTTCCTTCGCTCCATAGATGCTGCTGCACCCACTGAGTTTCTCCAGCATTTTTGTGTACCAAGGACACAACACAGATCCCTGAGGCACCCCACTAGTCACCTGCCTCCAACCCGACAAACAGCCATCCACCAGTACCCTCTGGCGTCTCCCATTCAGCCACTGTTGTATCCATCTTGCTACTCCTGCATTTATACCCAACAGTTGAACCTTCTTAACCAACCTTCCATGAGGAACCTTGTCAAAGGCCTTACTAAAGTCCATATAGACAACATCCACTGCTTTACCCTCGCCAATTTCCCTAGTAACCTCTTCAAAAAATTCAAGAAAATTAGTCAAACATGACCTTCCAGGCACAAATCCATGTTGACTGTTCCTAATCAGACCCTGTTTATCCAGATGCTTATATATATTATCTCTAAGTATCTTTTCCATTAATTTGCCCACCACTGAAGTCAAACTAACAGGTCTATAATTGCTCGGTTTACTCTTAGAACCCTTTTTAAACAATGGAACAACATGCGCAGTACGCCAATCCTCAGGGACTATTCCCATTTCTAATGACATTTGAAATATTTCTGTCATAGCCCCGGCTATTTCTACACTAACTTCCCTCAATGTCCTAGGGAATATCCTGTCAGGACCTGGAGACTTATCCACTTTTATATTTTTCAAAAGTGTCAGTACTTCTTTTACTTTGAAACTCATAGTATCCATAGCTACTCTACTAGTTTCCCTTACCTCACATAATTTAATATCCTTCTCCTTGGTGAATACCGAAGAAAATAAATTGTTCAATATCTCCCCATCTCTTTTGGCTCTGCAGATAGCTGTCCACTCTGTCTCTCAAATGGACCAATTTTATATCTCGTTATCCTTTTACTATTAATATAGCTGTAGAAACCCTTTGGATTTACTTTCACCTTACTTGCCAAAGCAACCTCATGTCTTCTTTTAGCTTTTCTAATTTCTTTCTTAAGATTCTTTTTACATTCCTTATACTCCTCAAGCACCTCATTTACTTCATGCTGCCTATAATTATTGTAGATCTCCCTCTTTTTCCGAACCAGATGTCCAATTTCCCTTGAAAACCAGGGCTCTTTCCAATTTTTACTGTTTCCTTTCAACCGAACAGGAACATAAAGATTCTGTACTCTTAAAATTTCCCCTTTAAATGTCCTCCATTTCTCTTCTACATCCTTCCCATAAAACAAAATGTCCCAGTTCACTCCTTTTAAATCATTTCACATCTCATCAAAGTTAGCCCTTACTCCAATCAAAAATCTCAACCCTAGGTCCAGTTCTGACCCTCTCCATAATTATATTGAAGCTAATGGTATTGTGATCACTGGACCCGAAGTGCTCCCCAACGCATACCTCCGCCACCTGTCCTGTCTCATTTCCTAACAGGAGGTCCAGCACTGCCCCTCCTCTAGTAGGTATCTCTATGTATTGCTGCAAAAAACTATCCTGCACACATTTTACAAACTCCAAACCATCCAGCCCATTTACAGAATGTGTTTCCCAGTCTATGTGTGGAAAGTTGAAATCTCCCACAATCACTACCTTGTGCTTATTGCTAATATCTGCTATCTCCTTACATATTTGCATATTACATATGTAGAATGCACCTGGATCGCTTTCGATCAGCAGTCTCCGACCTGGCACCTGCACAGTCGCAATCGACACCTCAGACTGGTGGGAAAGCCAAGCAGAAGTCAGACAGGCCGAAGATTCGGACGAGTCAGGTTGTGAAGACTCACCGCCAGCAGGGGCAATGTGATCACATATCCCGCATTGAGCGGTTGATGGATCAGAAGCTCCAATGTGACATTCTCCGGTATATGGAGTTTAGTCACCAGGGGGTCCTGGGACGCCCATGGCAGCACCTTATTGAGGGCTGCATAATGCATCTCCCTCGACAGAGGGGAGCATTAGGAGTCACTTCTGGGCTGACTCTGAAGACAGGGGTTTGGCTGAAGAAACCACAAGTGTGCAGGGGGTGCAGGAACAACACTACCAGCAGCAGGAGCTCGACGAGTGGCCATCGGGTTCAGGAAGGCCACATCATCACACAAGACCTCACATCTTCGACGGCAGCACCCCTACGCACCCACCAGCAAACCACGATGAACTGAAGCTGGTGAAAGCTTGAAGGCCGTACAACCAGGACAAAGGTCTTTTTAGGCCACAGCCCAGAATGGCCTTCCTGGAAGATGTGCCAACCTTGTACTCGAGCTCCTCTACCTCCCAGGAGCAGATGTAAAATCATGCACACATGTTTGAGGCAGTTCCTGGGTCGGGTTGCATAAGTCCTCCCATTCGGATAAAGGTATGGAACCTCATCGATGATGTCTCCTGTCACGGATACAAGTTGGTAATATTAAACTGGTTTGAATATTTACACTGGTTTTGGACAACACTAGATTAGTTTATACTGCACATAGGTACGGTTGGAGTTGCCTTTCAAGACAAGGCTCACAAGAATGGGATGTGGAGTGATCATTGTCAACAGCCTCAACCCGCATGTGCAGTATAGACTTTTCTGAATAAATTCCATGTGATCATTTCCGTTCACAGGGTTGAAGATATTTGAAATTTAACTGGATGAGGCAACGATACACTCAGTAGCGTTAAAAAATGGGCTAACTCCAGTTTCCAGATTATTTACCAAATCACAACTATCAGTGCTTCGGCTGCACAGAGCTAACAAATAAGTGGCATGGCCAATCTGGATGATATTGAACATACTGTATTTTACTAAATTAGCCTTATCAGCCACATAGCTATATTTGAGGAATTGGTTCTCACCCGTCCAGTTAAATTTAAATTAAGTTGATAACTTGAAACTATTGATCATTGGGATACAATCATCCAATTATTGATCTGGGATAAGCTCTGAGACAAAAAATTACACCTCTGCTATTTTAGCTGAAACAATCAAAGTCACAATGATGGACAGATTTGCTCCACTAAAACCTCTTATCCGTAAATCTTCAATCATTTCCAAACTGATGCTATTGCCCAAAGATGGGTAATTTACTAATACCATCTCTAGTTTCGGAGGCAGATGGAATTAGCATGAGTTATCAAGTGTTCAGTCATGGTATCAACTGCCAATGGACACCAGGTGCATTCTGTGCATTAAAGGGTGTGTGGATATGCATATACGGCATGCACAAGTCCAAGGTGATACACTTTGGTGGTGGTATATGTTAATCACAAAGGTACCATCAAATCAAAGTATCCGGTGATAGTTTTACTAAACCGCATTTAGCACTGGTGTGTTATTATGCAAAATCAATGACAACACAGAATGAATGTGTGATCACAAAGTATTTAATGACAATGTGGATTGATAGAACACTAACTATTGAGTTGCTTGCATCCCGTTTCAATCAACAGTGAACGAGGCATACAGTGGTGAAGGGTGCATTCTCGCTACACTAGGAAGGAATGTTATTTTATGTCTTCCTCCATTTGGCCTCAATAGACGGGTCTTGCAAAATTCAGCATTTCCCGCTTCCGGGTTTTCATAGTGCCTGCCTGGGTTATATAGCTATGGCTCCTGCTGAGGCGAAAAATGAACATAAAACCTTACATGGTTAATTCCGGATAAAAAAGATGCTGGTTCAGTTGTGATGTTGAAACCATCCTCTGCATGATATAATCAATTCATAGACTTATCAGACTCTGAGAGATCGTTTCTGCGGCTCGGGTTGTCAAACCATAAGCGTTAAGAGTGCTCACTACAGATTGCAGGGATAGCACCAAATAGCAGCGATCTGCATAGGAGATGGGAAGCATTGTTTATGCTTCCTAACGTTTAACTCGGCACGGATGACTGACACATTAAAATTCAGTTTTATGGGATTATAACATTAAGTTACTATTCCATTACTGTGCCTTAAGTACCTCCTCATCATTTGGCTGAGGGGTACATAAACCACTCTGTCCGGTCTCACGCTCTGATATCCAGAATATGAAGGTATCGTCAGCTAAAAACCTCCCAGGGTTAGGGACGCAGACATATGGGTTGTTAACATTGTACTACGTCACTTCACCGATGGGCACCAGCAACATCCCTGTCCATGGTCATACTCACGTACTAGTGATTACGCCATGGCACTGACTACAGCGCTATGGGTCCAGTCATTGCAACACTGGATAGGATGATCATATCTGCGGGCTATAATAACATGTTTTGTTTATGATTAATCAAGCAGATTAGACAGGGACACAAGACCAAACTAGATGTTGCATATCCCATGGACCTTGGGTTGCGTGTGATCATGCATCTACACCAGTATGTCAAGGTTCCTAAGAGCCTTATAGACTGACAGCAATATTATTAGTTACATAAAATCTTGTTAGAAGGAATCACTACGAACCTTCTCCAGATGGTTATATGGGTCTGGCATATACAGGAGTGTACATTGACATTGAGTCTCACTCCACCAGGACCGCTATACCTCAGCAGCAGGGATGGACCACATCCTAGCGGTTGCAGGATGGTCAAACTATTGATCTGTCCAAATATTCAGAATAAACCTAGTGCCAGATCAGGGGTATTTGCCAACTCTATGTTAGGTATGGTTCATACTTCCTCCTGGTTGAGGGAGGTTACTGTTGCCACTACAGGTGCACAACCTTTTATCCGGTGTTCCGGAAACCGAAAAACTCCGAAAACCGGCCATTTTTTCCAGATGTCGTCTGCGCACCAAAGCTCACGTTTGGCTCCAAACTTGACCCGAAACGACCCACGGCCAACCCAGGTCTGTACTACTGTAGCGGCTGCCTCCTCCCCGGAGACCGGGAGACGGTTAAACATCTGTAAATAATTGCTTAAATGTTAGTCAGTTAGTTTGGAGGTCTTTTATGTGAAGGGGGGGTTGAAGGGGTAAACTTTAATTCTTAGTCCCCTACCTGGTCGGAGAGGCGCGGAGCGGTCAATGCCTTATCGGGTCGCCGTGCAGTAAGCTCCGCAGCGCTGTGGCCGGTGGGGCTGCGGGCGGCGCCGGTTGTAGCTCCGACGCCGGCAACTCTACCCCTGGCTGTGAGGCACTCCAAATCGAGCGCGGCCCGCGGCCGGACGCCCCAGCTCCGCGAATGTCGGGAGTCGGCGGCGTCGCAGCGCTGGGATACCAGCGGGGAGCGGGCAATGCCTTACCGGGTCGCCGTGCGGCAAGCTCCGGCGCGCTGTGGCCGCCGACTCCCAACATTCGCGGACGTCGCTGGATTTGGAGCCGCGCAGCCAGGGGTAGAGTTGCCGGGGTCGGAGCTCCAACCGGCGCCGCCCGCGGCCGGACGGAGCCCCCAGCTCCGCGAGGTTGGGAGTCGCCGACCAGGTAGGGGACTAAGAATTAAAGTTTCCCCCTTCACCCCTACTCCACCACCACCACATAAAATCCCTCCAAACTAACTGACTAACATTTATGCAATGATTCTCCCGGTCTCCGGGGAGGAGGCAGCTGCTCCAGACTTTTCAAGCCGCCCGCGCTACCTACCTAATCTACGCTAAAAATCTTCCATTCGGAAATCCGAAAATGTCCGAAATCCGACAAGTGTCTGGTCCCAAGACTTTCGGATAAAAGGTTGTGCACCTGTATTATTCATTAATGGCATCAACATGTCTATATCTATGTCATGTCTGAATGCATTCTTAATGTTCACTTATCATTGGCCTACTGATGCAGTGTATGACGCCTGGACTCAGTTCCACGGCATGAAATCACAGAGCTTTACAATCTTCACGTAGTCACTCACGTGACTCCGAAGTAAAATAGTAAGATTAAAGAGAACTTACCAGTTTGAAGTTTGATCTTTATTTTATGAGGAGTAACGTTGAGGGATTACATGCCCTCCGTTCCCAGCCCTCTATCATAAAGTTCAACTGGTATTATGGTTCTCTTATCTTACTATGTTCAGTTCAATAACTGTTATCTGTGATTTCACACCGCTGCTTTGAAGATTGACACGCATGCGTACTGGACGGGGTCTTAAGGTAATCCCTCATCGTTACTCCTCATAAAATTAGGATCAATCTTCAAACTGGTAAATTCTCGTTTAATCTGTATTAATGCTCCTCCTTTCTGTTAAAAAGAAGCACTTAAATGCGAGCTCAATAACATTCTGCCTTCAAGTTAAAACAATGGCTGCACTATTAATGTGAAAGAGGTTTACAAGCAGGGGGTAATAGGATTACATGGGAAAAATCCAAATGTTAACAGCGCAGGTTGGAATCTGCCATCTCAGATCAATCGTATAAATTGATTTTGACTTTCCATATCCCCCTCTGTGCAATGGGTATGATATACACCAAAGGCACGCAACGGCTCTCTGTTGGTTAAATATCCTTCCAGAAATAGTGCATTGATAGCATAACCAGCACAAAAAACAGCTTTCATAGAAAGTTATAGTCAGTCAAACAGTGTATAGACAGGCCCTTTGGCCCAACTTGCCCATACCGGCCAACCTGCCCCAGCTACTGTAGTCCCACCTGCCTGAGTTTGACCCATATCCTTCCAAACCTGTCCATATCCTATCCATGTACTTGTCTAACTCTTTCTGAAACGTAGGGATCGTCCCTGCCTCAACTACCTCCTCTGGCAGCTTGTTCCATACACCCACCACCCTTTGTGTAAAAAAGGTACCCCTCAGATCCCTATTAAATCTTTTCCCCCTAGGTCCTCTGGTCCTCGATTTCCCTACTTTGAGCAAGACACACTGTGGATCTGCCCAAGTTATTCCTCTCATGATCTTATACACCTCCATAAATTCACCCCTCATCCTCCTGCGCTCCAAGGAAATGGAGTCCCAGCCTACTCATCCTCTCCCTGTAGTTCCGACCCTCCAGTCCTGGCAACATCCTCGTAAATCTTCTCTGCACCCTTTCCAGCTTGAGAAAATCTTTCCTATAACACGGTGCCTGAAACCGAACACAATACAAAATGCGGCCTCACCAACGGCATATACAACTGCAACATGACCTCCCTACTTACCTACTCAATGCTCTGACTGATGAAAGTGGAGGGCTTAAAATGAAAGGAAGGGTAAGTGGATACTAAACCTGGATTTATTCACTACACTGAAATCTCCTGCAGAAATCTATCTTTTCATGACAGATTCACAAAAGCCAATTCACGAGAACTCAATAACACATGAAAATAGGAGCAGGAATGGTCATTAGGCTCATCAGGCATGTCCCTCTATTTAATGTGATCATGGTTGATCACACGCTGGTCTCAACACTTTGTCAGTGTCATTTGTCCATATCCTTTATTCCACACTTTCAAATATTTGTCCACTTACACTTTAAATACTTCTAGTGGTCCACCCTGCCTCAGGGTCCATAATCCCAAAGGTTCAGCGTCCTCTTCAAGAATAAATTTATACGTACCTCATTTTAGATGATTGTCTCATTATCTTGTAGTTCGTTGGAGGTTCTTTCAACTGTAAAATCCCCCCCACCATCTACTCTGGCAAGCCCTCTTCAGACCTCACATGTTTCAATATGGTCACCACTTATTTCTTCCAGGCCCATAAGAAGATATGATAATATCTAGGTATGATAATAAAACAAGGTTGATTAATTAGTTGTACTTGTTCCTGTGGCGTCACAGATGTTTTAAGAGAATACGCACAGCATGTTAAGATGGTACAGTCAGGAGAACTGCTGCTTCTAAACACCAGAGACCAGGTTTAATTCTAATATTTGATGCCATCTGTGTGAAATTTGCATGTTCTCCCTGTGACTGCATATGTTTCCTCTGGGTGCTCTGGTCCGCCCTGCATTCCTAAAACATAGTCATAGAGTCATTCTGCACGGAAACAGGCCCTTCAGCCCAACTTGCTCATGCCAACCAACATGCCTGATCTGCACTCTTCCCGCCTGCCTGCGTTTGGCCCATATCCCGCTAAATATGTCCTATCCATGTACCTGGCCAACTGTTTCTTAAACATTGCAATAATAATGTTCCCCAACATCGTGAGCAATGTTGGGCACCATATCCGAGGAAGGATGTGCTGGCCTTGGAGAGGGCCTAGAGGAGGTTTGCAAGAATGATCCTAGGAATGAATGGGTTAACATATTATAAGCATTTGACGGCACTGGGCCTGTACTCGCTGGAGTTTAGAAGAATGAGGTGGGACCTCATTGAAACATACTGCATAGTGAAAGGCTTGGATAGAGAGGATGTGGAGAGGGTGTTTCCATTAGTGGGAGATCTAGGACTAGAGGTTATAGCCTCAGAATTAAAGAACGTTCTTTTCAGAAAGAGATGAGGAGGAATTTCTTTAGTCAGAGGGTGGTGAATCTGTGGAATTCTTTGCAACAAAAGGCTGTGGAGATCAAGTCGATGGATATTTTTAAGGCAGATATAGATAGATTCTTGATCAGTACAGGTGTCAGGGGTTATGGGGAGAAGGCAGGAGAATGGGGTTAGGAGGGAGGAACATTTAGACAGGTACATGGATAGGACAGGTTTGGAGGGATATGGGCCCAATGCAGGCAGGTGGGATGTGTATAAATGGGGTTGGCGGCACGGGCAAGGAGGGCCGAAGGACCTGTTTCCATGCTGTAAATCTCTATGCCTCTATTTCCTGAGGCCACTGAATAATTAGAAAGTGCCTAAGAACAGAAGTAGGTCATCCAGCAAGGTCCTTTCTATTGATCGTCCCTGATTGGTACCACAACTCCTCCACAACAATCAATCCCTTATCGAACTAAACTGCAATGTAAACACAATATTCCATAGTTGCTGGGATCTTGAGCAAGCCCAAAGTGCCTGAGAAACTCAGATGGTCAGGCAGCATCTGTGGAGGGAATGGACAGATCATGACACGTTTCAGGTCATGACACTTCTTCAGATTGACAGGTGTAGGAAGAAGAAAGCTAAAAAAGAGAGAAGCTGCTTTAAAATGTACAGTAAATGTTCATGTTTCTCTTCCTGCAGATGTTGCCTAACCTGTTGTGTGGTGTCAGCATTCTCTATTTTCATTTGGGTTTGTTGATTTGATGAATAATAGGAGGATCCTTGTTATTAAGTGCCTTTCCTGTGCCAGACTACATCTGCCCCTCTGATCTCTCAAACAAATGGCTCCTGCCCCCGCCCCCCCCCCCCCCCCCCCCCCCCCCCCCCCCCCCCCCCCTCCCCCCCTGCATCACTAGGGAGTGCAGTCACTTTTGCAACTGTTCATTCTCAGCCTTTCCTACCTTCCAGTAAATATGTGGGATACCAGGCCTAAACAGTCTTGCCATGTTCCATCCACAACAAAACTGCAACAAATTCAGGGGACCCACGCAAAAATCGAATCCCCATATTTGTGTCCTGAAGCTGAAGTTGGACTTGGCCTAGAATTCAGTGGTGCAGCCTAAACCTTCGGTGGGCGGCATGGTGGTGCAGCGGTAGAGTTGCTGCCTTACAGCGTTGGTTACCCGGGTTTGATCTTGTCTATGGGTGCTTGCCTGTACCGAGTTTGTGCGTTCTCCCCGTGACCCGAGTGGGTTTTCTCTGGGATCTCCGGTTTCCACCCACACTCCGAAGACGTATGGATCTGCAGGTCAATTGGCTGGGTATAATTTCCAATTTGTCCCTTGTGCGAGTGGGATAGTGTCAGTGTACAGGGATCACTGGTCGGTGTGGACTCGGTGGGCGCAAGAGCCAGTTTCAGCGCTGTATCGAGAGCCTCCATCGAGAGCCTGCTGACATACTGCATTACAGCATGGTATGGCAGCTGCATCATGGCAGACAGGGAGAGGCTTCAGAGGGTAACTAGGACAGCGCAGAAGATCATTGGCTGCCCTCTCCCCTCCCTGATGGATATCTTCACCTCCCGCTGCCTTAGCAGGGCAAAGAATATCATCAAGGACAGCTCCCATCCTGCGTTTGGACTGTTCAACCTGCTGCCCTCTGGAAGGCGCTATAGGTGCATCAAATCCAGGACAAATAGACTCAGGAATAGTTGTTTTCCGAAAATTATAACTATTCTAAATTCACACATGCACTGACTTCACAGCCCAACACCTGGACTTCCATCTGTATATATGTATATATGTATGTAGCGCCGCAGAATTGTGCACCTATTCTCCCCCCCCCCCCCCCCCCCCCCTTCCTTCTGTTTTGTTGTTTTCTTCTTTCTTGTTTTTTGTACTAAATTATATGTATGCACTGAGTACGAGCAGCTTTTAATTTCATTGAACATGTATAGTGACAATAAATGGCATATCTATATCTATATCTATCTATCTCAAGACTAAACTAAAACTAAACTAAGCTGTCCGCAACATTGTGAGGAACATATAACATCATTGATAACTTGGCAAATATCAAGATACAACTTTACCAGTAATTCATCGACTGAGCTCATGCTCCCACCACCCAATGCTTAAATAGAAAGCTGTAAGTCTTAAGGAATAACATGTGTGGTGTCACCATTCAGGGTCGGGATAGGAGCTACCATTTTGATATCAGAGTATCTGCAACAGGTAAGTGTACTTTTTTCTCTGCGTCACTAGGGAGTGCAGTCACTTTTGCAGCTGGGAGCAAGATCTAGACAATATATCTCTCGTTTAATATCACATAATTTAAATCTAAGCAATTTTAGCCTCACTCCATCTCTCCAAGTCAGTACCTATTTACCATGTGGAGCGCTGAAGTCAGTTTTATGATGCCCAAAGGTGCATTTGTGAATAAATTGTCATTGGAACTCCAAGTAATTTTTTTTTCTCAAAAACGATAGCTCGAGGATTGCAGTGAGAGCCTTGATCGCGAATACTCCAATTAGGGCTGGAATTCAGCAGCCTTTTATAAATAATTCATAAGTAAATGTATAAATAATGTACACATTTATTAATAATAAAAATCTTTATCATTACATTTATTCAAACACTAATTTTGAATTTGTACAACATGCTTTCTCATGCAGGTCACTCTATCGCAACAGATTTTTTTTCCGGGGCAATTCTGCCTCTCTTTTCCAATTATATTATCAGAGTTTAATTTCTTGTGATATTTATGATTTTTGGACTGCTAATTCAGGAAACAATGCCAAGGCAGCCTCAGAAGGGATGCAACACAGGCTCGATAAGGAGTCAAGGCAATAATAATTGCCTTTGCTATTGTCAATGGGCATTAAGGAAAATAAAATCTCTCAGGCATAACATGTTACATAAAACAACAAATAAATAACATTGAAATAAATGTGGCACTAGTATATGAACAATATCTCCTATCATTGATATTGCATGCTGTAAATAATACTTTCTACCAAGACAATGCAAATAAAGGCTTTCTGTGTGCTATAGAGGTTTTAAACACTGTTCTTAACAAAGTTTATCCTTCAACCAACACCAAAAAATGCTTGGAAAGAAGGTGCTGCTTTATATTTTACACTATACTAAGTGGGATCCGTTGGGTCCCAGCTTCACACGGGAGGGCTGGTCCCCAACGCAATATTCCACCCTTCCACCAATTCCAATACACACACGCGCACACAGCTGAGCGCGGCCTATCCACAGTGGGGCTTTCGCAGTCAGCGGCACTTCTGCAATCGGCGCGACCTCTGCACTAACCGGGAATAACGCAGTCAGTGCAACCTGTCCACTAAGTCACGAAACGAGCGGGACGTTTGGACTTAACACAGTTGGACCTAATAAAGCATTTATTTCTTCCAAATACAGTCGGACCTAATAAAGCATTTATTCCTTCCAAACACAGTTAGACCTAATAAAGCATTGCAGTTTCAAGCACAGGCAGGGCAGCAGGCCAAACAACTCATGGAATTGTCATTTCATTTCATTTCATTTCCAATTAAGCATTGCACTTTCAAGCACAGGCAGGGCAGCAGGCCAAACAACTCATGGCATTGTCATTAAGGGCTAACAAATCATTTATTGCAAGTACATTGCAGACTCACAGTTCAGTTGATTCACAGCTTAGAATTACAGTTGTGGCGTCTCCCTCGCGATCTTGCAGAGTGACTGACTCACTTCCAGGCATCCAGGGTTTCATAGACCTGCTCCTCCCACTCCCCCTGGAAGGGGTGTTACCTTCATCACATTGATTGACAGGCGAGAGGACCAATCAGCTGATCTCGAGGTTTTTTTAAACGCTCATAAATTTTTTATTTTATTTTTTTTATCGATGGGAAAAATCCTTGGGGCTGTCTCAGCGGAGGAGGACTGTGACTAAGATGGCCAAAGATTACAGCGATACAGGGTAGCGTTTTTTTTTAAATCAATATGCAACACAGACTGTGGTCAAGATGAGACTTTTAATTATATAGATAGAAACAAAGTGTTGATAAACTCAGTGAGAAAGGCAGCATCTTGGGAGAACATGGATAGATTATTTTTATGGATTGGGATCCTTCTTTAGACTGACCCAATAAACACTGCCTTTAAACAGAAAAAGACTGGAAGTAGTCAGCAGATCTTCTTCTTGCAAATGAAACATAAACCAAAGGAATAGTTAGATTTTAATCCGGGTGTTGAACAGCCAGGTTGTTGTCTCTGCGTCAATGTCTTCCAGGCCCTGAGCTCCAGTTGGTGGGTGGTAGAGCGGACACCCAGAGATGATGGTTGGCTGTCCGTGGTTCTGCTCCGCATTCACAGGCTGGGCTCTGGCGGAGTCCCTATCTCCACATGCTGGCATTGAAACGCCCAATTCCAGTACAAAGTCTGTTGAGCTTCACCCGTGCTCCTCTGGGGAGGTCAGACCCTGGACAGCTGTTATCTGGTGAAGAGATGTAGCTGTGTAATGGAGATGAGGTCAGCAGATCAGGCAGCATTTGTGAAGGGCAAATCCAGTTAATACTTTTGGTGATGAACCTCCATCACCACCATTCAGGAGAATGCTCATTGATTGGAAATTGTTCACACTGCTTCATTCTCCATAGATGATACCTGTCTTGGTGAATTTAGTACAGTTTAGTTTAGAGATACAGCACAGAAACAGGCCCTTCAGCCCAACGAGTCTATGCCAACCAACGACCCCCGCACACTAGCAATATCCTACACACACAATATCCTACACAATATACAATTTTTTACCAAATCCAATTAAACTACAAACCTGCACGTCTTTGGAGTGTTGGAGGAAACCGGAGCTCCCGGGGAAAATCCACGCGGCCATGAGGATGACCTGCAAACTCTGTACAGACAGCACCCGTAGTCAGGATCAAACTCAGGTCTCTGGCACTGTAAGACAGCAACTCTACCGCCGTGCCACCATATTTCCAAAATGTTCCAGTTATATTTCATATTTCCATAACCAAGGACTATTTACTTTCAGATAGTTTGGTCCTATAGTGGGACCTTGCTTGTGTAAACTGCCCGTTGTATGTTTCCATGGCGACCACACTTCAACATCATTCCATTAATTGAAAAGCTCGTTGCGTCATCTTCACATTGCGTTAGTTGGCAGAATCCATGTTTGCTTGATTGTTTTGTACCTCAGAGCATACAGGTATATCTTTTTTTTTGCTTAGGTCTTAATACTAATAGTTTGAATGGCTGAAGCATCTTATTTCCTAAGTGGAACTAGTCATAGAGTGTAAATAGAGTAATAGAGTATTACAGTAGGGAAACAGTCCTGACATCGGTGGTGGGGAAGATGCTGGAGTCAATTATGAAAGATGAAATAGCCACACATTTGGATAGCAGTAACGGGATCGGTCCGAGTCACCATGGATTTACGAAGGGGAAATTATGCTTGACTAATCTTTTGGAATTTTTTGAGGATGTAACTAGGAAAAAGGGCAAGGGAAAGCCACTGGATGTATTGTACCTGGACGCCCAGAAAGCATTTGAAACAGTGCCACATAGGAGATTAGTGGGCAAAATTAGAACACATGGTATTGGGGGTATGGTGCTGACATGGCTGGATAATTGGATGGCAGACAGGAAACAAAGAGTAGGGATTAACGGGCCCCTTTCAGAATGGCAGGCAGTGGCTAGTGGAGTAACGCAAGGCTCGATGCTGGGACCGTAGCTACAGTATATATCAATGATTTGGATGAAGGATCCAGCATTGAAACCGGCCTTTTGGCCAGCAAGTCTGCGCCATCCATCAATCACCCCACACACTAACACTAGTCTACACTCTGGGGACAATTTACAATTTACAGAAGCCATTTAACCTACAAACTTGCATGTCTTTGGAGTGTGGGTGGATACTGGAGTACCCGGGAAAAAACCCACGGGGTCAGAGGGAGACCGTACAAACTCCGTACAGACAATACCTGGAGTCAGGATCGAACCCGGGTCTCTCGTGCTGCAAGGCAGCAACTCTACCGCTGTGCCATCATGCCGGGCAGGGGCAGGGAGAAGAATTTGGGCAGTACATTAAATGCCACCAGGCTTTGAAAGATGCCCGCATACTGAATGTAAATAAAGAAAAATCTAAAAATAAACATTCATCAGAACTAGTTGGCTGTTTAACCGTTGAACTGATGAAGTGGCTTGGATCTGAATTAGTGATCTTAGATTAATATTGTAGCCGATTACTCCACAGTTATCATTGCAGGCAATATATAACATTGGCCTGTTTAATGTTATGACCATTACACTAATTAATAATTAATACAGTAAAATATAAATATGTTGCACACAATTCACCATTACGCAGTTTTGCTGCGGCAGCAAGATTGCGCTTGTCTCTTAAAGTGAACTATTACAAAATCCAATTACGGAAAAACAAGCTTCCGCTGCACCAATTATTGACATGGGAGCAATTTAGAACCCTAATTGTCTTTCTACTCATCGCCTTGCTAAGACGGTGCTGCAGTGGCATGTAGGAGCACGCTGGAAAATATCACTTTCACTGCTACTGCACATGTTGCATGAAACAAATTAACACAACACATCCAGTAACCTCCAACACACAGCGTGCTGAAACCCGTTAATTATTCCCCAGTGAATACTTTGAGGAAATAAAGTTCAGGTTTTCAGCATGAGTACTAGGTAAGGAAGATTCACCTTTATACAGCAATGTGAAACATCCCATTATGGGCGGTACGTTGGTGCAGCGGTAGAGTTCCTGCCTTACAGCGGCAGAGACCCGGGGTCAATCCTGACTCTGGGTACTGTCTGTACGGAATTTGTACATTCTCCCCGTGACCTGCGCGGGTTTTCTCCGGGAGCTCTGGTTTTCTCCCACACTCGAAAGACATACTGGTTTGTAGGTTAATTGGCTGGGTATAATTGTAAATTGTCCGTACTGTGGGTAAGACAGTGTCAATGTACAGGGATCACTGGCTGGAGGGCCTGTTTCCGTGCTGCATCTCCAAACTCCCCCCCCCCCCCACCCACCCTTTACTATCTTCAATCGGACTTTACTGTTCTTTATCTTGCACTGAACGTTATTCCTTTTATCATATATCTGTACACTGTGGACGGCTTGTTCGTATGTACAGTCATTTAACTGGCTAGTTGGCATGCCACAAACAATTTCATTGTGCCACATTACATATAACAACAAACTAAGCTAAACAAAACTCAATCTGCCTCAGAACTAAATTAACATTTCACATACAATGCATTACGCTGAGGCCCATTTGCTAATATCCTCTGAATCCAAGCATGAAACAGATATTGACACCACCACATACCTTAAACAGATTTCCACTGGAAATTAATTGAGCTGTCAGAGGAGGTAATTGAGGAAGGATCTATAACACCTTTTAAGAAGAAACTTGCCCAGTTATATGGATAGGAGAGGTTTAATGGGATATGGGATAAACATTGGCAATTAGGACTAGCTTAGATGGGGCATCTTGATTGGCACAATTGGGCCTCTACTTGCTGGAGTTTTAATAGAATGAGGAGGACCTCATTGAAACTTACCGAATAGTGAAAGGCCTGGATAAAGTGAATGTGGAGAGGATGCTTCCGCTAGTGGGAGAGTCTAGAGCTAGAGGTCATAGCCTCCAAATAAATGGATGTTCCTTTAGGAAGATGAGGTGTTGTTTCTTTATTCATAAATTCTTGATTGGGGTGGGTGTCATGGGTTGTGGGGAGAAGGCAGTAGAATGGGGTTGAGAGAGGAAGATAGATCAGCCATGATTGAATGGTGGAGTAGACTTGATGGGCCAAATAGCCTAATTCTGATGCTATCACTTATGAACATGAACTTATGAATGGCCTGTTTGCATGCAATAAAGCTCTATGACTGCTAATAGTCAGTTTATCAATCTATATTTCACAAACCTTTTCAATTGTTGCAATCGAGAAGGATGTAATTTGGCCCATCATAAGATGAGAAGATATTGGAGCAGGAATAGGCCACATGGGCATTCACACCCGCTCAGATATTCATCCAGGTTATGCCTGATTTTCAACAATATAATTTTCCTGCACTAACCCCTTGCCATTAATGTCTAGATATCTATTGATATCTGCTTCTGAATGCATATCATAACTGCGCCTCCACCATCTGCCAAGATAGAGAATTACATCAAGCCTTTCATTCTCTGTGGGACGGAATATTCCCTCATCTTAGTCACTCATCTTAACACTGCCAACCCCTTAGTCTGAACTGTTCCCCACCCCAGTCATAAGTTCATAAATTCTAGGAGGAGAATGAGGTCATTCCGCTATTCAAGAGAGAATTAGATTTAGCTCTTAGGGCCAAAGGAATGAAGGGATATGGGGAAAAAGCAGGTACGGGGTACTGATTTTGGATGATCAGCCATGATCATATTGAATGGTGGTGCTGGATCGAAGGGCTGAATGGTCTGCTCCTGCACCTATTTTCTATGTTTCTATCAAGAGGGGAGGAGACAGTAAGAACTACCTGAAATTAGAGAAGTTAATGTTCATACCGCTGGGGTACAAACTGCCCAAGCAAAATAAGTGGTTCTGCTCCTCCAAATTCCGGTGGTCCTCACTCTGGCCATGGTGGAGGCCCAGGACAGAAAGGTCAGATTCGGAATGGGAGGGGGAGTTGAAGTGCTGAGCCACCGGGAGATCAGGTTGGTTATTGCGAACCGAGCAGAGGTGTTCGGCGAATCGATCGCCGAGCCTACTCTTGGTCTCATCGATGTAGATCAGCTGACATCTACAGCAGCGGATGCAATAGATAAGATTGGAAGAGGTACAGGTGAACCTCTGTCGCACTTGGATAGACTGCTTGGGTCCTTGAATGGAGTCAAGGGGGGAGGTAACTTGGTCTTCAGTCTTAGACATCTCAGTCAGAGGAAACGTCCTTCCTTCCTGTATCTAGACTTACTGATGTCCTGTATCTAGCCTGTTGAACCCTTTCAAAATGTTCTACGTTTTGTTGCTGTCTGCTTTTCTCATTGTGCTCAATCTAATCACAAATGGCATATTTGTTATTGGCATGTTATTATTATTATTGTCACCAGACCAAAAAACAGTGAAACATTTTGTGTTAGGTTCTATCCAGGTAAAAATAGCAACAGGGCGGCTGTGGTAGCACAGCGGTAGAGTTGCTCCCGTACAGTACTTGCAGCACCAGAGACCTGGGTTAGATCCTGACTACGAGTGCTGTCTGTACGGAGTTTGTATGTTCTCCCTGTGAACACGTGGGTTTTCTCCGAGATCTTCAGTTCCCTCCCACACTCCAAAGATGTGTAGGTATATAGGTTAATTGGCTTGGTGTGTGTATAAAATTGTCCCTAGTGTGTGTAGGATTGTGTTAATGTACAGGGGTCGCTGGTCGGTGTGGACTCAGTGGGCCAAATGGCCTGTATCTCTAAACGAAACTAAAAAGGCGAGTACAATCAAATGTTACATATACACAGTACTGTACACTGTGAATGGATCGATTGTAATCATGTGTAGTCTTTGGGTGATCACAGAGGAAAAGGACTGAACTCTCTGATGCCTTTCCCCACAGTCGCAAAGTTTGATTCTGTTGTGGGGGGACATTCATGTTGAATTCTATAATGTGTTGTGTCATTTTTCTTTAAAAAAAAAATGTTCTATGGATGTACGGAAAATTAATTATTTCTTCGATGTAAAGCAATGCGAGTTGATTTTTTTTTTTTTTTTAATTATTTTATTTTATTAGAAGTAAGTACAATCATATGGCACCAAAGTGCCTAATATATATTTTCATAATACATTTTATGTACAGCTTCTTTTTTTTTTTGTTATATTAAAGAAAGATTAGAATAAGAAAAATAAGTTAGATAGTAAAGGATAGAAAGACGTGAGATATATAGTGTGTGAAGAAAAAGAAAAAAGACGAATGAGTGAAGAAAGTTGAGAAAAAGAAAATAGAAAAAAGAGAATAAAACATTAAAAAATAAAAAAAATATTAAAAAAAGTAAGGAGATCATTGTTTATAATCTTGACCAGTTGATTTAAAGTGAGTTGATTTAAACGTGCTATATAAATAAAATTAACGTACTTACTTACTTACTAGTGGATAGTTATATGGATGGGAAGGGAATGGAGGGTTATGGTCTGAGCGCAGGTATATGGGACTTGGGGAGATTATGTGTTCGGCACGGACTAGAAGGGTCGAGATGGCCTGTTTCCGTGCTGTAATTGTTATATGGTTATATTATATGGTTATATAGTCTTTCCACTGACTGGTTAGCATGCAACAAAATCTTTCCACTGTACCTTGGTACCCGTGACAATAAACTAAACTGAGTTAAACTACCTGAGTACAAGTATAAAAAGAAAAAGGAAACAGAGTACAGAATATAGTGTCACAGCCACAGTAAGAAGAGGGGTGAAATGTAAAGCCGCGCGAGGGATATGTGTGGAAGCGGACAGGAGAAAAGAGAAAGAGGGGGAATAAAAGGGAAATGAGTCACTTGGGGATGGGAGACGAGTATAGATTCCTCCTTATCTGAGGAAAGATATTCTTGCCATAGAGGGAGTACAGAGAAGGTTCACCAGACTGATTCCTGGGATGTCAGGACTTTCATATGAAGCAAGACTGGATAGACTCGGCTTGTACTCGCTAGAATTTAGAAGATTGAGGGGGGATCTTATAGAAACTTACAAAATTCTTAAGGGGTTGGAAAGGTTAGATGCAGGAAGATTGTTCCCGATGTTGGGGAAGTCCAGAACAAAGGGTCACAGTTTAAGGATAAAGGGGAAGTCTTTTAGGACCGAGATGAGAAAAACATTTTTGACACAGGGAGTGGTGAATCTGTGGAATTCTCTGCCACAGAAGGTAGTTGAGGCCAGTTTATTGGCTATATTTATGATGGAGTTAGATGTGGCCCTTGTGGCTAAAGGGATCAGGGGGTATGGAGAGAAGGCAGGTACAGGATACTGAGTTGGATGATCAGCCACGATCATATTGAATGGCGGTGCAGGCTCGAAGGGCCGAATGGCCTACTCCTTCACCTATTTTCTGTGATTCTATACAAGGGAGAGGAATGAAGCAGGGTGACTGGGTTGGATGAAGGTGGAAGAAATGCATTCCACTGGGTTCAGGGGATATGGGGCAGGGGGAAGAGAAGAGGTAGGGTTGAGTATTACTTGATATTGGAGAATTCATTTCAACCCATTAGGTTGTAAGCTACCCAAGTGGAATAAGAGGCAAAGTTCCTCCATTTAGTGTGTGGCCTAACTGTGACAATGTGAAGGCCAAGGACAGAAAGGTCTGTATGGTAATGAGAAGGCGAGTTAAAATGGTTAGCAACCGGGAGATCCAGCAGACATTGGCAGATCTAGCGCAGGTATTCAGCAAAATGGTTGCCTAGTCTACTCTTGGTCATGTCAATGTAAAGGAGGCCACACTAGGAGCACTGAATACAGTGAATGAGGTTAGAGAGATGCACTTGAACCTCTGACTCACCTGGAAGGTCTGCTAGGGTCCCTGGGTGGAAGTGAGGGAGGAAGTGTACATCTCAAGAGAGGTCAAGAGAGGTTTATTGTCATGTGTCCATGATAGGATAATGACATTCTTTACTTGCTGCAGCACAACAGAATATTGTAGGCATAAATACAGAACAGATCAGTGTGTTTATATACCGTAGACCACATATATACACATAAATAAACAGATAAAGTGCAATAGGCTGTTATACTTCAGAGTTTGTTTGAAGTTGTGTTTAATAGTCTGATGGCTGTGGAGTAGAAGCTGTTTCAGAACTGGATGTTGTAGATTTCAGGCTACTGTACCTTCTACCTGATGGGAGCGGAGAGATGAGTGTGTGGCCAGGATGGTGTGGGTCCTTGATGATGTTGGCAGCCTTTTTGAGGCAGCGACTGCGATAGATCCCCTCGATATAGGAAGGTCAGAGCCGATGATGGACTGGGCAGCGTTTACTACTTTTTGTAGTCATTTCCGCTCCTGGATGCTCAAGTTGCCGAACCAAGCCATGATGCAACCGGTCAGCATGCTTTCTACTGTGCATCTGTAGAAGTTTGAGAGAGTCGCAGGGGAAAGTACTTAGACGATCGATCATTGTGCTCTTTTCCAAAAATAAGGCCCTTTATTTATGCTTTACCAGGAAGAGGGGGTGGTTGTAAATTGGATATTGGATACAAGAATGGATATAAACAAATGCCATGAATTTTCTGCTTTTAAGATATATTGTCTAAATTGTTCAGCATTTTCAGTTTAGTTTAGTTTAGTTTAGTTTAGTTTAGTTTAGTTTAGTTTAGTTTAGTTTAGTGTTGATTAGCTTAGAGCGTGGAAACAGGCCCTTCAGCCTAACGTCCATGCCAACCATGATCACCCATACTCTACTTCTTTCCTATAGGCTTGACACAAATTACAGAAGCCAATAAACCTACAAGCCTGCGCATCTTTGGAATGTGAAAGGAAACCTGAGCACCCGGAAAAAACCCACACGGTCAAAGGGGGAACGTACAAACTCCGTACAGACAGCACCCGTAGACATGATCGAACCTGGGTCACTGGAGCTGTAAGGCACCAACTCTACTGCTGCACCACTGTGCCATCGTTTGGATGAAACATTAAACTAAGGCCCCTCTGTGTCTTGTGTAGGGAGAACTGCAGATTCTGGTTTATACCGAAGACAGACACAAAACGCTGAAGTAACTCAGCGGGTCAGGCATCATCTCTGGAAAAAAGGAATAGGCGACGTTTCGTGTTAGAACTCTTCTTCAGACTGAAAGAAGGGTTCTGACCCAAACGACACCTATTCCTTTTCTCCAGAGATACTACCTGATTCTTCTGTGTCTTAATAAACATGGAAGTACTTATTTAAAGGAAGAGTAGCAGAATTATCCCTGGGGTTATCCCTTAGCTGACATTTTGAGAACAGGTTGCCTGGTCTATACATATATATATATATATATACATATACATATACATATACATATATATATACATATATATATACAAATAGATACATATACATATATACACACATTCCTATTATATCATTCCCCTCCTCACTTTAAACCTGTGCCCTTTTGTTCTTGCTTCCCGTACCTTGGGTAAAATATTGTGCATTCACCACATTCATCTATTGCCCTCATGAATTTATACACCTTGAAATATTGAACAACTTGAGAGGTCTGAGACGGATGTGAATTATAGTAATGCAAATCTATTTTTGCTTTTTCTTGCTATCAGGTAGAGAAATGAAACACACACTGTTTCATTTAATATAAAGACATCAGACAAGATTTGACCTTCACTAAAGTTTGAACGCTATCAATAACTGCGATAGCTCAGCTCTCTGAGCTCAAAGAGTTCTTGTTCTTGGAATTTTATGAACATGATCATTTAAACAAGACAATTGAGATTATAATGTCGCAACAGTGGAAGAATTACATTTCCTTTGATTTAACCAGTAGAGCTCCATTCATAGATATGGGATTGTTGTAGTTACAAGCTTACCTTACAAACATTTGTTAAAAAGCATTGCTCAGTGTACAAAGACAAGATAAAGTGTAGGAAGGAACTGCAGATGCTGGATTAAACAGAAGATAGACAATCCCAATTATTTTTATAAATACATAAGGAGGAAAAGGGTAACTAGAGAGAGAGAGAGAGAGAATGGGACCTCTCAGGAACATAAGCGGTCACCTCTGTGTGGAGCCACAGGAGATGGGCAAGATCCTTCTCCTTTGTATTTCCCGAGGAGAAAGACAATAGGACGGAGGAACTTGGGGCAGTCAGTGGAAATGTCTTGAGAGCATTCAACGTTACCGTCGAAGAAGTACTGAAGGTACTATCGTGTATGAAGATAGACAAATCTCCAGGGCCTGATCAGATATATACATGAACATTGTGGGAATCTAGAAGATGTGAACAAAAAGGTCAATGAGGGCAGAGCTGTAGATGGACTTCAGTAAGGCGTTCAACAAGGTTCTGCATGGTAGCTGCTCTGGAAGGTTAGATCACATGGGGTCCAAGGAGAGACAGCTGAATGGTAGCAAATTAGCTCCATGGAAGGAAGCAAAGGGGGGTGATGGAAGGTTGCTTCTCGGACTGGAGGCTTGTGACCAGTGGTGTGCATCAACGTTCGGTGCTGAGCCCATTTCTGTTTGTCATCTACATCATTGACTTGGATGAGAACATGCAAGATTAGCAAGTTTGTTGATGATACAAAAGTGAGTGGTTTTGCTGATAGTGAAGATGGTTGTGAAAGATTGCGGCAGGATCTGGATCGATGGCCAGGTGGGTCAGAGGGAAGGTTGATGGAATTTAATACAGAGAAGTGTGACGTGTTACATTTTGGAACGTAGAACAAGGGCAGGACCTACACAGTAAATGACAGGCCCCTTGGGAGTGTTGTAGAGCATAGGGATCTAGGAGTGCAGGTGCATGGTTCCTTGAAGGTCGAGTCGCAAGTAGATAAATTGGTGAAAAAAGCTTTTGGCACTTTGGCCTTCATCCGTCAGAGTATTGAGTATAGAAGTTGGGAGGTCATATTGCAGTTGTATTAGACGTTGGTGAGTGCATTTGGAATATTGTGTTTAAGTAGGAACTGCAGATGCTGGAAAATCGAAGGTAGACAAAAGTGCTAGAGAAACTCAGCGGGTGCAGCAGCATCTATGGAGCAAAGAAAATAGGCAATGTTTTGGGGACAAAGGTGCTGGAGAAACTCAGCGGGTGCAGCAGACCTCCTCTTCCTTTGTCCTTTCTTCTTCCCCCACCCTACATCAGTCAGAAGAAGGGTTTTGGCCCGGAACGTTGTCTGTTTCCTTCGCTCCATAGATGCTGCTGCACCCGCTGAGTTTCTCCAGCACTTTTGTCTACCTTTGGAATATTGTGTTCAGTTCTGTGCACCATGTTATAGGGAAGATATTGTCAAGCTTGAAAGAGTTCAGAAAAGATTTACGAGGATGTTGTCAGGACTAGAGGGTGTGAGCTAAAGGAAGAGATTGAGTAGGCTGGGTCTGTTTTCCACGGAGCGTAGGAGTACATGATCAGCCATGATCATATTGGTGAACTTATAGAGGTTTCTATGAGTACGAGGAGTGAACTTATAGAGGTTTACAAAATCAGAGGAATAGATCGGGTAGATGCACGGAGTCTCTTGTCCAGAGTTGGGGAATTGAGGACCAGAGGACGTAGGTTCAAGGTGAAGAGGAAAAGATTTAGTAGGAATCCGAGAGGTAACTTTTTCACACAGAGGGTGGTGGGTGTATGGAACAAGCTGCCAGAGGAGGTAGTTGAGTCTGGGACTATCCATTTTTTTAAGCAGCATTGGATAGGTACATGAATAGGACAGGTTTGGAGGGATATGGACCAAGCGCAGGCAAGTGGTACTAGTGTAGCTGGGACATGTTAGCCGGTGTGGCCAAGTTGTGCCGAAGGGCCTGTTTCCACACTGTATCACTCTATGACTCTATGATTCTATAGACACAATAAGCTAGTGTAACTCAGTGGGTCAGATCAGCTTTTCGGTCTCACCGAGCAAACAACTAACTATGACCTGTTTCCTTTATCATCGTCACGTTTTTTGCATATCTTTTATACATCTATATAATTAAATGTCTAAACTTGACCACTTCCTGTTTGCACTGTATATTGATTTTTGAAAAAAACGTGACCACTTACGGCTGTGATTTCTGGCCACCTTAGAGTCCCCCAGCAGCTGTCAGGGCCAGAGGATTTTTCCCATTGATGAAAAATAAAAGACTTATTAATGTTTAAATAATGTTGAGATTCTCTTTCCTGTCAATCATGCCATGAAGGCCATGCTCCTTCCAGTGAGAGGGGGAAGAGCTATAAAACCCAGAAGTGTGGGCATGACTCAGTATCTGCAAGATGGGGGAGGGAGAGGGTCACAACTCTCAGTCTGAGCTGGAAATCTACTGAGAATACTGACCTGTGAGTGCCCTTTATGTGTGCCATATGCAACTGTGCCATGTGCAACTGTGTGGCTCGTGAAATGTGTGCCTTTTGCAACTGTGTGCCTTTTGCAACTGTGTGCCTTTTACAACTGTAAAAAAAGATGAAAATATCTAAAATGGATTGTCCACCCTCTCCCCCTTATCTCTCAGACTCTCACCTGTTTTCAGTAGAATATCTGGCAGTTGCTGAGCTGCAAACCTACCACGCCTGAGTTACTGAGCTGTCAGGCCTGAGTGACTGAGCTGCCAGCCCAAGAATCCATTCGGCCCACAATGTCCATACTAGCCCTCTGGAAACCAGTCCCTTCGGCCCACAACACCTATGCTTGCGCTCCAGAAAGCCCCCCAACCCCACACTAGCCAGCAATCTTGGAATTAGTGGAAAGGTAGAATATTGCGTTGGGGGACCAGCCCTCCCGTGTGAACATGGGACCCAATGGGTCCCACAGTGTAGTTATCTATATACTAACTATCTATATACTATGATATACTATGATTTTATATGTACTTTATGATATTTTTTTAATATGCAATGCATTTTTATGTATTGCTGCCCCTTGTCTGGACATCGAGTCTATAATAAAGTTTATTATTATTATTATTATTATTATTATTATTATTATTATTATTATTATTATTATTATTATTATTATTATTAAATTAAAACTCTGATCGTGACCACTTCCTGTTAGCGCTCTATATTGATTTTAGAAAAAATGCTACCATATATCGCTATGATTTTTGGCCATCTTACTCACAGTCCTCCTCCGCTGAGGCAACTCCGAGGTTTTTTCCGATCGATGAAAAATAAAAAAGCATTGAATGTTTAAAAAATCTTGAGATCAGCTGATTAGTCCTCTCACCTGTCAATCACCATGATGAAAGTAACGCCCCTTCCGGGGGGCCAGGAGTATAAAGCCCAGATTGTATGAAATTACATTTGAATTTGGTGGCCTACCTCTGCTTGAAATGGTATGAAATTGCATATGAATTTGGTGGCCTGCACTCTGCTTGAAGTGGTATGAAATTGCATTTGAATTTGGTGGCCAGCACTCTGCTTTAAATGGTATGAAATTGCAATTGAATTTGGTGGCCTGCACTCTGCTCAAAATGGTATGACATTGCATTTGAAATTTGGTGGCCTGCACTATGCTTGAAATGGAATTTCAAGGAATAGCTGTGAGTGAACTGCCACCCCACTAGCCCCGAGTGACTGAGCTGCCACCCTCCAGCCCTGAGTGATTGAACTGCCAGCCCACCAGCCCTGAGTGATTGAGCTGCCACCCCATTAGCTCTGAGTGACTGAGCTGCCAGTGACTGAGCTGCCAGCCCACCAGGCCTGAGTGACTGAGCTTCCAGCCTACCAGGCCTGAGTGACTGCCAGCCCATCAGGCCTGAGTGGGTGAGCTGCCAACCCAATAATCCATTCAGCCCACAATGTCCATACTAGCCCTCTGGAAAGCAGTCCCTTTGGCCCACAACACTCATACTAGCGCTCCAGAAACCCCCCCCCCACTCGCCACCAAGATTGGAATTGGTGGAGAGGTGGAATATTGCTTTGGGGGTCCAGCTCTCCCGTGTCCCAACGGGCCCCACTTAGTCTAGTGTATGTATATATATATATGTATATACACATATACTTATACACATATTTATATATATATTTATAGTAACTGTAGTAGCTATAGTTATTAAACTATATAGTTAGTTCGCAGTGGCAGAGAAGATTAGGGATCACTGGGGAGATCAAATAATTCATCTGAGGGTGTGAGACAAAACAAGTCGGTCGGGGATGTAGTTAAGATCAGGTTACATTTATTTGTCTAATTTGGAACCAGCAAAGCATACAGGAACAAGATCAATCCTATTGGCTTGGCTTGCCTCCATCACAATTGGAAGCATGAAAATCGAACTAGTCTGTTTTATCCTCAACACATTGTTAGGAAGCATCTGAATAATAAATTTATTCAGGCGTTTCCTGTGTCTGTTTCTTATTTATCTGTTCTATGGTTACCAGAATGAAAAGAAAATTTCAATAATCTATAAACCCAGATGAAATGACTGGAATTTAGATAAAAATGGATTCCCAAAAGCATTGTATTGTAACGGGAATTATTTCTGCTGCAGAAAGTACCTTTTAATCATCTACTTCTGTTTCACTCTATGGCTGTGGGACATAATTGCGATGCCTCTCTGGTGCTTGCTGTTCCATAATCTAAGTTTCACAAAATCTTATTCATTAGTTTTATTTTCTCATTTCATTGAGCAGCATTACATCCTTTACAAAGTGGATTTATAAGCAAATCTATTTTTCTGCTGGTAGGTACACACATAATTGGAAACGCAAGGAATTACAGATAGTTATAGTTTAATAAGGAACTGCAGAAGCTGGAAAATCGAAGGTAGACAAAAATACTGGAGAAACTCAGCAGGTGAGGCAGCATCGATGGAGCGAAGGAAATAGGCGACGTTTCGAGTCGAGACTCTTCTTCAGACTGATGTGGGGATGGGGGGGGGGGGGGCAAGAAGAAGAAAGGAAGATGCGGAGAGTGGCATATAGTAAGTGAGACAGGTAGTTATAGAGTCATGGAGTCATATAATGGGAGAGATTGTTATAGTCATAGAGTCATACAGTGTGGAAACATGCCCTTCGACCCAATTTCCCCAAGCTGACCAACATGCCCTATCAACACTACTCCCAACATGCCCTATCAACACCACCACGACCTCGGGTGGACTATGAGGAGGAGAACTGGATATTTTTAGTGCCTTCCCTCACAGTGAATTCTGCTGTGGGGGGACGTTTCTTGTTGATTTCTATAGTGTACTGATCTGTGTCTTTTTTCTTTTTCTTTTTTATTTTATATGGGTTTATTGACATTTAATCTATTCAATTAGTTTAATCAATCTCTGTAAAGCACTTTGGTTCAAAGTGATTTTGTTTAAAAGTGCTATATAAATAAATATTACTTACTTACTCCCACCTGCCCGCGCGTGTAGGTGAGGGTGGGGGGGGGTCACTGGTCGGTGCAGGTTCTGTGGGCCGAAGGGCCTGTTTCCATGCTGCATTTCTAAACTGAACCAAACTAAAATTAAACTTTATCAAGACCTGGAGAGGTTTATCAGAGTACTGTGCGCACATTTTCTGCTGTTTTTTCTGCATATCATCATCGACTAAATGTCAAAAGCCCATGCCAGCATTCTGATGTTTGGTTTATTGGCATGAAATGTTACCTCAGTTTTCATCAACATTGCGTGACATTATATATCCCCCTTTGCTTTACCTCTTGTTCTCGAGTTTGACTTTATCATATTTATTTGTAGTACTATCTGATCTGATACGGTAGCATGTAATGCAAAGTTTATAATGCTGAAGCTTTATAAGGCACTGGTCTGACCACACTTGGAGTATTGTGTGCAGTTTCGGGTGTAAGTCCAGAGGAGGTTTACGAGAATGATCCCGGGCATGATTGGTTTAACATATTATGAACGTTCGATGGCTCTGGGCCTATACAGACTGGATAACTAGGGACATCATTGAAACTTACTGAATAATGAAAGGACTGGACAAGGTGGATGTAGAGAGGATGTTTTCACTTGGTGTCATCCGGACAAGTGATTAGCAGGGGGTGTTGGGGGTTACGGGGAGAAGGCAGGAGAATGGGGTTGAGAGGGAAAGATCGACCAGCCGTGATTGAATGGCAGGGTAGACTCAATGGGCCAAATGGCCTAATTCTACTCCTATAACTGGTGAATATATGAATATTTACAGAATGCTTGTTCTCACTACAAATGATGTAACAGGCTATGGGGCTTCCGAAAGTCATGAAAAATGACAAATTAAGGTTGTTCTATTTAAAGTTCTATTTGCCTTTTCTTATCTGCAGTGCAATTGATCTAATTAATCTAATCTTTCTAACTATCTATCCATTTTTAAATGTATTTGCATGATAAGAGTGTCTCTGCTGAGGCCAGCATTTCTTACCCATTTGTAATTATCCTTGAGAAAGTGGCAGTGAGGCATCTTCTCAAATCTCTGCAGTTCACTTTTAGTTTAGTTTAGTTTATATTAGTTTAGAGGTACAGCATGAAAACAGGCCCTTCAGCCCACAGAGTCCACTGTACACGTTCTATCCTACACACTAGAGACAAATAACCTACAAACCTGCATGTTTTTTGAGTATGGGAGGAAACTGTAGCACCCGGGGCGAACCCACGCAGTCACAGGGAGAATGTACAAAAAGCACACATGGTCAGGATCGAACCCTGGTCTCCGGCACTGTAAGGCAGCAACTCTACCACTACGCCACTGTGCCACCCTCTACACTAAATGTGGCGTGGATGCTCTCAAAATGCAATATGTAGGGACCTATAGTACTTACACAGTAAAAGTGAAGGAGGTCAGATATGTGCTGGGTAGTATGTGCCCTTACAGTGCTTCTGTAAGGTACAAAGGAATGTAGGTACAAAATTACCCATTGTCCATTATTCTGATACCTCAATTAAAGATGGCTTAAATATCGTTGTCAGAGCCCTTGAAATTTCAACCCTAGCTCCCCACAATGTCCAAGAATACCCCAGAATCTCCCGATAAAGTGATTCCATTCCAATGCAGTTACTGTCCTTATTTTTCTTGATGCCAGAGATCAAGGGTTACTGATGCAGCAGCCTTGTTGAGTTACAGCAGTTGTTGGTGGCACTACAGCAGTTTCCATGCAGTGGAAGGGGAAGCGGAAGTTAAGGGGCTGTTCCACTGTGGCGACCAAATTGGAGAGTTTAGAAGAGTTAGGAGAGTTTGAAAAAGTGTCCTCCTTCTACTATGTTGAAGACTAGCTCCTTCGACTATGTAGAAGACTTCCTTTGACCTCCTTCGACTATGTTGAACACTATCTACAACTATCTTCAACTACATTCGATTACCTTCGACTACCCTCGATTACCTACGTATAACATGCCGACTTACTACGACCTACTTCGACTAAACCTACGAGTAAAAAAAAAATCGATTCTTTTCCATGGCGACCTTTTTTTACTCACGTGCATTTTTCATCATGTTGTAAAATACGCCGCGACTTAGCTGAGGCCTCGAGTATGTGGGGACTACTATCAAGCATGAAGGAAAGTTACAAAGATCTCCTAGGTCCTTGTGCTGACCATGCTGCGAGTACGAGTCAAGGGCAAACTCTTCTAAACTCACCAATTAGGTTGCCGCAGTGGGACAGCCCCTTTAATCCTGCAGTTGCTTCCATCTTTGAGGAGGAAGTAATGTTTTTACATCAGTCTGTAGAAGGAGTCTGACCCAAAACATCACCTATCCATATTCACTGGGGATGCTGTCTGACCGGCAATTACTCCAGCAATTTGTGTATTTTTCTTCGGTAAACCAGCATCTGCAGTTCCTTGCTTCTGAATATTTTTAGTGGCAGATTGAATGCTAAACAGGTAACTTGCTTTGTCCTGGATGGTGCAAAATGGATTTCCGTAGACAGCACCGGAAATGAAGAGTAGAAAGGAATTGCGGAAGATAGACACAACATGCTGGATAACTCAGTGGGACATGCGGCATCTCCGGAGAAAAGGAATAGGTGACGTTTCGGGTCGGAAGTCTGAAAGCTCGGTTTGAAGAAGGGTTCCGACTCAAAAAGTCACCTATTCCTTTTCTCCAGAGATGATGCCTAACCCGCAGAGTTGCACCGACAATGAAGTTCCTGAACAATTCTATCATAGCATTTAGCTTTTTATAATATTTGCAACATTAATATCACTCTCTCTCAATTTTAAGAGTGTACCCATACACATTGGGGGTTTGGGAGATGATGAGATAAAAATCCACCATTAAAAAGACTAGATTGTGTTTATAATTTAAAGCAAAATATGCATTATACATTGTGCAAATATAATTTCTAATCAGTTGGGTTCAGGATTTTGAAATCAGGCATTGGTGAGGCATTTATAATAATGTGTTCAGTTCTGGACACCATGTTATGTGAAATATATTGTCCATAGGAAGGGGTACAGAAAAGATTTACGAGGATGTTTCCAGGACTAGAGGATGTGAGATGTCGAGTAGGCTGGGTCTCTATTCCATGGAGCGCAGGAGGATGAGGGGTGGTCTTACAGAGGCGTACAAAATCATGAGAGGAATAGATTGGGTAGATGCACAGAGTCTCTTGCCCAGAGTAGGGGAATCGAGGACCAGCGGACAAAGGTTCAAGATGAAGGGGAAAAGATTCAATAGTAATCCGAGGGGTAACTTTTTCACACAAAAGGTGGTGGGTGTATGGAACAAGCTGCCAGAGGAGGAAGTTGAGGCTGGGACTATCACATCGTTTAAGAGACAGTTAGACAGGTACATGGATAGGACAGCTTTGGAGGGATATGGACCAAGCGCAGGCAAGTGGGACTAGTGTAGCTGGGACATTGCTGGCCGGTGTGTGCCTGTTTCCACACTGTATCACTCTATGATTCAAGGCTGCTGACATTTCTAAAAGACCCAAAAGAATAGAATCTATTGTGATAGCTGTATAAATTGTGGTTTTCACTTGCCTTTTCGAATTCTGATTAACTTAGGCCTTGAGATGGAAAGATGAATCCTTCAGAGAAATGCAAACCTGAAGAAGGAAATAACCCCCCTAGGCAGTTATTTAGCAGCAGAACTAGAAAGCGTGATTGTTATGAGTGATTGCAGATACACTTCTAGAAACATAGAAACATAGAAATTAGGTGCAGGAGTAGGCCATTCGGCCCTTCGAGCCTGCACCGCCATTCAATATGATCATGGCTGATCATCCAACTCAGTATCCCGTACCTGCCTTCTCTCCATACCCCCTGATCCCCTTAGTCACAAGGGCCACATCTAACTCCCTCTTAAATATAGCCAATGAACTGGCCTCAACTACCCTCTGTGGCAGAGAGTTCCCAGAGATTCACCACTCTCTGTGTGAAAAAAGTTCTTCTCATCTCGGTTTTAAAGGATTTCGAGGATGACACCATGTTATGTTTCCCTTTATCCTTAAGCTGTGACCCCTTGTCCTGGACTTCCCTAACATCGGGAACAAGAATCTTCCTGCATCTAGCCTGTCCAACCCCTTAAGAATTTTTTTAAGTTTCTATAAGATCCCCTCTCAATCTTCTAAATTCTATTGAGTATAAACCAAGGCTACCCAGTCTTGCTTCATAAGACAGTCCTGACAAGACCCAGGAATCAGTCTGGTGAACCGTCTCTGCACCTCCCTCTATGGGACCAGCACGCAGAGAGTCGCCTGTCTTGGGCGCCATCTTGAGCCATCATAACTAGAGAGTGATCCTGAGCTACCATTTGCCATGTTGGAGATCCCCGGACTATCTTCAATCGAACTTTGCTGGACTGGTTAGCACGCAACAAAAGCTTTTCACTTTACCTCGGTACGTGACAATAAACTAAACTGAATTGAACTTTGCACAATACGTTATTCTCTTTATCCTATATCCGTACACTGTGGACGGCTCGATTGTAATCATGTAAAGTCTTTCTGCTGACTGGATAGCACGCAACAGAAAGCTTTTCAGTATACGCGTGACAATAAACTAAACTGAATTACTATGAGCGTTAAAGAGGCATGCTGGCCTTCATCAGTCAGTATAAGAGTCAGGAGGCCATGTTGCAGCCTTATGAAACTGATTAGGCCACATATAGAGCATTGCGTGCAGTTCTGGTCTCTCCTTGATGGAATGATGTGGAGGTATTTGAGACACTGCAGAAGACCATTATCAAAATGTTGCCTTGATTAGTTTGGATAAACTTAGATTGTTTTCTCACGAGCTTCAGAGGGGGGAGGAGAAAGCTGATAAAAATGTATAAAATTACAAGAGGCATAGATGGGATAGTTGGAATCTTTCTCCTAGGGTGGAGGTGTCAAATACTAGAGGGCATAGCTTTTAAGGTGAGAGTGGGAAAGTTTAAAAGAGGAGTTTGGGGCAAGTTTTTTACAAAGAGTGGTAGGTGCCTGGAATGGACTAACACAAGTGGTGATGGAAGCAGATAAGATGGTGTTGTTTAAGTGTCTTTTAGACAGGCATATGAATGTCCTTCTCTGTGGATTGTTACCTTGTCGTGGTGGAGAAGCTTGTGTGGACCTGAGATCCTGAGAGTGATGCCGTCTTGAGCTATGCTTCTGGTAGGGCCACTCATAACGGCAAGGTCGAGGGGGAGGTCTCTGACAAAGAGCAATCCAAGTAAGACCTGAATGGTGGAACAGGCGGAGGACGATGGCTGGCCTTAATGGAGCGTCACAACAGCTGGGAAGGCGGATGAAGGCTGCAGCAGAAAAGGGTCTCCAGTCATCTTGGACTCCATGCCACTGGATCCTGACCCAGATCTGTCAAGGACCGTGGGGTGACTGTCTGTGCACCAGTCTCCCCACGTTAAACAAAGTCACACACAGGCGTCTGCCATATATGGAATAGCACCTTGGAGACACACATGGGCAGCCATGACTGAAAGAGGCCCGAGAATGAATGTGCAAATAATAAATTCATAAGTTCATAGTTCTAGGAGCAGAATTAGGCCATTCGGCCCATCAAGTCTACTCCGTCATTCAATTTTGGTTGTTCTATCTTTCCTTCGCAAACCCATTCTCCTGCCTTCACTCCTTAAACCATGACATGCTTGGGGGATATGAATCACATACAGGCAGAAAGGATTAGTTTAAGTTAATATCATGTTTTCACAGACATAATAGGTCAAAGGGCCTGTTCCCATGCTGTTCTATGTTCTATGTTCTGTACATCATCTAACAAACAGCCTTGCACGGAAGGCTGATCCATCGAAGGGACATGCATTTTATTTTTTAGAACTAGAAACTTGCAGTCAATTACGTCAATACCTGGCAGAATCCCACTTGTCAATAAGCTTAAAAATCAGAACCTGTGTGACTGCACTCGAGAGAGTTCACCTGTGACTCTGTCTCTTAAATACCGAAAAATTGCAACAGGAGTTCTGAAGAAAATTCTCTGCTGCTGTGATGACAATGTTGGCTCCGTCGATAGTGCTCGTTTAGTTTAGTTTAGTTTTGAGAAACAGGCCCGTCGGCCCACCAAGTCCGCGGCGACCAGCGATCCCCAAACTTGCACGATCTCCCCGTTTTCTCCAAGATCTCCGGTTTCTTGGAGGTTAGTTGACTTGGTATATATGTAAAATTGTCTCTCGTGTGTGTATGCAGGGTAATGTTAGGGTGCAGAGATCGCTGGTCGGAGTGGACTCGGTGGGCTGAAAGGTCTGTTTCTGCGCTCTATCTCTAAACTAAACTAAATTAAAATCCAAAGATACAATTAGTGCATTTATGCAGCATTTGGACACTTAACTGGAAGGAAACAGTCCTAAACAAGTGGTTACAGTTTAAGGATAAGCGGGAAATCTTTTAGAACCGAGGTGAGCTTCCAATGGAGGTGGTGGAGGCAGGTTCGATTTTATCATTTAAAAATAAATTGGATAGTTATATGTATGGGAAAGGAATGGAGGGTTATGGTCTGAGTGCAGGAAGATGGGACTAGGGCAGAATACGTGTTCGGCACGGACTAGAAGGGCCGAGATGGCCTGTTACCATGCTGTAATTGTTATATGGTTATATGGTTATATGAGAAAAACATTTTTCACACAGAGAGTGGTGCATCTCTGGAATTCTCTGCAACACAAGGTAGTTGAGGTCAGTTAATTGGCTATATTTAAGAGGGAATTAGATGTGGCCCTTGTGGCTAAAGGTATCAGGGGGTATGGAGAGAAGGCAGGTACGGGATACTGAGTTGGATGATCAGCCATGATCATATTGAATTGCGGTGCAGGCTCGAAGGGTCTATTTTCTATGTTTCTATGTTTCTATGAGATTAGTGTGGATGGGCAAAGAGGTTGGCATAGATCTGGTGATGCACAGGGCCGTATGCCTCTATGACAGTGTCTTCCAGATAACAACATTATTTATTTTGTCTTCTGACTTCTGACACTTGTGCAACTGGAGACAGCTTCTCTTTAATTACTAAGGAATATGTCACAAAGGGAATATAGTGTAGAGGAGGCTTTTATTGCGATTCCAACGGGTGTATGAGATCATAAATGATATAAATAATGCACGATTTTGAAAGACGTTGGTAAAACAGGCACTGAGAGGCTTTATCCTGTGATTGAATTCTGATCATGAGTCTTACGGGTGGTGTTGGTGGTGGGAATGTATAATATTGGCCGGTTTGGACAGCATGAGGAGATGTTTCTTTACTCAGGTGGTTGTAAATTAACCATATAACCATATAACATATAACAATTACAGCACGGAAACAGGCCATCTCGGCCCTACAAGTCCGTGCCGAACAATTTTTTTTCCCCTTAGTCCCACCTGCCTGCACTCATACCATAACCCTCCATTCCCTGCTCATCCATATGCCTATCCAATTTATTTTTAAATGATACCAATGAACCTGCCTCCACCACTTCCACTGGAAGCTCATTCCACACCGCTACCACTCTCTGAGTAAAGAAGTTCCCCCTCATATATTACCCCTAAACTTCTGTCCCTTAATTCTGAAGTCATGTCCTCTTGTTTGAATCTTCCCTATTCTCAAAGGGAAAAGCTTGTCCACATCAACTCGGTCTATCCCTCTCATCATTTTAAATACCTCTATCAATTCCCCCCTTAACCTTCTGCGCTCCAGAGAATAAAGACCTAACTTATTCAACCTATCTCTGTAACTTAGTTGTTGAAATCCAGGCAACATTCTAGTAAAATGTTGGGATAATTGGTGGGATAATTTCCCCAGCTCAGTCATAGAATATGTTCGAGGTTGGGATCAATGAAAATACTGGATTGAAGGGACTCGAAGGGCCGAATGGCCTACTCCTGCACCTATTTTCTATGTTTCTATGAATGTAGTCAAAATCAATAACAAGAGCAGAAAGAAGCAGCTGTATGTCCTGCATCTGTGCCTATTGCTCTAATCTGGTTTGCCAGCTACCTGGGCCTCTCTTCACCCCCTCCCCTATCTGCACAAGATAATTTACTAATGGGGAAGGACAATTTAATTCTTCAACACCGAAAGTGCAGGGCAAGTTTTGTTTACACAGAGAGTGGTGGATGCCTGGAACAAGCTGTTTCAATTCAATTCAATTCAACTTTAATGTCATCGCACAAATACAAGTATGAGTACAACGAAATGCAGTTTTGCGTCAGTCCGTAGTAGTTGTGCATAAAGAAATTTAAAAAAAATAGAAAGAGAGAAGATACAGAATAATCAAAAAATACAGAATAATTAAACAATGGGACTGGAGAAATCTATCGGCGGGACTCCGAGTTCAGCAATGTGATGGTATTATTGTAGAAGCTGTTCCTCATCCTACTAGCACGTGACCTGAGGCTCGTGTACCGCCTCCCTGATGGGAGGAGGGCAAACAGTCCATGGTTGGGGTGTGAGGGGTCTTTGATGATCTTCCCAGCCCGTCTCAGACACTGTTTTCGGTGGAGGGCATCCATGGCAGGGAGCGGGGCACCGATGATGTGCTGCGCGGTTTTCACCACCCGTTGTAGTGCCTTCCTGTCCGCAGCAGTGCAGCTGCTGTACCATACCGTGAAGCAGGTGGTCAGGATACTCTCTATGGTACAGCGGTAAAAGTTGGTCACCATGTTAGGGCTGGTGTTGGAGACAGATATACCATAGTGGAATTTAAGAGGCTTTAGGACAGGCTCACATGGATATGCAGTGAATGGAGAGGTATTGATCATGTGCGGGCCGAGGAGCCTAGTTTAGTTTAGTTTAGTTTAGTTTAGTTTAGTTTAGTTTAGTTTAGTTTAGTTTAGTTTAGTTTAGTTTAGTTTAGTTTAGTTTAGTTTAGAGATACAGCGCAATAACAGGCCCTCGGCCCACCATGTCCGCGCCGACCAATGACCCCCCGCACATTAACACAAGCCTACACACACAAAGGACAATTTATACCAAGTATACAAACCCAAGCCAATTAACCTACAAACCTGTATGTCCTTTGTGTTTGTGAGGAAAACCAAAGATCTCGGAGAAAACCCACGCGATCGCTGTCCTTCAGCAGCTCACCTTCAACCATGACTCTCGGCTTTAAGAGTCAGCTGTGAACCACTGGAAAAAAAAGGCTTTCAACATGATCCCCTTGCAATTATCCCAGGGAAGACCTTCCCAATTCTCTGTGTGGAGTTCAGCAGCTTGTGAAATTAAGGTTTGTATGTGGATCGAGGTCACTGGTGAATTGCTGTCAGGGTGCTTTGTCATTTTGCTATTAACTCACTATGACAAAAAGACTCAGATCGCACTCAATCACTCATATCAAACCAATTTTAAAATGTGTCCTATTATGTAGCCCAGTACGATGCCTGCTGTAGAAAATAGGGTTTTGTCAGGAAGTTAATGAGTGGCTGCCTTGTTGTTGAATTAATGATGAAACTTGTACAGAAATATGAAGCAAGCACTCATGATTAGTTGCACTATTGGTTTCACGGATGTCTCAGTAACTGCTCATGCACAAACACCACCATGATGGATGGTCAAAATCATTGAGCTGCAACCTCTTTCAGTGCATTCAACACACAATGCTACAGCCTAAGGATTACTACTGGCTCGAACATCACTGAACCAGCCACATAAATATCATGGCCGCATGAGTCTGTCATGTGATAACAATCCTGTGCATGCAAGATAGGCGCAAAGTGCTGGAGTAACTCAGCGGGTCAGGCAGCAACTCTGGAGAGAAGGAACGGGTGACGTTTCGGGTCGGAACCCTTCTTCAGACTGAGAGTCAGGGGGAGGGATTCTGAAGATATTAAAAAGGTTCAAAACAAATCAGAGCTGTCACCGATGTCCAAGGATAGGTGGAGCCCACAATGGTCCATTGTCTGCTGTGCAAGAGTCAAGTCAAGTCAAGTCAAGTCAAGTTTATTTGTCACATACACATACGAGATGTGCAGTGAAATGAAAGTGTCAATGCTCGCGGACTTTTGTGCAAAAGACAAACAACAAAAACAACCAAACAAATTATAAACACAATCATAACACACATATTCTTTTACATAATAAATAATGGAAGGAAAAACCTTCAGTAGAGTTAGTCCCTGGTGAGATAGGCCTTTACAGTCCGAATTGCCTCTGAGAAGAAACTCCTTCTCAACCTCTCCGTTCTCACCGCATGGCAACGGAGGCGTTTGCCTGACCGTAGCAGCTGGAACAGTCCATTGCAGGGGTGGAAGGGGTCTCCCATGATTTTGTTTGCTCTGGAGTTGCACCTCCTGTTGTATAGTTCCTGCAGGGGGGTGAGTGAAGTTCCCATAGTGCGTTTGGCCGAACGCACTACTCTCTGCAGAGCCTTCTTGTCCTTGGCAGAGCAATTCCCAAACCAGATGGTAATGTTCCCGAACAAGATGCTTTCCACTGCCGCTGCGTAGAAGCACTGGAGGATCCTCGGAGACACTCTGAATTTCCTCAATTGCCTGAGGTGGTAAAGGCGCTGCCTTGCCTTACTAACGAGTGCTGAGGCCCATGTCATATCCTCAGAGATGTGGACTCCCAGATATTTAAAACAGTTCACCCTATCCACAGGATCCCCATTTATCCTCAATGGAGTGTATAGTCAAGAGTTGATATTGAAGGGATATATGAATGCAAACAGTGGAACTAGTAATCCAATTAGTATATCCCTTTGTTACCCGCATCCTGCTGTTCCTTCCTACACACTATGTGTGCATTTACCTCCTGAAAGCCTAACACAAAGCCTTTTCTTCATTTACAAGGAATGTGATGGAACACACTCGACTTGTCTGGATGAATGCATCCAAGCAATGTTCTGCCCATACAATGTAAAGCAGCTGCTTGTTTGGCACACCAACCATCTCCCACAATGTTCATTCCCTTCACTACCAGCTACTATTGTTGCTGCAACGTGTACCATCTACAAAATCCAGCACCTGGAACCACAAAGACTAAAGGTGACGCCAAGTGCTCCAGAGATGTTGTCCGGCCAACTGTTACTTTGGCACTTTGTGTCCATTTTTGTAAACCAGCATCTGCAGTTCCTTGTGTCTACATGGGCTAAATGTGTATGGATTCACTTCCAAGAATCAACCTTCTAACTTGATTTTTTTCATTGAGTATTTTCAATGGTTGCTGGGCCAAAGTCCTCATCTCTCTTTTCACGATTAGAGTATACTGCCTCCTACAGGTCAAGTGTGAATGAGCTATAAATGCTAGTCATGATAATGGCTGCCAGATTCCACAGGTGAATAGATAAATATTATTACATCTGTTCAACGTGCATTCATCGGCAGGGTTAACATAGATTCAGAAAAATGTACAAAAATAAACCTGTGACAAAGGCAAGAATATCAATAAAATATAAGAACAAAAAGTACATCAGCTCATGAATGAATGTTGAGAAGTAATCTCTGACATGATGAGGAGGTGTGTGGGTGACATTTGTTTCAAGAACAGGAAGAAAAGAAATCTCAGCTTCGAAGACTAATTATGTTTTTTTTGGGTATCACATTCATCTGCAAGTGAATCAAGCTTGACAGCTTGAGAACAATCACCCAGCCATTGTGGCCGCCACGTGAAATCTGGCACATTTTGTCTTTCTGAACCTCTTCCCTGGGCTGTGCCTGTCAGATAAGCTTTGCCTTGATCGCTTAGTTACCTGGCTTGTCAATCCCTGATGTGAACAACCTGCCTCTCACCTGCGCCTGTCTGCTTCCCTCCTCACTGTCAGCCATTGTTGGCCCAGTGGAGAAGAAAACAACAATGGCCCAACCTATCCATTAGAAGGAATAGAAGTCAGAATACAATAGTCGGAGGATGCAGAATTAGGCCATTCGGCCCATCAAGTCTACCCTGCCATTCAATCATGTTGGTCTATCTCTCCCTCCTAACCCCATTCTCATGCCTTCTCCTCATAATCCTTGACACCTGTACGAATCAAGAATCTATCCATCTCTGCCTTAAAAATATCCATTGGCCTCCACAGCCTTCTGTGCCAATATTATTGCCAATTGAGTTAAAGCTCATATAATGCAAGTGGGCTGAGGATGTGGAGAGGATGTTTAAACTAGTGGGGAAGTCTAAGACCAGAGGCCACAGCCTCAGAATAAAAGGACGTACCTTTAGAAAGGAGATGTTGGGAATTTCTTCAGTCAGAGGGCGGTGAATCTGTGGAATTCATTGCCACAGATGGCTGTGGAGGCCAAGTCATTGGGTATTTTTAAGGTGGAGATTGGCAGATTCTTGATTTGTAAGGTTATAAAAGGTTATCGGGAGAAGTCAGGTGAACGAGGGAAAGATAGTCAGCCATGATTGAATGGTGGAGTAGACTCGATGGGCTGAATGGCCTAATTCTAATCATATGATTTATGAACCAATTAACTTATTGGGCAGGAGGTACAGAAGCCTGACATCACACACCATCAGGTTACAAACCTACAGAGGCACACAGAGGCGCATCAGTAGAGTTGCTGCCTTGTTGCGCCAGAGGACGTGCAAACTCTACACAGACAGCACCCAAAGGCAGTATCAAAGCAAGGTCTTTGGCCTTTGCACTGACTGTGCCACTGTGCTGCCTTTCCTCTGGTATATTTTCCATTTCTTTTAATTCTATATCTGTTCCAAATCACCTTGGATTCTTGGGTTGAAGAGATTGCCAGGAGCTAATATTAAGCAGGTTAGACCTATACTGGCTGAGAACTTTAGGCTTTAGAGATGCAGGGTGGAAAGAGGCCCTTTGGCCCATTCGAGTCCGCGTAGACCAGCAATCCCTGCACTCTGACACTATCCTACACACTAGAGATAATTTACAATCTTACCAAACTCAATTAACCTACAAACCTGAACGTTTTTGAAGTGCGGGAGAAAACTGTAGAACCCAGAGAAAACCCACTCACTCACAGCAAGAATGTACAAACTCTGTACAGACAGCACCCATAGTCAGGATCAAACCCAGGTGTCTGGTGCTGTAAGGCAGCAGCTTTACTGCTGCGCCACTGTGCAGCTCAGTGCAAAAAAAGAGGAATCTTACTGAAACAAACAACATAGATCAATAGATGATGCGTCACCCACTGAGTTTCTCCAGCATTTTTGTCTACCTTCAATTGGTCCAGCATCTGCAGTTCTTTCTTAAACAAAAACAAACAACATGTTGAGTGGAGATGCACACAAAAAGCTGGAGTAGCTCAGTAGGACTTGCAGCATCGCTGGAGAGAAGAAATGGGTGACATTTCGGGTCGAGATCCGACTGAAGAGTCTGAAGAAAGGTCTCGATCCGAAACATCACCCATGACTTCTCTTCAGAGATGCTGCGTGTCCTGCTGAGTTACTCCAGCTTTTTGTGTCTATCTTTGGTTTAAACCAGCATCTGCAGTTCGTTCTTAAACATGTTGAATGGGCTTGACAGGTAAGACTCTAGGAAGTTCTTTCTCCTACGAAGGGAATTGATAACTGGGCATTATTTCAGATTAAGGATCGCCCTTTTAAGCTGCAGACGAGGAGGAATTTCTCTCCTTAGAGAGTCAAGAATCGTTGCAATTTTCCACCCCAGAGATCTGTCAAAGCAGAGACATTAAGTATATTCAAGGCTTTTTGATGGCCGAGGATCTGACATGAAAGTGGAGCTGAGGCCAAAAATATATCATCAGTGATCTTACTGGAGTACAAGCCTATTTCTGCATCTTTTTCTTATGTTCCCTTGCCCACAGCTGCAAACCGACTGCTGCATGGATCAGAGCTCTGTGTATGGGGAAATGTGATAAGGGAATCTTAAATAGGCACTTAAATCATTTGGCAGTAATTGGTTATTATAGCCAAGTATGAGAAAATAACAAACTGGAGAATATCAGCCTGAGAGTCCCACATATTCACAGGCAGAAAAACAGCTGGAAAAGGATGGCTGCACACAAGAGTTTGAGGGGATGCCATAACACTGAAATGGTTGGTATCATAGAGTCATATAGTCTCACAGCATGGAAATGGGCCCTTCAGCCCAACTTGGTCACACCAGCCAACATGTCCCATCTACATTAGTCCCACCTGCCTGCTTTTGGCCCATATCCCTCTAAACCTGTCCTGTCCATGTTCCTGTCTAAATGTTTCTTAAACCGCAATAGTGTCTGCCTCAACAACCTCCTCTGACATCTCGTTCCACACACCCGCCACCCTTTGTGTGAAAAAGTTGCCCCTCAGATTCCAAATAAATCTTTCCCCTCCTCACCTTAAACCTCTGGTTCTACTCTGGGCAGGAGGCTCAGTGCATTTACACAATCTATTCCTCTCATGATTTTGTACACCTCTATAAGATCATCCCTCATCCCCCTGTGCAAGGAATAGAGTCCTAGCCAGCTCAACCGCTCCCTACTGCTCAGGCCCTCGAGTCCTGGCAACATCCTCGTAAATATTTTGCATCCTTTCCAGCTTGACAACATTCTCTGCAGCCTTTCCAGCTTGACAACATCATATCGTTGACAGTTATCAAAAGGTATAGCATGATCTTGATCAGTTGGGTAAGTGGGCTGAGTAACGCTTAATGGAGTTTAATGCAGATAAGTGCATGGTGTTACATTTTTCAGAGGGATTTCAGTGTGCAGATATATGTAGTTCCTTGAAAGTGGAGTCACAGTGAGATAGCGTGGTCAAGAAGCCTTCCGTACATTGGTCTTCATCAGTCAGTGTATTGATTATGAAGTTGGGACTTTATGTTGCAGTTGTTGGATGAGTTGGGCCAGGAATCCCATTTCCATGCATTCTGAGTCAATAACTCCAATGTCCAAGTCACACTCACATTAGCTAGGCTTAGAAATGCAGCTACACAGAGTTTACACTTATATGCGTAGGATGGAACTGCAGATGCTGGTTTACACCGAAGATAGACGCAGAATGCTTGAGTAACTCAACAGGACAGATAGCATCTCTGGAGAGAAGGAATGGGTAACATTTTGGGCCGAGACCCTTCTTTACACTTATGTGATATATTTTAGGAAATATAAAGAATTCACAGATTTTGCTTCGTACAAATTTCATTTCAAATATTGAATCTTATGTAGCCAAAGGAACCATCAGGATAATTGGTGTTGAAAGCTCTCATCCTTGGGCAGAACAAAATACTTTAAAATATAGTGATTATGACACATTTTAGAGTGATTATAACATATTATAGAGAGAATAGAGGGATCTTTTTGCAGCATTGTTCTTTCTTCACGTTACCTGTGACTGTTTGATTTGATGTCACAGGATAGAATTTCATCCTCACCCACTTATCAGCTGAGCACACACATTAGTGGCTATGAATTTCAGATTTGGAGAGCAATGTGTAGCATATGCTATAAATCTGTGATTCTTACCAACAGCCAAGTGCAGATTTCTAGCCCAAGGTGTTAAGGTGGGAGTTGATCCAATGAGTAGAATCAGGGTCAAATTAGCATCATGGAGTGATACAGTGAGGAAGCAGGCCCTTCGACCCAACTTGCCCGCAACGACCAACAAGTCCCATCAACACTAGTCCCACCTGCCAGCGTTTGGCACATATCCTCCTTAAATAGGCACTTAAATCATTTGGCAGTAATTGGTTATTAGAGCTGTGAGAAAATAACAAACTGGAGAATATCAGCCTGAGAGTCCCACATATTCACAGGCATGAAAACAGAGCAGGAAAATCCTGCACACAAGAGTTTGAGTGAATGATAAAACACTAAAATGACTGGCATCATACAGCGTGGCCAACATGTTGCAGCTACACTAGTCCCACCTGCCTTCGTTTGGCCCATATCCCTCCAAACCTGTCCTTTCCATATACCTGTCTAAATGTTTCTTAAACTTTGTGATAGTACCTGGCTCAAATACCTCATGCGGCAACTGGTTCCAGACACCCATCGCCCTTTGGCACAACGAGGCCATTCGAGTCATTAAGCTGTTTATAAAGCCTTAGGACTGCTCATCCCAGTAAAGGCTTCAACTCACTTGGCAAGGTAGCATCATGCACTCATTATTTTTTAATCCATTATCAGATTATGGGTTGGTTTAAGGCAAGGCCATATTTATTGCACATTGTGGCATCACCTGATGATCAGACCACTTATGGTCGAACCCTCGTCAGTGGTTACGAGGACTGTCACGTGACGTCATGGGTTAAGGGGAGTGGCCTGGTACTTAAGCAGATCTCACGTGGAGATCAGGAGTCGACAGGTAGCTGAGCTCGAGACAACACCCTCGCTCAGCTGAAGCCGAAATGACACTATGTTAGAAGACCAAACGTGCCTATCCTACAACAATTTACAATCTTATTATTTCCCCTTTCATAACTCTTGCCTTGTAATGCAAATGAAATATTATTTTCAGTTCCTTAGCTGCAGGGATCTCCATTTGCAGGATAATGATGGTGGTCCAAAATTTGCATTTCAACCTTCTCATTTCAATGTAGTTTGCAAGCATTTCACATTGTTTCTAATTATTCAATGTCCTGCAGCAGAAACCATTGCATTTCACCATTTCACATCAGGCGTTGCAGGATTAATTAGTATGTAGGCTGGAAACAAGAGAGTTCAGTGAACCATTCATCACACTCAACTCAATTTTCAGTTCAGTTAGTTCAGATTAGTTTATTGTCACGTGTACCGAGGTCCAGTGAAAAGCTTTTTTGTTGCGTGCTATCCATTCAGCAGAATGCAATACATGATTACAATTGGGCCATTTACAGTGTACACTGTAGATGCACACTAAGGAATTAACATTTAGTGCAAGGTAAAGCCAGCAAAGTCTGATCATGGAGAGTCCAAGGGTCACCAATGAGGTAGATAGTAGTTCAACACTACTCTCTGGTTGTGGTAGCCTGATAACAGCTGGGAAGAAACTGTTCCTGAATCTAGATGTGGGCATTTTCACACTCCTATACCTTTTGCCTGATGCGAGAGGGGAGAAAGAGGGAGTGGCCAGGGTGCGACTCGTCCTTGATTATGCTGCTGGCCTTGCCGAGGCAATGTGAGGTATAAACAGTGTTGATGGATAATTGAGGGTGCCCTCAGAATGGCCACCTAATAAGCATCAATAAATTAGGCTGTTTCACTCAACACCGTGGCCCAAGGTGACAACAGGGAACAAGCCAGAGCCAAGGGAAAAGATCAGAGATGAAGACACAAGGAACTGCAGATGCTGGTATCTTGAGCAAACAAAGTGCTGGAGGAACTCAATGAGTCTGACAGCATCAGCCAAAGGAATGGACAGGAGACATTTCAGTTTAGGACCTTACTTCAGGCTTCTTCTTCATGACTGCATAGATTTTATAAATGGATTGGTTGTTAAAATAGCTGGTCATTTGCGTTTTTGATTTCCCATTGTAGTTATATCAAAGATGACTGAGAGATTGGATAGTTTAGGGGATCGTGGTGATAAAGTAGAGAGATGCTCTACCGATTAGCAGATGATTTGGATTCTCTTGTGTCCAATGGATATATCTCACACCTCATATAACCATATAATAACCATATAACAATTACAGCATGGAAACAGGCCATCTCGACCCTTCTAGTCCGTGCCGAACACATAATCTCCCCTAGTCCCATATACCTGCACTCAGACCATAACCCTCCATTCCCTTCCCATCCATATAACTATCCAATTTATTTTTAAATGATAAAAACGAACCTGCCTCCACCACCTTCACTGGAAGCTCATTCCACACAGCTACCACTCTCTGAGTAAAGAAGTTCCCCCTCATGTTACCCCTAAACTTCAGTCCCTTAATTCTCAAGTCATGTCCCCTTGTTTGAATCTTCCCTACTCTCAGTGGGAAAAGCTTTTCCACGTCAACTCTGTCTATCCCTCTCATCATTTTAAAAACATCTATCGTCCCCCCTTAACCTTCTGCGCTCCAAAGAATAAAGCCCTAACTTGTTCAACCTATCTCTGTAACTTAGTTGCTGAAACCCAGGCAACATTCTAGTAAATCTCCTCTGTACTCTCTCTATTTTGTTGACATCCTTCCTATAATTAGGCGACCAAAATTGTACACCATACTCCAGAATTGGCCTCACCAATGCTTTGTACAATTTTAACATTACATCCCAATTTCTATACTCAATGCTCTGATTTATAAAGGCCAGCACACCAACAGCTTTCTTTACCACCCTATCTACATGAGATTCTACTTTCAGGGAACTGTGCACAGTTATTCCCAGATCCCTCTGTTCACCTACATTCTTCAATTCCCTACCATTTACCATGTACATCCTATTTTGATTTGTCCTGCCAAGATCTAGCACCTCCCACTTATCAGCATTAAACTCCATCTGCCATCTTTCAGCCCACTCTTCCAACTGGCATAAATCTCTCTGTAGACTTTGAAACTCTACTTCATTACCCGCAACCCCACCTATCTTAGTATCATCTGCATACTTACTAATCCAATTTACCACACCATCATCCAGATCATTGATGTACATGACAAACAAATAGTGGACCCAACACAGATCCCTGTGGCACCCCACTCGTTACTGGCCTCCAACCTGACAAACAACTATCCACCATTACTCTCTGTCATCTCCCATTCAGCCACTGTTGAATCCATCTTGCTACTCCACCATTAATACCCAACCATTGAACCTTCTTAACCAACCTTCCATGAGGAACCTTGTCAAAGGCCTTACTGAAGTCCATATACACAATATCCACTGCTTTACCCACATCAATTTCCCAAGTAACATCTTCAAAAAATTCAAGAAGATTAGTCAAACATGACCTTCCAGGCACAAATCCATGTTGACTGTTCCTAATCAGACCCTGTTTATCCAGATGCTTATATATATTATCTCTAAGTATTCTTTCCATTAATTTGCCCACCACTGACATCAAACTAACAGGTCTATAATTGCTAGGTTTACTCTTAGACCCCTTTTTAAACAATGGAACAACATGCGCAGTACGCCAATCCCCCGGCACTATTCCCGTTTCTCATGAATGGACCTCATTCACTGTCCAATTCTGATCCAATAATCTCCATTGTGATCTTTCAATTTTTATCTCCCTTTTCACATAGTTTGTATTTCTGATCAATTAATTCGTAATAAGTCGAGACTAACAATAATGTGCACATTTTCATCAAGGGAATCCAATAAATTGTAATATTGCCTGGCATTTAGAACTTTCAGCTATTGTACCATTCCACCTTTATTAGTATACCAGAGCCTGCCAGAAATATTTGTGCTTTCATAATTCATTAATGATTAATAATCCCCTGATCAGTTCAACATCATATTTGGCTAGAAGGAATTACCAGTCTTCTGAGGCCTGCAGTTATATTTTAATTGAATGATGGAAACAGTGAAAGCAATAGACGGCTCATGAATTAAAAATTATTAAATGAATTTTAAAATAACACAAGATGCATAAAGTCTCTCGCCCAGAGTAGGTGAATCGAGGACCAGAGGAAATAGGTTTAAGGTGAAGGGAAAAAAGATTTAATAGGAATCTGAGGGGTAGGTAACTTTTTCACACAAAGGGTGGTGGGTGTATGGAACGAGCTGTCGGAAGAGGTAGTTGAGGACTATCCCAACATTTAAGAAACAGTTAGGCAGGACATGGAAAGGGTAGGTTTGGAAGGATATGGGCCAAATGTGGGCAGGTGGGACTAGCGTAGATGAGACATGTTGGCCCGTGTGGGCAAACTGGGCTGAAGGGCCTGTTTCCACACTGTATCACTGTATGACTCTATAACATCCTGCAGCAGACAACATTGTACAATTTCTCAACAAGGGGCAGTGCTTCGGCTTAAAAACCACGCACTTACTATTTTTCCTCCATTCTGCAATGGAATAAAAACATTGATATTGGTCCTGCATTCATGATCTGTTACTTAAATATTATAATCATCATTATTACAATTACTGCTGTTATTAAATATTCAGATTTGGTTGCATTTCTACAAGATAAAAGTTACAAATCATTGAAAATTATTTCTGGGATGCATTCTAAAATGTTCTGGTCTGGTATCTGCATTGTAAAATAAGTTTCATTTTGCTGGCACAGTGATCATTTGGGAGCAAATAATGATATTGATAGTAACCAAGAATATTGCTGTTTTGAAGAGCTTACAAAAAAAAATCTTGTTCAACTTTGCATTTATTTCAAGAGGAAGAGAATACAAAAACTGGGATGTAATGCTGAAGCTCCAGAAGGCGCTGGTCAGGCTGCATTTGGAGTATTGTGAATTTTGGGCCCTCTTGTCTGAGGAAGAATGTATTGGCTCTGGAGAGGGTCCAGAGGAGGTTTACAAAAATGATCCCAGGAATGAATGGGTTAACATATGATGACCGTTTGAGGGCACTGGGCCTCTACTCGCTGGAGTTTAGAAGGATGAGGGGCACCTCATTGAAACTTACCGAATAGTGAAAGGCCTGGATAGAGTGGATGTGGAGAAGATGTTTCCACTAGTGGGATAGTCTACGACCAAACATCGTAATCTAAGAATTAAAGGACGTTCCTTTAGGAAGATGGGGAGGAATTTATTCAGTCAGAGAGTGGTGAATCTGTGAAATTCATTCCCAGACCCCAGAGGGCTTAAGACTAAGTTAATGGATATTTTTAAGGCAGAGATAGATAGATTCTTGATTAGCGTGGATGACATGGGTTATATGGAGAAGGCAGGAGAATGGGGTTGAGAGGAAGAGATAGATTGGCCATGATTGAATGGCAGAGGAGACTTGATGGGCCGATTGGTCTAATTCTGCTCCTATCATTTATGACCTTATGGACTTCTTTTCAGGTTTAGTCAACCTTATTTTTCAAATATTGCAGCCTCGGCCCCTCCTTGTTATTTTATGTCTCATAAATGAAGTCTGGGACAAAACCAGTATGTTGGGTTTCATAGTAACCTCCAGCTTCTATCCTGTTTATTTCTGCTTCATCCACCAGCAAAAAATGATTCAATGATTCTTGTCAGAATCCTGCAATTTCATTTCCTCTGACTGATCCCATGTTAACTTGCAAGGGATTTTTTTTCCTCATTCTTCCCGACTGTAGCAATTTGATTTTGTAAGAGGAGGTGAACATTGCAGAAAATATCAGAAATTGAGAGTCAAAACATGTTACATTTAAGATACAAGTCAGTCTTTCCACTTTCCTAACTTTACTTTCCTTCGCTGTACAGCCTGAAGAAGTGCCCCCACCCAAAATGTCACGTATCCAAGTGTAAGAATGAATCGCAGATACTTGTTTACACTGAAGTTGGATACAAAATGCTGGAGTAACTCGGGTAACTCAAGGAATAGGTGACGTTTTGGGTCGAGGCAGTCAAGAGAGGTCTCGACCCGAAACATCACCTATTCCTTTTCTCCAGAGATGCTGCCTGGCCCGCTGAGTTACTCCAGCTTTTTGTGTCACCCATCCACATTCTCCATAGATGCTGCCTGACCCATTGAATTACCATACTCCAGCACTTTGTGTGCTTTTAAGTCAAATACCAAGTGTTTCTCAGCACCTACGGACTAGGAGTAGATCTGTAAAGGCAGATTTTTTTAGTTTTAGTTTTCCAGATACTGCGCGGAAACAGGCCCACCGGGTCCGCGCCGACCAGCAAATCCCCACACGTGAACACTATTAAACACCCACCTACAAACCTGCATGTCTTTGGAGTGTGGGAGGAAACCGAAGATCTCGGAGAAAACCCATGCAGGTCACGGGGAGAACGTATATACTCCACACAGACAGCACCCGTAGTCGGGATAGAAACCCGTGTCTCCAGCACTGCATTCGCTATAAGGCAGCAACTCTACCGCTGCGCCACCGTGACCTTTCTTTTTGATCTGTTGATGCGATGTGCTGTCACTGACAATGCCATTAGTGATTGATCATCCCTGTACTCAGAGTCAAGCACATTTGGTGTCATGCAAAGGCCAGGCCAGAGAAGGAGAGGAAACAGTTTAGTTTAGTTTAATTTTGTTGCCACATGTACCGAGGTACAGAGGAAAGCTTTTGTTGCGTGTTCTCCAGCAAGCAGACAGACAATACATGATTACAATCGATCCATTTACAGTGTATAGATACATGATAAGGGAATAACATTTAGTGTGAGGTAAAGCCAGCAAAGTCCGATCTAGGATAGTCCAAGGGGCATCAAAGAGGTAGATAGTAGTTCAGCACTGCTCTCTGGTTGTGGTAGGATGATTCAAAACTAGGATGAAACAAAATCATGGGAGACCCCTTCCATCCCTGCAACGGACTGTTCCAGCTGCTACGGTCAGGCAAACGCCTCCGTTGCCATGCGGTGAGAACGGAGAGGTTGAGAAGGAGTTTCTTCCCAGAGGCAATTCGGACTGTAAACGCCTATCTCACCAGGGACTAACTCTACAGAACGTTTTTCCTTCCATTATTTATTATGAATAAGAATATGTGTGTTATGGTTGTGTTTATAATTTGTTTGGTTGTTTTGTTGTTTGTCTTTTGCACAGAAGTCCGCGAGCATTGCCACTTTCATTTCACTGCACATCTCGTATGTGTATGTGACAAATAAACTTGACTTGACTTGACTTGACTTGATTCAGTTGCCTGATAACAGCAGGGAAGAAACTGTCCCTGAATCTGGAGCTGTGCATTTTTACACTTCTATAACTTTTGCCTGATGGGAGTGGGGAGAAGAGGGAGTGGCCAGGGTGCAACTCGTCCTTGGTTATGCTCCTGCCCTTGCCGAGGCAGCATGAGGTATGAATGGAGTCAATGGGAAGTTGGTTTGTGTGATGTCCTGGGATGCATCCATAATTTGCTGCAATTTCTTGCGGTCCTGGATGGAGCTGTTCCCAAACCAAGTTGTGACGCATCCTGATGCACATGCTTTCTATAGTGCATCTATAGATGTTGGTGAGAGTTGTAGGGAACATGCCACACTTCCTAAGCCTTTTGAGGAAGTAGAGGCATTGGTGTGCTTTCTTGAACGTTGCTTCAATATGGGTGGCCCAGGAGAAGTTGTTGGTGATATTGACTCCTAGAAATTTGAGGTTTTCGACCATCACTACTTTGGCACCGTCCATGCAAACTGAGGTATGTGTGCCGCTTTGATTCTTGAGGTCGATCGCCATCTCCTTTGTCTTGCTTGTCGTTGAGAGAAATAGTTGAGTCTCAAACATCCTACCTAAAGAAAATTTGGATGGAAACACTCAATAAATAAGGCAGGATCTGTGAAAAGAAAAGGGAAGTTACTATTTTGAGACATGAGGTAATAAGTGGCCTCACTCTGACAATGGAGGAAGCCCAGGACAGAAAGGTCGCAAGGAAATTGGAAGGGGAATTAAAATGTTTGGCAACCGGGAGATCGCATAGGTCCAGGCAGGCTGTACAAGACCGGGTGTTTTACCACAGGCTTCCTTTGTATGGGCAGGATCCTAGAAAAATATAACGGTAGAAAATAGGTGCAGGAGTAGGCCATTGTGCCCTTCAAGCCAGCACCGCCATTCAATCTGATCATGGCTGATCATCCAAACTCAGTACCCCGTTCCTGCTTTCTCCCCAAATCACTTGATTCCATTAGCCCTAGGAGCTATACCTAACTCTCTTTTGAATACATCCAGTGAATTGGCCTCCACCGCCTTCTGTTAGCAATGTTACAAAATTTTGAGATTTTAAAAATCAAGTCTTTAATTTATCCCATCAGATAAAGCATAAAAAGAAGTTTAATTTGACACCTAATTCACTTTCACATCTTCAGTATTACAAATGTTATGGCCATTTTCATACTTGGAAATTAGCATCTTGTTCCCTATTGTTTTTTCATTGACTTAACACAAAAGCTGTGATCGAGAACATTTAAAAGCCGATAACTTTCTTAAAATTTAAGAGAACTGAAAGAAATTTTCAGTTATTGTAGATTGCAGCATTCTGAAACAAATATGAAACAATCTTACTTAGATGACTTGAAATTAAAACATATAATTAGTTAGTTACCTAATTGTAGCTAATTACAAAATTCAATTACTAGATCTAAACATCTATCCATGTCTTAAGAATAGATTAACATTTTTAAATAGCCTAAGTGTCCAAATAACATTCACACAAGAATTCAAAATATAACATAATTTTTTAATCTCATTATCATGGGTTTATAGGCCAAATGGAAGGAATTTAATGTTTATACCTGTAAATTAATGGCCATTTAAATCAGCTTGTGAGTGGGATTTTCTGGAACGGGACCATTTAGAATGTTGAGGTTGCCGTGTTTTTAGTCCCCATATTGGCAGCAAAAATACTGCCGGTTCTTCGGGGGGAAAAATCACCGTTTAGCAACTTAAAATGTGAATTAAATACATCTTAAGAAACACTTTTATACATAAAAATAAACTACTTTTTTTTACCTGGTCCTCCATAAAATCCATCCCCATTGTCGGCATTGACGCTTCAGAAGTTGATTTTAAAATCATTCCAGCGATTAATTTGTCGGGTGAATTTAAAAAAAAAAAACCACACAGAACGATTCTTTAGCAACATCTTGCACTCCGACAAAATATAATTCAGGACCAGGTCGCAAAAAAAAAAAACGTTTTAAACCCCACCCCCCCCCCCCCTTTTGATCGCCAAAATCGCGCACATGGCCAGTGGCAGAATTACAGCACCGCTGAAGGTAAGTATTGTAACATACCTACTTCTGTGGTGGAAACTTCCACAGATTCACAACTCTCTGGGTGAAGACATTTTTCCTCATCTCAGCGGATCACAAGCGGCCATTTTCAAGCAATGAACAAGGTTGGCAACCTCTGTCCCAATCCTTCTGTTCATAGGGCATGTCATGATTTAAATTCAGTCGCAGTGGGTGAGCCTTTGGCGTAAATAAAGCAACCAGTCTGGGAATCCATTTCTAATAGCTTCTTCTTGCGTTTGAGGCAGCAGACGTCCACAGGAGGGTGATGCCATCCGGTTCAACATCCGTAGGTGCCTGCAATAAAAAGGGCGCATGCCCGTTGGCGCCAAGCTGCGGCGCTGCTGCCGTCTCTGTTTGTTGTTGTCATTCGCCTGACTGAGGTCAGTTTACAGGACTCACCACGGGGAGGTCAACAACATGAGCCTCATTTCCAATAGCTCATTTCTTTCATGCCTGTAAAAAAAAAAGATGTTACTGATTCACTGGTAAACAGGCTTGACATCAGCAGGCTGAAAAGAGATTGGCATTACCTCATAATAACAGATTCAATGACATTCTTATCAAAAGGCTGATAATCAAGGCTGGAGACCACATTAGGGTCCATCGCATATAAAGAATAGTTATCGATAATGTTTTCTGCAGGACCGGTAGTCTTGCCAGTTTTGCTTTGATTGATTTTATTATAACCCGTTCAGTGCCACAAGAAATACAATTACACCTCAGAAATGACTTTTGAATATACATCCTGAGATAGGATTATCGGAACATTCTTCAATTCATTGCCAGCAAGATAACAAGAAACATCTGTCTGCTAAACGGTTAGGCACATAATCACCTGAAATGAATGGAGAATGGATTTGAAAGCGCAATGAGGTGAGTCCACACAATGTTTCTTGAATAACTAATCGCAATTTGAAAATCATTTCAGCAAAAGCAGGTTATGGGAATGTTCAAACATAAGATTACATAATGTGTAGGTTGGAAGATGCTGGTTTAAACCAAAGATAGACACAAAATTCTGGAGTAACTCAGCAGGACAGACAGCATCTCTTGGAGAAAAGTAATAGATGATGTTTCAGTTTGAGACGTTTCTTCAGACTGAGAGTCCAGGGAAAGGGAAATGAGAGCTATAGATGGTAATTATAGAGAGATATAGAACAAATGAATTAAAGATAGGCAAAAAGTAATGGTGATAAAGGAACTAGGCCACTGTTAGCTGTGGACTAGATGAAAATGTGTTACAGACAATGAAACTCACCAGAACGACAGTAAAACTAGTACAATGACTAGGGAGGGTGAGGGATGGAGGAATGCAAGGGTTACTTGAAGTGGGAGAGATCAATATTCATATCGCTCGTATATTCATAAGCTGCCCAAGTGAAATATAAGGTGCTGTTCCTCCAATTTCCGTTGGGCCTCACTCTGACATTGGAGGCCCAGGACAAAAAGGTCAGTGTGCGAATGTGAGGGGGACTTAAGTATTTGGTAATCAGGCGATCAGGTAGGCCCAGGCAGACTGAGCGAAGGTTGCATAGCAGTCCACAGCTGGAACAATGGATTCAGTGGAGGTAAGGACTACATACATACTTTAATGTAGACACAAGGAATTGCAGATGATGGCTTACAAATAAAGACTATAATATTGGATTAAATTTAGCAGGCCAGGCTGCATCCCTGGAGAACATGGACAGGTAATGTTTTGGGTTGGGACCCCTCTTCAGCTAGAAGAAGGGTTCCGACCTGAAACGCCACCTATCCATATTTTCCAGAAATGCTTCCTGACCCGCTGAGTTATTCCAGCACTTTGTGGATTTTTTTTTTTAACTTTAATGCAGCTGCTTGAATTTTGAAACAAAAGACAGAAAATGCAAGAAACACTCATCATGTCAGGCAACATCTGTGGAAAGAGACAAGAGTCAAAATTCAAGTCAAGATTGTTTAATTGTCACAAGTTCTGAGAACGGAACAATAACATTTCTGCTCGCAGCAGCTAGGAGCCCGTAAACATAATACACATAGATAGTATATAATTTTTGGGAAAAGTTCAATAAATTAATTTCATAGGTTTACAGTGAGGGGGAAACGATTTAATAGGAACCAATTTTTTACACAAATTGAAGTAGGTGTATGGAACAAGTTGTCAGAGGAGATAGTTGAGACAACGTTTTACAAACATTTGGACAGGTACATGGATTGGATGGGTTGGGAGGGATGTGAGCCATATGGGACTAGCATAAAAATTGTCATTGCTGAGGATAGTGTTGTGCAGTGTTCAAGTGCCTGATGCTATTGAGAAGATGCTATTCATGTACTTGGTGGTCATGGTTTTTGATTGTCTTTGGTTGCACTAAGGACTTTGGGGTTCTTTGCACGAGCATTATAGAGTCTTACAATGTGGAAGCAGGCCCTTCGGCCCAACTTGCCAACATGCCCCATCAACACTAGTCCCACCTGCCTGCATAGTGGGATTTGATCTACACTCTACAGTATTAGCATCTTGCATACTAGTCCAGCAAAATAACCATTATCTCCCATTATCCCTGATGAAGGCACAACTCTTTTGCATGACTTAATGAAGTTTATCATGAGAATATTTTATTTGGTATCTATCATTGATCGATGATATCTTTTTAATAATTTACATTAAAACACTGAAAGCAAAACAAATGCAGAATATGAGTGATCCCCACCTTTCATTTTTAAATATATAAATATATGTATAAACAAGGAATTGCAAATGCTGGTTTAAGATTTAAGTAACTCAGTAGGCCAAGCAGATCATGGATAGGCGACGTTTTGGAAAAATATATATATTATCATTTTCATTTAGTGTCTTGAAATGTTTGCTGCACAGCACCTATGGGACTGAGTCATAGAGCTATACAGCACGGAAACAGGCCCTTCAGCCCAACTTGCCTATGCTGACCAAGATGCCCCATCTATAATTGTCCCAACTTTGGACTAAATCCCTCTAAACATTTCCTTCCGATGTATCCGCCCAAATGCCTTTTAAAAGACGTGTTTACATCGCAGCACACTGGGACCACTGGTCATAGAGTGATACAATGTGAAAACAGGCCCTTCAGTGCAACCTGCCCACATCGGTCAGCATGTCCCAGCTACACCAGTCCCACCTGCCTGGGCTTGGTCCATATCCCTTCAAACCTGTCCTGTCCATGTACCTGCCTAACTTAAATGTTGGGATAGTTCCAGCCTCAACTACCATCTCTGGCAGCTTGTCCCATACACCCACCACCCTTTGTTTATAAAAGTTACCCCTCAGATTCCTATTAAATCTTTTCCCCTTAACCTTGAACCTATGTCCTCTGGTCCTCAATTCACCTACTTTGTGCATCTACCCGATTTAATTCCCCTCGTGATTTTATACACTGTAGCCTTCCTGCCACATGAATTTTCCCAGACAACCATCACATATCATGGACTGGTTGCTGCCATGCATCTTCCAAAAATCAGACTTAACAATTGACGAGTTCATCACACACTTTGAAAGCATTCCCTGATTTCACACATCATTCAGAACAACTTCTTCATCTTGTATTTCTCAAGGGCAAGAATAAGTCGACGATCATTTCAGCTGCACCACTTTATATCTGTCAGGATAGTATTAATTTACCGTTTCAGTCTTCCAGCCACTCTGAGTTTCTATATTCACCTCTGATGAGCCATATAACTGTGGCCTGTGGCACTGGGATCTTACTGGAATGGTTTAGCCAATGTTACATTTTGGATAATAGCATTTGCAATCTGCCTGAATTACTGCCGAAGATGGAGGATACACCTCTGAGGATAAACACAAAGTTTTGGAGTAACTCAGCGGGTCAGGCAGGCAGCATCTCTGGAGAAAAAGGATAGGTGACGTTTCGGGTCAGGACCCTTCTTCGGATTCAAATCTTTGTCCTACCCTTCCTCTCTCTCTCTCTCTCTCTGCTTTCTTGCTTCTCCCCCTCCCCCCACAATCAGTCTGAAGCAGGGCCCGACCCGAAAGGACATTCCTGCTATTGAGGGAGTGCAGCGTAGGTTCACCAGGTACTGACGAACAATGAAAGAATGGATCGACTGGATTTGCATTCACTGGAATTTAGAAGGATGAGGGGGCATCTAATGGAAACATATAACATTCTTAAAGGATAGGACATGCTAAATGCAGGAAAGATTTTCCCCATGTTGGGGTAGTGCAGAACCAGGGGTCACAGTTCAAGAATAAGGGATATGCCATTTGGGACTGAGATGAGGAAAATCGTTTTGACACCGAGAGTTGTAAATTTGTGGAATTATATGCCACAGAAGGCATTGGAGGCCAATTCACTGGATGTTTTCGAGAGTTAGATATAGCTCTTAGGGCTAACGGAATCAAGGGATATGGGGAGAAAGCAGGAACGGGGTACTGATTTTGGATGATCAGCCATGATCATATTGAATGGCTGTGCTGGCTTGAGGGGCCAAATGGTGTACTCCTGCACTAGTTTGTATGTTTTAAATGTTTATATGTTAAAACATGACCTATTAATATTTTCTTGAGATGCTGCTTGACCCGTTGAGCTATTCCAGCACTCTGTGTCTTTGATTTGTAAACCAGCACCTGCAGTTGATTGATTCTGTACTTCTGATAAATCTCTGTTGATTAGATCAAAAAGCAGTTCAGCTGTTTGTAAAAAATGTTTTATACAGATCTGTGTTGCTCGTAATTGCCAATCACTGAGTGTAAATAAGGAAATATGCACAAAATATTTTTCGATTACAGATAAATATGGAACGTTTAGAAATCTAATTAAAATAGTTCCATTGAAGCCTTTGATCTTCATTTTAGTGCTCTCAGAAGGCTCATTCACCACTAATTGATAGGACTCTTGGTTAACGCGTGTTTCATTGCAGAGCTGGTTTAACACAGAGTGCTGAGGAATACTGGCTTGCTTCCTCACGGCAAAATGGAGTAATAGTGACAACTTATCACATTGTAAGATAGCTCCTCCTGGATGCTGCAAACCTTCAAACCTTCAACAGACACAGCAAAGGAATGAGACCACGGGTCACTGTTCTTACATGCACCATGCATTGCTGAGCCTTTTACAACAATGATACCAGACAATTTATTAATGCGAGCCACAAAATGCCAGGGGTCACAGTTTAAGAATAAGGGGTAGGCCATTTAGAACTGAGATGAGGAAAAACATTTTCACCCAGAGAGTTGTGAATCTGTTGTATTCTCTGCCACAGAAGGCAGTGGAGGCCAATTCACTGGGTGTATTTAAGAGAGAGTTAGATATAGCTCTCAGGGCTAACGGAATCAAGGGACATGGGGAGAATGCAGGGATGGGGTACTGATTTTAGATTGTATTGTATTGTATTGTATTCAATTTATTGTCATTGCCCCTATTGGGACAACGAAATGAATTTTCCATACAGGCAGTATCATTAAAAAAAAAAATCACAAAGAAATAATAAAAATAAATAATAAATAAATAATAAAACATATTAAAAATAAAATTGAAATTGAATTAAAATTTAAATTTAAAAAAGCACAAACACAGAAAGTCCACAACACAACATAACATATATGGCACCAAGGTGAGGAAGGCACCATAGTCCAGCCAGCCTCCCCTCCGTGTTCATCCGTGGTCGGGGCCTTACGAGCACCCGCAGTCGCCGCCCCGGGTGGCCCGATGTTCAGACCCTCCCGCCGGGCCGGTGGAACGCTGACGCCGAACCCCGACGGTGAGCATCCTCCTCCTCAGCGGCCCGGACCTCCTGGATCAGCTGCCTCCCGCTGCCGGAGTCTGCAGCTCCCGAGCCCGCAGGCCGAGCCGGGCAGAATCGCAGGACCCCTCGTTGTTTGTCAGAGCCGCCCGCGTTGGAAGCTCTGCAACCGCAGCTCCACGATGTCGGCAGCAGGTCCAGCACTCCGCTCCAGATGGCGACCCCCGGGGCATCGCCAGCCCCGCGAATTCAATCAGCACGATGGGGAAAGGCCGCGCCAATGCAGGGATGGGGGGGGGGGCGAGGACTGATTTTAGATGATCCCCCGCACCGCTATGATCCATATTTAAATGGCGGTGCTGGCTCGAAGGGCACCGGAACAATACACCCACCGGTACTACAGCTATGATCCGGTGCACCTATTTTTATGTTTTTATGTTTCTTTCTGTGAAGTGCACTACTGAACCAGTAGGTTTTGAGAACAATCTCTGATGATTGCAATTTTTCTAAACTTCTCCTCCACTTTTAATTCCCAATACTATCATATACTTTCACAACATTTGGACAGGTGCGTGGATAGGATAGGTGAAGAAGCATATGAGGCAAATGTAGAAAGGTAGGAGTTGTGTAGATGAGGCATGTTGGTTAGCATGGGCAAGTTGGGTCAAAGGGCCTGTTTCCATGCTATAAGACTCGATGACTCTTAACTTACATCTATTACCTTTATCCTGGATTGTCACCTTTCTGCATGGATTGTCACTTTATCGTGATGGAGAAGCTTGTGTGGACTTGAGATCCTGAGAGCGATGCCGTCTGGAACTATGCTCCTGGTAGGGCCACCCATGCCAGTAAGGTCGAGGGGGTTGTCCCTGACAAAGAGCAATCCAACTAAGACCTCACCGGTGGAACAGGCGGAGGATGATGGCTGACCTTAGTGGAGCGTCACAACAGCTGCAGCAGAAAAGGATCTCCAGTCGTCTTGGACTCCATGTCACTGGATCCTGACCCAGATCGGTCAAGGACCGTGGGGTGGCTACAACAAAATAGAGAGAGTACAGAGGAGATTTACTAGAATGTTGCCTGGGTTTCAACAACTAAGTTACAGAGATAGGTTGAATAAGTTAGGTCTTTATTCTCTGGAGCGCAGAAGGTTAAGGGGGGACCTGATAGAGGTCTTTAAAATGATGAGAGGGATAGACAGTGTTGATGTGGACAAGCTTTTCCCTTTGAGAATAGGGAAGATTCAAACAAGAGGACATGACTTCAGAAGTTAAGGTAGCGGTAGCAGAAGTTTAGGGGTAAATTTAAAAATAAATTGGATAGGCTTATGGATGAGAAGGGAATGGAGGGTTATGGTATGAATGCAGGCAGGTGGGACTAAGGGGAAAAAAAAATTGTTCGGCACGGACTTGTAGGGCCGAGATGGCCTGTTTCCATGCTGTTATTGTTATATGGTTATATGGTTATAGGGAATAGCACCCTGGAGACACCCATGGTCAGCCATGACCGAAGGGGGCCTAAGAAGACCTTTATCCTCTATACCAAAAACTGATTCAAAATCCTGTTTAATTCATCTCTACCATCTCTTTAATTTCCATTATTAATCCACAAATTTCATATTTTTGGATCACCACTCACTGTTACTGTAAAGCTTCTTATTTTCAATCACTTGAGAAAATCCCACTGTGTGATTTTACATCACATTTATGGTCAGCTTAATAATCTTTTTGTAACTCTTTCCTTTTTTTTGTATTCTTATTTGATCTATTCACCTACTGTTCCACCTTGTGCAATGATGTGCTTTTTCTTTGTTTGACACGAACTTTGACATATTTTGTTCACCTTAGAGGTTGAGTATCTCCCTTGGAATGTACCTGTATTCTGAAAGATTCCCGCCAATGTCTGGCACTGCATCTCAATTAATTGATCCCTGAACCCAATTTGCTCATTCACTTCAACTAACTGCTTTCACATTTCATAATTGCCCTTATTAAAGTTTAATGTATCAGTTTTGGACCTGCTCTCCTTTCCCTCAAACTGAATATAAAGGTTGGGGGAAACTCAGCGGGTCAGGCAGCATCTCTGGAGAACATGGATAGGTGATGTTTCTGGTCGGGAGCCGATTGTCTGAAGACAGCAGATTCTGGGAAGGACGGTGAAGAATGAAACTGAATGAGCTGGGAACCACAGAGGGAGGGAAGGGGGAGAGAAAGGATCCAATGGAAGGAGTGTGCAAGGTGGGAAAGTGTAAAAAAGAGGATGATAGCGGGCTGGTTTTGCTCTAGATTTATTATTACCTCGTGTACCAGGGCACGTTGAAAACCTTTGTTTAGCAATGAGCCAATTACAATGAATTCAATGAGCGATCAGATACGTTCTACCTAAACACAATCAAGTCAAACTCATGTACATTAGGTAGAGCAAAGGGAAAGATACAAAGTGCAGAATATAGATCACAGCACTGCATCGGGATGCAGAGGGAATAACGGTGAGTGAGAGAGGATCGGAGTAGATAAGGGGAGAGAGAAAAGGACAGAGTGGATGTGGCTTACCTTACATTAGAGCATTAAATGGTCATGGCCACTGGGTTATGGACTGTGCATATGATTAGGTGCTGTTACTGAGTTTAAGTCCTTGGCAACTGACACCCTATTTCCAATGGAGGAGTGATTAAATTATTCAATGATAGAAAAATAGAAACATAGAAAATAGGTGCAGGAGTAGGCCATTCGGCCCTTCGAGCCTGCACCACCATTCAATATGATCATGGCTGATCATCCAACTCAGTATCCCGTACCTGTCTTCTCTCCATACCCCAGGATCAAAAGGACACTAGTATTAGCAGGGCCATGGCACTGGTGGAGAATACAGAGAAACAGATAGACCAGGCCTGTTCCTTCAACCTTATCATCAACACTGTAAATGGAGGCATTCCTTAACCAGTCAAGACCCAAGAGTGTTTTACTGTCATGATGTACAGAAACAGGACAATGGAAGTCCTACGTGCAGGAGCACAACAGGTTTGTAAACACAGTATTCAACAGATAACATACTAAACAAATGAAAACAAAAGTTCAATACATTAAATTAACAATATAGTGCAACCGAAACAGCTTGTAGTTTGGACTTTAGTTGGTGTTTAGACAATAGACAATAGGCGCAGGTGCAGGCCATTCGGCCCTTCGAGCCAGCACCGCCATTCAATGTGATCATGGCTGATCATTCCCAATCAATACCCCGTTGCTGCCTTCTCCCCATGTCCCCTGACTGCAATTTTTAAGAGCCCTATCTAGCTCTCTCTTGAAAGCATCCAGAGAACCGGCCTCCCCAACATTGAAGGGATCTGAGGCAGAGAATTCCACAGGCTCACCACTCTCTGTGCGAACAAGTGTTTCCTCGTCTCCGTTCTAAATGGCTTATACCTCATTCTTAAACTGTGGCCCCTGGTTCTGGGCTCCCCCAACAACGGGAACATGTTTCCTGCCTCTAGCGTGTTCAAGCCATTAACAATCTTAAATGTTTCAATGAGATAGCCTCTCATCCTTCTAAACTCCAGTGTGTACATGTCCAGCTGCTCCATTCTCTCAGCATATGACAGTCCCGCCATCCTGGGAATTAACCATGTAAACCTTCGCTGCACTCCCTCAATAGCAAGAATGTCCATCTCAAATTTGTAGCGTTCATGGCCTGATGGTTGTTGGGATGAAACTTTTTCTGAACCTGGAAGTCCCGGTTTTCGACCTCCTATACTTTCTTTCAGATGGCAGGAATAAAATAAGAGTGTGGCCAGGGTGGTGTGGGTCCTTGATGATGCTGGCTGTCATGTCCTCCTATCGATACCGTCAATGGTGGGGAGGTCAGTGCCTGGGGTAGACTGACAGTGTCCCATCACCAGAACCAAGTAGGTCAGCAAGCAGAATGGTGGAGAGGATTCCAGTGACTGGGAGTAAAGATCTGCATTACCTTGTTGACTCCTGCAATCATCTGCTCCCACCAAATGACAGCACGATAAAAGTGAGTTTGGTTTGCAGGGTGTAAATCTTCCAGAGCATGCCCAACGAGGCATAAAACACACCGAGAAAATATTTAATCTTGTGTTGACAGATTTTTGTTTGCGTGCAACTTTCCTATGTGTATCCGCGCCAAAGGAAAGCCTGAGGCCTGCCCTTTGCCAGTGCTCATGGGGTACAGGTGCACAGTGGTGGAATATTCAAATTTCTTCTTTTTACATTTGCTTGCACGAGCCGACCATCTGGTGTCGACAATGAAAGATGTCAGATGGCTTATTTCGGAATTAAATGTCCCTCAGGACTGCTAGGTTTTCAAATTATGGACTTAGGCCAGTACTGGGCAGTGGGGAATCATCATTCAAAAGTTGTGTTCTATTTATAGTTACAGCGGGCGGGCCAATAATTCCATGGGGGTGGGAAGTAAATGATTCCCTAAACTGTTATAAAGAAGGATGAGCTGTTACAGTACGTCATGTGAGCCACTAAGGCAGGACTGAAATATTTAATTCATCTATAATTATAATTAAGCATAATGTGTAAAAAGAGGTTCTTTATCAATTTGATGATCTCGTCTTTATATTTTGAGCTGCGCTGATTATTGACTATGCAGAAGATCAATAAGTGACTTGATCGTTATGTGTACTGAAGATTTCAAGGTTTCAAGGTCAGTTTATTGTCACATGTACCAATTAAGGTACGGTGAAATTTGAGTTGCCATACAACTATACTAAGTGAAAAGCAATAAGACACACAGCCACAGGAAATAAAAGTTAACATAAACATCCACCACAGTGGTTCCCCACATTCCTCACTGTGATTGAGTCCTCAACGCATCACCGGTTCCACGCTCCCCTCCATTGAGTCTGTCCAAAGCAAGCGCTGTCTGTGGAGGGCGCTCAGCATCGCCAAGGACTGCTCTCACCCCAACCATGGACTGTTTACCCTCCTACCATCCGGGAGGCGCTGCAGGTCTCTCCGTTGCCGAACCAGCAGGTCGTCTTTCCGGCGGCTGTCACTCTACTCAACAACGTACCCTCGGTGACTGGGTTTGCTATGTCGCTCTTCAAGGGAGATGCTAAATGCATTTCGTTGTCTCTGTACTGTACACTGACAATGACAATTAAATTGAATCTGAATCTGAATCTGAATCTGATTGGAGGTAATAAAGTCCAATCTTCTCCCTCTTTATTCTCCCGCGGTCAGGGCTGTCGAACCATACGCAGTCGGGGCCATCAAAGCTCCCGCAGCCGGCGATCCGAAGCCCCCGTGTCGGGGTGGTCGAAACTCCCGTGTCGGAACGGTTGAAACTCTCCGCGGCTTGGAGTTCCCGAATCAGTCTCTAACCTGGGACCGTGAGCTCCACGTTGTTAAAGTCCACAGGCCCGCGGTTGGAGCTCTCCACAGCCGATTCCCGGAAAAGGGATCGCAAGCTCCATGATGGTAAGTCTGTGCCGCACCCGCGGTTAAAGTGGCGGGTCGGTCTCCAGGAAAGGCCGCGCCACTCCACGATGTTCGGCCGCAGTGGGGATGGAGATACAATACGGAAAAAAATCGCATCTCCGTCGAGGTAAGAGATTGAAAAAAGTTTCCCCCAACCCCCGCCCCCCACATAAAACAAACCAAGGAACACTTCTCTTTAACGTACTTAAAATAATAAATAAAGGACAGACAGACTGTCGGTGAGGCAGCCATTGCTGGCACCACCTGGTAATTCTTGCTGTCTGAATTAATAGTCAGTCAAACTGCAAAGAAGGCTACTTATCAAATGTTGGGATATGCAATTAGTACAATAGGTATCTCATGGTCAACATTGATATGGTGGGCTGAAGGGCCTGTTTCTGTAGTGTATGACCCCATGGTAATGATTATTGAAAACAGCACAAACAATTGATGTTGGACAGTTACTTTGTGTTCAATGTAAGTAAAAATTGAGAGCTGTAGGAAGGAGCTGTAGATGCTGGTTGAAACCAAAAAGCTGGAGTATCTCAGTGGGTCTGAGAATATCTCTGGAGAAAAGCAATAGGTAACGTTTCGGATCGAGACCCTTCTTCAGACAGAAAAATAATATGTACCCGAAACGTCACCTATTCCTTTTCTCCAGATAAGCTGTCTGACCCGCTGAGTTACTCCAGCTTTTTGTATCTATCTAAAAATTGAGAGGGACAATTATGGAATTTCTTTATGCCCCTTGCTCGTTCTCATGAAGAGTTTTTTTGCTCATAGGAAATCAGATTCAGATTCAGATTCAATTTTAATTGTCATTGTCAGTGTACAGTACAGAGACAACGAAATGCATTTGAGACAACGAAATGCACTTTGCTAGACTACCATAGTCAAAATTATTACAGAAATAAAGACCGTTTTCAAACTATAGAAAGCCCTTTCCATTCATGAAACCAGAACAAAACTGGAGGAGGAATAGGCCACCAGACTGCTCAAGCCTCCCCCAGCTTTCATAAGTTCATGAGTGATGGGAGCGGTGGTGAATCTGTGGAATTCTCTGCCACAGAAGGTAGTTGAGGCCAGTTTATTGGGTATATTTAAAAGGGAGTTAGATGTGGCCCTTGTGGCTAAAGGGATCAGGGGGTATGGAGAGAAGGCAGGTACAGGATACTGAGTTGGATGATCAGCCATGATCATATTGAATGGCGGTGCAGGCTCGAAGGGCCGAATGGCCTACTCCTGCACCTGTTTTCTATGTTTCTATGTTTACAAAATAATATACTGCAGATGCTGAAGCCCTGAAATAATAGGTGGTATTTTGGGTCGGGATCAGAAAAAGTCTGAAGAAGGGTCTTGATCTGAAATGTCATCCGTCTACATTTTCCAGAGATGTTGCCAGACCCGCTGAGTTATTCCAGCACTTTGCGTCTATCTTATAGTGGCTAAGTTATTACATCGAAATGTTGAAAATTCTTCCCAGGCTTAATAAGGTAGATGTGAGGCTGATATTTATTCTGGAGTGTCTGTGGTCACCGTCTCAACATAAGGGGCAATTCTGGACAGAACTGAGAGGAAATTCTCCACCCAGAAGTATTAAATTGAATCTTCTAATTCTCCGCATAAGATGATAAGCCACTGTGTATATTCAAGGGAACAGTTAATGGATTAGTTTGATATTGAGAAAATAAGGATCAATGCAAGAAATTGTTTCTGAGGTAAAAAAGTAACAATTATCATTGAATTATTTAATACTGCTTCTTTAGTTTATTTTAAAGATACAGTGCGGAAACAGGCCCTTCGGCCCACTGAGTCTGCACTGACTAGTGATCCCCGAACACCAACACTATCCTACACCCTAAGTACAAATTACAATTTTTATATAGGCCAATCTACCTGCTAATCTGCATGTTTTTGGTGTGTGGGAAGAAAGCGGCGATCCCTGAGAAAACCCACGCAGGTCACGGGGAGAACGTACAAACTCAATATAGATAGCACCCTTAGTCAGGATCGAACCCGGGTCTCTGGCGCTGTAAAGCAGTAGCTCTACCACTACGCCACCGTGCCGACCTTCCGTTTCTTGTATTCTTTTTTTAAAAATTTTATATTTATTTATACAATAATATGGTACCATAGACACCTGGTAAATATTGACATGTTACAGTTCATGTACAGCTTCATATATTTTTTTTTTAAATATTAACAATAAAAAGGAGACAGAAAAAGAATAGAAAAGAAATAGAGAAGTGTGTGATATCAGAAAGTGAGAAAAGGAAAGTGAGAAAAGAAAGAAAATGAAGAGAAAAGAAGCAGTGGTAGAAAGCAGAATTTAAAGGAGAGATAGCTATTTGTTATTCTTGACCACCATTCACCCAGTCCTGAAACGGATCATTTCTACGTTTGTGTTGCACCATATGCTTGTAAGAAGTCGGCAAATGGAGACCAAATCCTTAGGAATTGGTCTACTTTGTCTGTTAGGAGGAATCACATTTCTTCAAGATGTAAGGTTTCCAACATGTTTGAAATCCACATTTTAAGCGTTGGTATCGATGTATTTTTCCAAAATATCAGTATGTTTTTTTGCCGTTATTAAACCATAATTAAGGAAAGATTTTTGAAACATATTCAATTTATTCTCGTCTTCCAGTAATCCAAATATAATCAATTCACTGAAGAAGGGTTTCGGCCCGAAGCGTCGCCTATTTTCTTCGCTCCATAGATGCTGCTGCACCCGCTGAGTTTCTCCAGCAATTTTGTGTACCTATAATCAATTCAGTGTTAGGATCAAGTTTTATCTTAAGTAATTTTGTGTTTCTTGTATTCTTATTTCAAATATTTCCGTTTTTGTGAAACACCTTAGAATGATTAAAAAGGTTAAGTGCTTTATCTTAATCGCCCTGGTGAGATCATATATGTTTTAATAAGAGGTAAACTATCTAATCTTCAACATGACAATTGGAATTCCACACCTTCTGCCAGCCTTTGTATTTGAAAACAATGGGTTTGGTTAGCATGGATTGTTATAGAAATAAATTGCAGCAATTGACTTCTACATCTGCTGTAAAAAAATCAGTAGTTAAGATACTGCCCTCCATCATTTGACATTAATTTAGGCAGTAATTGTGTGCTACGAAGAAACAAATGAAAATGGATTTACATTTGCAATTTCATTGACTTACCTTGATATGTATTTGTCTTTTTCATAAAAATATCATAATTATTTTATCAAAGGAATTATACCTTGACAGTTTATCATAAAATATACCATGACTTCAAGGGATCATAGTAAACATCAGATTGTGCTCGATTGTTAAGATGCTCTTCGTCATTTTCAAGAGAGAGTTAGTTTTAGCTCTTCGGGCTAAAGGAATGAAGGGATATGGAAAAAAAGCAGGAACCGGGGTACTGATTTTAGATGATCAGCCATGATCATATTGATTGGCGGTGCTGACTCTAAGGGCTGTGTTCTATTTGACAACTATGCAGTTCCAACGTACTCACCTAAGGGAAAATACACTTGCTTTGAAATGGGTATAATAGTGATTCATTATATGTCCAGACTCCAAGATTTAGAGGATTGTCAGACTGGGATTTGACGGAGTGGCCCTTTATTCCGTAAAGGTTTGAAGAACAGGTGGTGACTTAACCATAATAAATGAAATTGTTAATATGGCTTGACAGAGTAGGTGCTTGGACTCAAACTAAATCCCTGCCAAAGACCCTGACCTGAAAATTGTCCTGAGATAGCGAGTCACTTGTGACTTTAATGAGTGGTGAAGGAGTTTCTTGGGTCACAGTGCCCATCTAGTCATGCAGCATGGAAAAAGGCTCTTCGGCCCAACTTGTCTACACTGGCCAACATGCTCCATCTACACTAGACCTACCTGCATTTGGCCCATATCCCTCTAAACCTGTCCAATCCATGTACCTGCCCAAACATTTCTTAAATGTTGTGATAGTACCTATCTCAACTACCTCCTCCATATACTCGTTCCATATACCTATCACCCTTTGAGTGAAAATGTTCCCCCTCCAATTCCTATTAAATCTTTCCCTCCCCTCACCTTAAACCTATGTCCTCTGGTTCTTGATTCCCCAATCCTGGGCAAGAGACTCTGTGCACCTACCCGATCTATTTCTCTCCTGATTCTGTACACCTCTATAAGATGCCCCCCTCATCCTTCTGTGCTCCAAGGAGCGTATCAGTTTCTTAGACAAAGCCCAATCTTCTCAGTGGGATTGGGGTGAATCGAACAGTACCAGGGTTGTCACCGGTTATGGGGCAAAGCCGGAGAATGGGATTGAGAGGGAAAGATAGACAAGTCATGATTGAATGACAGTGCAGACTTGAGCTGAATGTCCAAGCCTGCTCAACTTCTTCCTATAGCTCAGGCCCTCGAGTCCTGTCAAAATCTTCGTAAATCTCTGCACTCTTTCCAGCTTTCCATTTCTTACGTCCTCGTGTTCTTAATATGATTTTGCTTCCTTTTACAACCATAGAGGAGATTCACACCTGGGAGCAGGACTTGCCAGAAGAGTAATCTTTCCTTAATTTGGTGGCCTGCACTCTGTTTGAAATGCTATGAAATAGAATTTGGTGGCCTGCACTCTGCTATGAAACTGAATTTGTTGGCCTACACTCAAGTCTTCCTGGTGGGACTCAGCTTACTGATACGTGACAGGTTGTGGTTGGCGGCTTCGATTGTTCCTGCATAGCTCCATAGTTCGATCGCAATTTCTCCAGAGGTTGAAGTTTTTTGTTGAAAATGTTCACCACCAGGCTTGGGAACAGCTTCTTGCCTTCCATTATCAGGCTTCTGAGCAGTTCACCCATAAGATAGGATACACCTGTTCATGTTAAAGGCGCAGAATTAGGTCCTTTCAGACTATCAAGTCTGCTCCGCCCTTCAATCTTGACATGTCTATCTTACCCTCTCAACCCCATTCTCCTGCCTTCTCCCCATAACCCCTAACAACCCTGGTACTGTTCAATTCACCCCAAACCCACTGAGAAAATTGGGCTTTGTCTAAGAAACTGATACACTCCAATTGCTACAATGCTAAGAACTATATTCTGCACTCTCTATCTTCCTCTTTGCTGCATCCAACATATTTGAATGTGAACTGATTGTATGTATGTAATATCTGATCCCTTTAGATAGCACACAAAACAAATGCATTTCACACTACCTCGGTACATGTGACAATAATAATCCTAAACCTAAAATGTTGGAAATGAGTTTGAGAGATGACCAAAGGACAAATTTCACCTCTCAAGGTTTTTTTAAAATATTTCAGTCATGAACCATGCAGCATTTTGAATTGTGAATTGAGGGAACAGGATGAGGCAGTACAATGGGAAAATTCTGTACTGACATTTTTTGATAAGTTGCTTCCTGGAGGTCATCATTTCAGCTACAACCCATAAAGTCTAACACTGACATATGACAGCCCAAACAGTAGCAAATTCTGCAGGTACAAGTCCCCGCTTGCAAAACTAATCATCAAGCACTTTACTAAACTTCGAAAAAGATTTGTACCGTTCTTTCCACAACCTGAATACATCCCAAACTGCTTTGGAACTAAAAAGGAAACAACGTGTTGGATTAGCTCAGTGGATCAGGCAACATCTCTGGAGAAAATGGATAGGTGACGTTTGGGTTTGGACCTTTCTTCAGTCAGATCACCTCTGAATCATCTCTGGAGAATATGGATAGGTGACATTTCGTGTTGGGACCCATCTTCATACTGAAGAAGGGTTTTGACTCGAATCACCTATCCATATTCTCCAGAGATGCTGCCTGATCTGCTGAGTGACTACAACACTTTGTGTCCTTCTGTGCATTAACCAGCATTTGCTCTTCCTTGTTTTTGCTTTATAACTAAGAGGTACTTTAAATTATGGTTTGGGTTTGGGAAATCAAATGGCCAGTTTTGCCACAGCAAAGTAGCATTTACAACAGGGGGTAGAGTTGCTGCCTTACAGCGCTTGTAACCGGGTTCAATCCCGACTACAGGTGCTGTCTGGACGGATTTTGTACGTTCTCCCCATGATTGCATGGGTTTTCTCCGAGATCATCAGTTTCCTCCCACACTCCAAAGAGGTACAGGTTTGTAGGTTAATTGGCTTGGTATAAATGTAAATTGTCCCATGTGCGTGTAGGGTAGTGTTAATATTGGTCGGTGTAGACTCAGTGGGCCAAAACTAGTTTTAAATTTTAGGTTTGTTCAGGGTTACTTTGGTCAGATTATGGGTCATTTATTTTGATTACATTTGTGAACCCAGAGCCTTCACTCCCATTTCATCTGGAAATGGAATAGACATTAAAACAGGCATCATGTTTTAAGGGTTTTTTTTAAGCCTTCTCCAGATTGGAGCAATCAACTTGTTGTACTCAAACACTTTTCCTCCACATTTTTCCACCAAGTCTAGACTTTAAAGATACAGCGCGGAAACAGGCCCTTCGGCCCACCGAGTCCATGCCGACCAGCGATCACTCCGTACACTAGCACTATCCTACACACTAGGGACAATTGTTTTGTTTTTTTAACCAAAACCAATTAGCCGACAAACCTGCAAACCCGGTGAAAAGGCAGCAGACAAGAGAGAACATCAGGAATATTTCGATGGCACTAGCAGCAACTCAGGTCGCGAGGCCAGGAAGAAACATTTCTGTTGTCTGTGCAGAGAATTAGCAATCTTGACGTGGAGGTACAATAGGTCAGCGAGTGAATAGAGGAAATTGTTCAACAGAAGAAAAGGGCTCACTGAACACATCTGAAATATTCCCCATTGTGATGGGAAAACAAGATAACCGACAATCTGCAGCCCCATCTGAAGGGTTTGTAAAAACACAAAATGTAAGAATTGAACCAACACAAAACAGTAAAGCATCTACAAATAACTGACGCTCACCCATCAGAAATGGGAAATTATCAACTGCATGAATGGTTTTAACCGGAGATCCAAGTTTTAACGAGAGATGGGCCAGTACGGTGGAGTGGTGGAAGAGGTGCTGTCTTACGGCTCCAGAGACTCGGGTGCGATCCTGACGACGGGTGCTTGTCTATACGGAGTTTGTACGTTCTCCCCGTTTTCTCCGGGAATCCAGTTTCCTCCCATGTTACAAAGAAGTACAAGTGTGTAGGTTAATTGGCATTGGTATAATTGTAAATCGTCATTAGAGTGTGTGACCTGGCATCCTCGACGCTCCCACAAATGGAAGCATCCTCTCAAAATCCAATCTATGGAAGCCTTTCACTATTCTGTACGTCTTTTCCTCTTTTTTAATTAATTTTAGTGTGCTTTAGTGTTAATGTTCTGTGGTTTGTTTTATGTGGGGGGTGCGGGGTGAGCAAGGGGGTCGGGGGAAACGTTATTTTCAATCTCTTACCTTGCCGGAGATGCGATTGATTTCCGGATCGTATCTCCGGTCGCTCTGCAGCCTAACATCATGGAGCTGGAGGCTTTGCTCGGGACTGACTTTGAGCCCCATCGCGGGGCTGTGGACTTACCATCGGAGCCGATCCCTTGCCTGGGACCAACGCTCCAACCGCGGCCAGCAGATTTCACCATGGAGGAATTCGCAGTCTCAGGTCGAGACCGATGTCGGGAAGCTCCAAATGACGCAAATGTTTTCAACCAGCCCCGACCCGGGGCAGATCACCCGGCACGGGGGAGCTGTGATTCCCTCCCGATGCACGAGCTTGATCGCCCCGACGCGGTGGCACAAACGCCACCGGCTACAGGAGCCAAGATCGCCTCGTCAAGGCTCGAAGCCCCCGACCGCGGGAGAACAAAGAAGGGAAGAGATTGAACTTTTTTTCACCTTCCATCACGGTGAGGAATGCGGAGGAGTCACTGCGGTGGATGTTTATGTTAAAATGTATTTTGTGTGTTCCGTTGCTTTTTATTGGTATGACTGTATGGCAAATCAAATTCATCATAAGTTGCAAAACATACTTGGCTAATAAAATATGATTATGATTACGATTATGATAATGAAAGAATATCAGAATATCAGACCCAATCTTGTAAACTTCTGAAATATAATTTTTTTTTTTTTTTTTACTGTAACTGTGTAGTTCATCTTCAACCTGAATCCTAAGTTAATCCACTCCAGAAACAAAGTCAAATCCAGCTGCTGGCATTGGGGTGCAGTGTATAGATAATGTCCTGGAGTGACAGTCATACAGTGTGGAAACAGGCTCTTTGGCCCACCTTGCCCACACCTAGAAACATGCCCCAACTACATTAGTCCTACAGGCCTGCATTTAGCCTATACCCCTCTCAACCTACCCTACACGGGTACCTGCCTAATTGCTTCTGCTACCTTTGGGTTTTCAAGTTTCCCAGGTCACGCTGGAAGGAGATTGTTATTTGCTGATTTAACTATAGAGAAGCACCTCCCATTGACAGTGAGGCATGGGGGATATGTTAACTGGCGTATCTTGGCTGGTTAACTCTCTCAGTGTTTTCCAGTTAGCCACACACCTTTCTGCATCTCGTTAAACATCCATAGAACATGGAACATAGAACAATGCAGTACAGGAGCAGGCCCTTCAGTACCACACATAATGCCAAGAATAACTCTTATCTGTCTGCATACAATCCATATCCCTCCATTCCCTGCATATCCATGTGCCAATCCAAAGGTCTCTTAAAAGCCACTATCCACAGTACTGGAGACTCCTGGACTACCTTTAATCAGACTTTACTGGACTTTATCTTGCACTAAACATTATTCTCTTCATCGTGTATCTGTACATATGGCAGGATTGTAATCATGTATTGTCTTTCCGCTGACTGGCTGGCACGCACCAAAAGCTTATCACTGTACCTCAGTACACGTGACAATAAACTAAACTGAACTAAATGCCCCTTTCATACCTGCCTTTACCACCACCTTCAGCAGCACATTCCAGGCACTCACCACCCTCTGTGTAAAAACTTGCACTGCACATCTCCTTTAAACTTTATCCCTGTCATTTAAGTACCATGCCCTCTTGTATATGGTATTTCCATCCTGGGAAAAAAAGGTTCTGAAAAAGGTCTACCCTAATACCTCTCATAACTTTTTATACCTCCATCAGATTTATACCTCTCAAAGTGTTATCGTTTTATCTCTGTTGCAAGTTGCTGTGAAATCTTCCTTCACTGCCTTCTTAAGTGGTGCATTCCATATGGCAGTTCACAGAATAACAACGATATTCTCCATCCTTGTCAATTGGCATTCATCTTATATCTGTGGCCTTTGGTTACCAGACCTCGGCTGCTGAGATTCCGGCTAACTATCAAATTCCCTCGTAATTTTGACCACCTCCAATAAATCTCTTCAAACTTCTCAGCTCTAAGAGGATTAATCCCATCTCACCCACTTTCCTCTCATCATCAAAAACCTTTAACCCCGGGGTCGTCCCAGTAAATCTGCGCCACGCAGTTCCCAAGGCTTTGAAGTTCTTTCCAATGAGCAGTGGCCATAAACCACCAGCTTCCTGCAACAGATATAATGTGACACTTTTGTTTTTCTTATGTTTGTGGCCTTATTCAAGGAGTCAGGCACGCAGCGTGCTTTATCAACATTCATCCCAACCTCACATTCTGACTTCAGAGAGCTGTGTATATCCACCCACACATCTCTTTGTTCCTGAATTTGCTTTGAAATTGTACCATTTAATTCACCTTGCCTCCAGTCGATATTTCCTTCAAATATATATCGCTTCGCATTTGACTTAATTAAACTGTGTTAAGTTTGAGCTTCACGCAGACCAGACAGGGTGGGTTTTACAGGTTGCCTTAAAACCAGAGAGCCATAGTCATAGGGTTCAGGGAAACAGGCCCTTCGGCCCATTGAGTCCGTGGTGATCATCAAGCCTCCATTTACAATAAACCTACGCTAAGCTTTTTTAAAATTCTCTCCACATTCCCATCAACTCCCCCTGGTTTTAATACTCAGCTACAAAGCTAGTTGACACGGTGGCCTAGCGGTAGAGCTAGTGCCTTACAGCGCCAGAGACCCAGGTTAGACCCTGACTACGGGTGCTAGCTGTGCAGAGTTTGTTTGTTCTCCCCATGACCTGCATGGGTTTTCGCCGAGATCTTCAGTTTCCTCCCACACTCCAAAGACGTACAGGTCTGTAGGTTAAATGGCTTGGTATAATTGTATAAATGTAAAAATTGTCCCTGGTGTGTATAGGGTAGTGTTAATGTGCGGGGATCGCAGGTCAGTGCGGACTCGTTGGTCTGAAGAGCCTGTTTCCACGCTGTACCTATAAATGAAACTAGGTGTAATTTTCAGTGGCTAATTAATCGCACACGATAAATTATCAGGTTCTGGACAATTTGAGCTAAGGGTACAAATACATCGTTCCCGGAAAGTGGAGACACAGCACAGGTAGACAGGATCAGGACATTGAGTGAAGGATCATAGCATTTAAGAAGGAACTGCAGATGCTGGAAAATCGAAGGTGGACAAAAGTGCTGGAGAAACTCAGTGGGTGCAGCAACATCTATGGAGCGAAGGAAATAGGCAACGTTTCAGGCCAAAACCCTTCTTCAGCATCAAAGAATCACAGCAGTTGTCAGTAAGACCTCCATTTGAGTATTATACACGTTCCGATCGCCCAGCTATAGGAAGGATATTATGAATATAGCAAAGATGCTGAAAAGATTCACAATGTGTCCAGCAATGGAGGGGTTGAGTTATAAGAAGAGGCAGGGATGTTCTGGGACTTTTTTTCTCCAGGGCGTAGAATACTGAGAGGTGTCTTTATAGGGGCGTATAAAATCATGAATGCTGTATATATGTTAATCGCAATCTTTTTCCCAAGCTAGTGGAGTCTAAAATCATGCGGCATAGATTTAAGGGAGAGAGGAAAGATTTAAAAGGGCCCTGAGGGGTAACAGCATATATTTACCAAGCTGCCAGAGGAAATGGTGAATCTGTGGAAGCCATTGGCACAGAAGGCTGTGGAGGCCAAGTCAGTGGATATTTTTAAGGCAGAGAAAGATATATTCTTGATTAGTACGGGTGTCAAGGATTACGGGGTGAAGGCAGGCCAATGGGGTTCGGAGGGAGAGATAGATCAGTCATGATTGAATGGTGGCATAGACTAGATGGGCCGAATGGCCTCATTTTTCTCATATCATTTATAAACTTATGAAGAAAGGTATGGCTACAAAATTCAAAAGATGTTTGGATAAGTACATGAATAGAATAGTTCTGGAGGGTTATGGACGAAACCAGAACAGCCTGAGGAAAAACAAATAGTGACAGGAAGAACATGAAATCTCCAGACAGACATCAGAGGTACGCATTGACCCAAGGTTTCTGGAGATGTGAAGAGGCAATTCTATGAGCCCTGCAACTTAAAGTGAGTTATTGAGTTCTTAAAAGAGGCTGAATACTTTTTCTGCCCTTAAGTCACAGATTACTACATTTAAAAAAAAATATTTTGCTGCTTATTATTCTGAATGGTTCCTGCCTAAAACATTAGCATGGTGGCACAGCGGTAGAGTTGCTGCCTTACAACGCCAGAGATCCGGGTTGATAAGATCATAAGTGATAGGATCAGAATTAGGCCATTCGGCCCATCAAGTGTACTCCGCCATTCAACCATGTCTGATCTATCTCTTCCTCCTAACCCAATTCTCCTGCCCTCTCCACATAACCTCTGACACACGTACTAATAAAGGAGAAGGTTCTATCCTAACTACCGTAAATCAACCATAAAAAATCTCTCCTCCTATTAACTACACTGCTCTGGATATGACGTTATACGTGGAATAAATAGTTGATACAATTTATGCCTGTATGGAGTTTGTACTTTCTCCCTGTGACTGTGTGGGTTTTCTCTGGGGGATCCGGTTTCCTCCAAAGATGTGCAGGTTTGTAGGTTAATTGGCTTCTGTTAAAATTCTCCCTAGTGTGTAGGATAGTGCTATTCTATAGGGCGATCACTGGTCGACACACTCAGTGGGCCTGTTTCCACCTGCTATCTCTAAACTCAACTAAAACATCACCTATACATGTCCTACACAAATGCTGCCTAACTCATTCAGTTACTTTAGCACTTTATCTTCTACAAAAAATTCAGGTATCGGGGGTTTTTTCTACCTGCTTATTATTCGTTGTTGTGTGCAATTCTTCATCAGCTGGTTTTCCCTTTTTTTCTATTCCAAGTAGTTAAGAAGGTTGTGTCTGAAGAAGGATCCCAAACCCGAAATGTCCTCAATCCATATTCTCCAGAATTGCTGCCTTAAGGCTATTACTCCAGCACTTAGTGTCATTTGTTGGTGTGTTTCCTTCCCCTTTCCCTCCATCCCAACCCCACATTTCCCTGAAGATAGACACAAAATGCTGGAGTAACTCAACGGGTCAGGCAGCACTTCTGGAGAAAAGGAATGGGCGACGATCTTTCTTCAGCCTCGACCCGAAACGTCGCCTGTTCCTTTTCTACAAAGATGCTGCCTGACCCGCTGAATTACTCCAGCACACATCCATCTTCAGCGTAAACCAGCATTGAAGTTATTTTTCCCACATTTCCCCGCCTGTCATTAAAATCATGCTGGTCCATTTTTGGCTACTCTGCTAAGACGACCAGGAACCTTTTTGATTAGAATGATGAGGACATTGAAGAGATAATTAACGTCAAACAAAAGTTGTTCCTGGATTCAATGAACAATTACTCCACTTGTACACCGGTCACTGAAAGTTGGCGTGCAGGTACAGCAGGCAGTGAAGAAAGCTAATGGAATGCTGGCCTTCATAACAAGAGGATTTCAGTATAGGAGTAAAGAGGTTCTTCTGCAATTGTATAGGGCTCTGGTAAGACCACACCTGGAGTATTGTGTACAGTTTTGGTCCCCTAATTTGAGGAAGTACATCCTTGTGATTGAGGCAGTGCAGCGTAGGTTCACAAGATTGATCCCTGGGATGGCGGGACTGTCATATGAGGAAAGATTGAAAAGGCTAGGCTTGTATTCACTGGAGTTTAGAAGGATGAGGTGGGATCTTATAGAAACATATAAATTTATAAAAGAACTGGACAAAGTAGATGCAGGAAAAATGTTCCCAATGTTGGGCGAGTCCAAGCGCGGGCAGGTGGGACGAGTGTAGCTGGGACATGTTGGCTGATGTGGGCAAGTTGGGCCGAAGGGCCTGTTTCCACACATTATCACTCTATGACTCCATGAATCTAGTAGACAGCCAGAACCCTTTTCACAGGGTGAATATGTCAAAGACTATAGGGTATGGTGTTAAGGTGAGAGGGGCAAGATTTAAAGGAGATGTATGGCAGATGCAGTATAATGTGGATAAATGTGAGGTTATCCACTTTGGTGGCAAAAACAGGAAAGCTGACTATTATCTAAATGGTGGCCGATTAGGAAAAGGGGAGATGCAACGAGACCTGGGTGTCATGGTACACCAGTCATTGAAAGTAGGCATGCAGGTGCAGCAGGCAGTGAAGAAAACAAACGGTATGTTAGCATTCATAGCAAAAGGATTTGAGTATAGGAACAGGGAGGTTCTATTGCAGTTGTACAGGGTATTGGTGAAACCACACCTGGAGTATTGTGTACAGTTTTGGTCTCCAAATCTGAGGAAAGACATTCTTGCCATAGAGGGAGTACAGAGAAGGTTCACCAGACTGTCAGGATTTTTATATGAAGAAAGACTGGATAGACTCGGCTTGTACTCACTAGAATTTAGAAGATTGAGGGGGGATCTTATAGAAACTTACAAAATGCTTAAGGGGTTGGATAGGCTAGATGCAGGAAGATTGTTCCCGATGTTGCGGAAGTCCAGGACAAGGGGTCACAGTTTAAGGATAAAGGGGAAGTCCTTTAGGACCGAGATGAGAAAAACCTTTTTTCACACAGAGAGTGGTGAATCTCTGGAACTCTCTGCCACAGAAGGTAGTTGAGGCCAGTTCATTGGCTATATTTAAGAGGGAGTTAGATGTGGCCCTTGTGGCTAAAGGGACCAGGGGGTATGGAGAGAAGACTGGTACAGGATACTGAGTTGGATGATCAGCCATGATCATATTGAATGGCGGTGCAGGCTCGAAGGGCCGAATGGCCTACTCGTGCACCTATTTTCTATGTTTCTATGTTTCTACAATGAGTTTCTATGTTTTTTATGTTTCTACAAGATGTTTAATGTTGCATTTAACATTAAAGGCATGTTTTAATGTTAAAACGTGGAGCACGTTTTTTTACGCAGAGAGTGGTGGGTGCCTGGAACATGCTGCCAGGTGGTGTGGTGGTGGAGGCAGATATGATGGAGACATTTAAAAGGTTTTTACATACTCATGGGCCCATGGAGAATGGAGGGATGTGGATCATGTGCAGGCGGAGATGATTAATTTAACTTGGCATTTTGTTTGGCAGACATTGTGGGCTGAAGGCTTTGTTCCTGCACCCACTGTGCTTTGTTCTGAAGAATTAATAGTGTGGTGAAAACACAGGAGGCATAGCATCTTGTTCACAGATGCAACACGTGTGGGTTGTGGAATCTACGGGATTCAGTGCCTCAAACGACTATGGAGGACAAGTCAAAGGATATTTTTAAGGAGGAGATAGATGATTTTCTAGACACATTTTTTTCATTAATAAGGGTGTCTGGCAGGAGAATGGGGTTAAGAGGGAAAGATAGATCAATGACGATTGAATGGCCTATTAGACTTGATGGGCTGAATGGCCTATCTTTGCTCCTTGAACTTATGTGTGGGATTTTTTCCATACTGTCATTACAATCTGTGATTCAAACACCAATGTTTCCAACCCACCTTAACAGCAAGAATAGAGATGAATTTATTATGGACAGGGGGGGCAGTGAATGCCCGCTGGAAGGAACACTTTGAAGGCATCTTCGACTGTGATTCAGTGCTTAATGAGAACGACCTTGACCTCTTCCCACATCCGTATTCTTGTCCAACTTTGCCTTCTCTCCTGTCTGAAAAGAAAGTAAAAAAGGTCACAGAAAATAATAAGGGAGCAGGAGCAGATAGCATCCGCGCTGAAGTTCTGAAACCCAGGACGGAGCTTCAGCAATGAATCCACAGTCATCCAACCTGATCACTCACATCCTCACACAGAGGGTGGTGGGTATGTGCACCGATCTTCCAGAGGCGGGCACAACGACAGCGTTTAAAAGACATTTGAACAAGTACATGGATAGGAAAAGATTACAACAATAAGTGGCATGGCTCCTGACTCCACTATCTTTAAGAGCTCTATCTTATTCTCTCTTGAAAGTATCCAGAGAATTGCCCTCCACAGTTTTCTGCGGCAGAGAATTCCACAGATTCACAACCCTCTGTGTGAAAAAGTTTTTCCTCATCTCTGTTCTAAATGGCTTACCCCTTATTCTTAAACTGTGGCCCCTAGTTCTGGACTCCCTCAACATCGGGAACATGATTTCTGCCTCTAGCATGTCCAAACCCTTAATAATATGTTTCAATATGATACCCTCTCATCCTTCTAAATTCAGGAGTATCCAAGCCCAACCGTTCCATTCCCTCAGCATATGACAGTCCCGCCATCCCGGGAATTAATCTTGTAAACCTACGCTGCACTCCCTCAATAGCAAGATTGTCCTTCCTCAAATTACGGGACCAAAACTGCACACAATAATCCAGGTGTGGTCTCACTAGGGCTCTGTACAACTGCAGAAGGACCTCTTTGCTCCCATACTCAACTCCTCTTCTTATGTTAGCATTCTCTTGTTCTGATTTTTAACATTTTGTTGTTTCGTTAAAGTTGCTGAGGGAAGGGATTTGTCTTTAGTTACTTTAGTGACCGGCACGGTGGCACAGTGGTAGAGTTGCTGCCTTACAGCACTAGAGACCCAGGTTCGATCCTGACTACAGGTGCTGTCTGTATGGAGTTTGTTCATTCTCCCTGTGACCGTGTGGGTTTTCTCCGGGTGCTCCAGTTTCCTCCCACTCTCCAAAGAAGTACAGGTTAGTAGGTTAATTGGTTTCTGTAAAGGATAGCGTTAAAGTACGAGGTGATCATTGGGCGATGCGGATTTAGTGGGCCAAAGGGCCTGTTTCTACAATGTACCTCTAAAGTCTAAAGTAAAGCATAGACTTTTGGATAAATGGTTGCAACAATATCTGATGTTGGCTGACCAGTTCCTGTTATTCAGCTCCATTGAAAGCAGCTGGTTATATGTTCTTTTTTCCATAACTGTAAATAGCATATATGTTTTTCCATCATATCTAACCAGCCACTTGAAGGATCACATTTCACAAGTGAGGTATGACAAATTAATTTTGGAACCTTTATGACTCATCTCACTGGCAAGATTATTCTCCTAACTCATTCCTCTGAAGTCCAAAGGGATGTTTTTTACATTTTGCCTATTTCAAGCAAATTATGGTGTCCTACTTGTCAAGATAAAGAGATATGCTTTCAGATCATTGTAATTATGGAGAGTGGCATCAACAGGATTTCTACCAGAACATTTCTAACTCAAATTGATGTTTCCCGTTGATTGTGCATTTAAGGGAAGGTTTTTGCAGATTCATTCTTATTTTATTGTATTCAATCTGCAAAATGCTTGCCTCATATGTAAGACTCCCATGGGTAGCCATTATGGCTGTTATGTTTCACCCGTTTAACTAAGCTTTAAAGTTTCCCTTGGCTTAGCCAGAAATGATCGGAGTGCATGGATTGTTAGTGAATATATTCCAGTCACCCTGCAAGTTGGCCTAATTAGATCTTCTGGCATGGATGGGGATCTGTGTGCATTGTAGCCAAGAACTTATTTGCTTTTGTTACTTTGCATCCATGATCTTCTGCGCAGAGAATTACGCCCATTGGGAATTTGATCCGGGTACAATCAAGTACAATTCATTTGATTGGAATTTTCCATGTGCTGCTACATATATAATAATGTCATGCATAGGAAGGATCTGCAGGTGCAGGTTTAAACCAAAGATAGACACAAAAAGCTGGAACAACTCAACAGGTCAGGCAGCATTTCTGGAGAAAAGGAATAGGTGACGTTTCGGCTCAAAACCCTTTGTCAGACTGAGAATCAGGTAAAAAGCCTTACTGAATAGTGAAAGGCCTGGATAGAGTGGGTGTGGAGACCTCTGGCATGGCTACCATCTCCCCAGCACCCCTGGTGGTCTAGCCAAGGAAAGGTGGAGCCCACAATGGTCCATTGTTTGCTGTGATAAAATACCTGAGCACAAGGAGGCTGCAGAGTTTTGGTTGTTGAGTAGAGCAATTGCTCCTGGAATAAAGCTGTTTTTATGCCTGGCTGTGGCAGCTTTGACAGTCCGGAGTCTCCTTCTAGAGGGAAGTACTTCAAAGAGTTTGGGGCCAGTGTGAGTGGGATCAGAGATGATCTTACCTGCTCGATTCCTGGTCCTTGCAGTGTACAGTTCATGGAAGGGGGGAAGGTTACTGCCAACAACTTTCTCATCTGATCGAACGATGGCACTGCAGCCTCTGATGTCATGCTTGGTGGCTGAGCCAAATCAGATCATGATGGAAAAGGTGAGGACAGACTATATGATAGCCGTATAGAATTGGACCATCATTACCTGTGGCAGCTTGTGTTTTTTCAGCTGCCGCAGGAAGTACATCCTCTATTGTGCCTTTTTGACTGTGGAGCCGATGGTGGCCTCCCATTTAATGTCCCTGGAGATGATGGTTCCAAGGAACTCAAATTACTCCACAGATGTGACTGTGGTGTTTTTGATGATGAGTAGGGGGAGGGGAGGGGGAGCTGTCCTAAAGTATACAATCTATTCCACTGTCTTAAGAGCATTGATGGGCCGAATGAAGGCAGGTGGGAATAGTGTAGAAGAGACATGTTGGTCGATGTGGGCAAGTTGGGCTGAAATGTCTGTTTCACACTGTATGACTCTTTGACTATAACATGGAAACAGGCCCTTTGGTCCAACTTGCTCATGCTGACCAAGTTGCCAGTTCAACTTGCCTATGTTTGGCCCATATACCTCTGAACCTTTTCTATCCATTTACCTGTCCAAGTGTCTTTTAAATGCTGTTATCGTACCTGCCTCAAATACCTCGTCTGGTAGCCGGATCCATATACCCACCACCTTCTGTGTGAAATAGTTGCCTTTCGGTTTCCTATTAAATCATTCCCTTGTCACCTTCAACTTAATTTGTGGAATTCCCTGCCGCAGACGGCAGTGGAGGCCAAATCACTGGATGGATTTAAAAGAGAATTAGATAGAGCTCTAGGGACTAGTGGAATCAAGGAATATGAGGAGAAGGCAGGCACGGGTTATTGATTGGGGACGATCAGCCATGAATGGCGGTGCTGGCTCGAATGGCCAAATAGCCTCCTCCTGCACCTGTTTTCTATGTTTCTATGTTTCTAAGTGACAATATGCTCATATATTCAAAGATCACTACCTTGGAGGTCTTGCTTTTTACCTTTTTGCCGAACTCCCTATATCCATTCGCTCCTAAATTCCAGCTATTCTTCCCAGATAAGCATCTCACAGATGGATTTTTTAAGTCGGCACCACAGGAAAAATCAATCTCACGACTTACTTTGCTTCACTGGGGTACTTGGTGGAAAATTGATCTTCGAACAATGCATTATTTTAATCAGTACGTCTTTCTACCTCTGTTCTGGACAGATTTTCCCCTGAGATACTAGTCTCAGTTGGAAGAATGAGCAGAGCATTGCTTTCACAGCACACTAGACAGAGATTCACTTGTCAGCAGAGGCCACAAAGACACTTCACATAAAATGAATAAATAATGTCATGGTATCATAGAGTGATACAGTGTGGAAACAGGCCCTTCGCACCAACTTACCCACACCGGCCAACAATGTCCCAGCTACACTAGCCCCACCTGCCTGCGCTTGGTCCATATCCCTCCAACTTGTCCTATCCATGTACCTGTCCATCTGTTTCTGAAAAGCTGGGATAGTCCCAGTCTCAACATCCTCCTCCGGCAGCTTGTTCTATACACGATAATCAAGGTACTCAAATAGAGAAAACTAGCAGGATGCCTGGGGAGGGGGTGGAGGAAGGGGTTGGTTAATACTTCCCACCCCGCCCACCAGCTGAAGCTGAAGTTATCCGAGGTTGGAATATATACCAGTGGGGATAAGTTTGAAGGAACTCACAGATACACTGATTCGAAGCATTCTTAATTTTTCCAGTGTGGCCATCATGTATACATTCAAACTAATATTCCACTGCACTTTTATTGTGGTCGTAGTCTTAGGATTGTGACATTCAGAATTTCTCACATTCAAGCTCACATACCAGAAAACATGAAGATATCTGGGTTTGGAAAGACATCGGAGTGATATTTTTAATTTTTCCTCCCTTCATTTAGTTTAGTTTAGTTTGGAGATAAAGCGCGGAAACAGGCCCTTCGGCCCATTGAGTCCGTGCCAACCAGCGATCCTCCGCACACAAACACCATCCTATGTGCACTAGGGGCAATCTACAATTTTACCAAGCCAACTAACCTACAAACCTGTACGTCTTTGGAGTAAGGGAGGAAACTAAATATCCCACGGGGAGAAAGTACAAACTCCATGGCGATAACGCCCGCAATTAGATTCGAACCGGGTCTCTGGTGCTGCAAGGCAGCAACTCTACCACTGCACAATCGTGTTCATAGGGTGTAGACTTAACAGGTTTAGTCATCAGTCCATTCATCTCTAATTCCCCTGGAGACAGGTAAGAATCCAAAAGATGTTGACGATATCTATAGATTGGTTGTAAGAGGGCAGCAAATTCCCCCCCTGAATAATATTAGTGAACCAAATGGGCTTTTACAGCAATTCAATATTTCATGGTCACCATTATTGATCCAGGTTCCTGAAGTTCAAATTCCTCATCTATCACCGGATTCCCCATATATCACCAGATAATTGGTCTGCTGCAGACTGACCTGCGAAATAAATCATGCCAATAGCCATATGACTAAAGCATATCCATATTCTGAAGATAGACACAAAAAGCTGGAGTATCTCCGCGGATCAGGCGGCATCTCTGGAGAAAAGGAATAGGTGACGTTTTGGTTCGAGAAGGGTCTCAACCCAAAACATCCCCTGTACCTGTTCTCTAATAATTATTCGTAAACTGTGACCCCTGGTTCTGGACTCCCGCAACATGGGGAACATTTTTCCTGCACCTAGCATGTCCAAGCCCTTAACAATCTTATATGTTTCAATGAGATAGCCTCTCATCCTTCCAAACGCCAGAGTGTACAAGCCCAGCTGCTCCATTCTCTCAGCATGACAGTCCCGCCATCCCGGGAATTCACCTTGTGAACCTACGCTGCAATCCCTCAATAGCAAGAATGTCTTTCCTCAAGTTAGGGGACCAAAACTGCACACAATACTCCAGGTGTAGTCTCACTAGGGCTCTGCAGAAGGACCTCTTTGCTCCTATATTCAATTCCTCTTGTTATAAAGGCCAACATGCCATTCACTTTCTTCACTGCCTGCTGTACCTGCATGCTTACTTTCATAGACTGATGAACAAGGACCCCCAGATCCCGTTGTACTTCCCCTTTTCCCAACTTGACGCCATTTAGATAGTAATCCGCCTTCCCGTTTTTGCTACCAAAGTGGATAACCTCACATTTATCCGCATTAAACTTCATCTGCCATGCAGCTCCCCACTCCCCCAATCTGTCCAAGTCACCCTGCATTCTCATAGCATCCTCCTCACAGTTCACACTGCCACGTAGCCTCGTGTCATCTGCAAATTTACTAATGTAACTTTGAATCCCTTCATCCAAATCATTGATGTATATTGTAAATAGCTGCGGTCCTAGCACCAAGCCTTGCGATACCCCACTAGTCACTGCCTGCCATTCTGAAAGGGACCCGTTAATCCCTACTCTTCGTTTCCTGTCTGTCAACCAATTTTCTGTCCATGTCAGCACTCTACCCCCAATACCATGTGCCCTAATTTTGCCCACTAAAAGAGAGAGGGGGAGAGGGGGGGAGAGAGGGGGGAGAGAGAGGAGGAGAGAGAGAGGGGAGAGAGAGAGAGGGGGGGAGAGAGATTGGGGGGGGGAGGAGGGAGGGGAGAGGAGGGGAGGGTAGGAGGAGGGGAGAGGAGGGGGGTAGAGAAAGCAGGGGGTAGTGGGCAATGGGAGAGGCGGGGAGAGAGCGCGGGGGAGAGAGAGGGGGGAGGTCTCGGCCGAGCCGAGGGGGAGTGAGAGATGGGGGGAGAGAGGGGGGGGAGAGTGGGGGGGGGGGAGAGGGAGAGAGGGGGGGAGAGTGGGGGAGTAGGGGGAGATAGGGGAAGGGGAAGAGAATTCAAAATGTGGTTTGTGATCTTGTTTATGAGTCTTCATGGAACTAGAATTTGTTATAATAGTATGACAGTAATATAGGTTAATTTGAAAGCGATCACAGTATGTAAATGCACCATTTAGTTTAACTTCAATTTTCATGATGGAAATTCAAGTCGAACTAAATGTTGTATTCACATCACTATTCCACGTTGAAATTGAGGTGACGTGAAGTTGTTAGGTCAGGAGGACCAGTTAAGGTGCACTGCACACACTAACCGAGTCGAACAGTAACATGCAATCAAATCAACACACAAAACCTTTTTCTTCATTTTTTATTTTATTTTTTTTTTTGTTTTGTTTATTTTATTAGAAGTTAATACAGTACAAAACAGTACAGTGGAACCTAATTTTAGGTGCCAACTATGTAATACCGTAATCCATTCTATGTACCTCTAGTTTTATGTTATAAGAAGGAAGTAAGCAAGACAAAAAAAATAAAACAATAGAAAGAGGAAAAAGTGGAAAAATAGATGGTAGAGAGTAGAAAAACATGAAGTGTGTATATAAAAAATAAAAAATAAAAAGAAAAAGTGGAAAGTAGAAATAGAAGAGAAGGCCCCTTAAAAGAGAATTTTTCAAATCTGTATTCGGAGATGTAGATCTATCCACGTCATGAACTGAAATCTAATAAAAGGTTTTCTTTACTGCAAAAATTACAGTATTTTAATTGCAGTTTTTGCATGCTCCTTTATCACATTTTACATAACATTTTACAACAGTACAACTTGATTATTAAAACAACCTAAATTCTTGATTAAAAAAATATATACAACAATGGTCCCAATCATCCCATTCCACCCACTCATTACTCTTGACTGAACCAAAATTATTTCTGAAATATTGGTCATAAATTTGGTGCAAAAATGCTCCAAAAAAAGCACAGAATGCACCAGAGCATCTAAAACCCGAGAGCTTCCAGGGCCCGCTTAAGGGCCCTTGACCCCGGCCGCGAGGGACTTTGAGCTTTGCGCTCGTGATGTGCACTGCGCACGCATTATTTCACATAGATTTTTTGTAATCCTGACATGCCACCCCCCTTTTTGAAAAGCTTCGTACGGGCCTTTAAATACTGGAAATCTGATATAAAAATGGTAAATACTTGAAGTAGTCTAGAAAGCCACGCTCTTGCCCACACTTCAAAGCCGAACAGATTTATAAGTTCATTGGCTTGGTATAAATGTAAAAAAATTGGCCCTGGTGTGTGTAGGATAGTGTTAATGTGCGGGGATCACCAGTCGGGCGGACTCCGTGGGCTGAAGGGCCTGTTCCCACGCTGTATCTCTAAACTAGAATATGAGGTGGTATTCCCTAAGTCTATGTTGATTTCATTTTTCAGATATTCTGAAGTTGTGAAAGAGGCAACAGAGATTTTTTGTCATTGTTTTAAAATTCAGGGTCCAGCATTGTAGACTGGTAAATCATGAAGCTAATTTTACTTCGGAGTCACGTGAGTGACTACGTGAAGAACCCGCCCAGTGCGCTGTTGCGGCATTATCGCACAGCTGTGCACACGCGGCCAGCGGGAGTCGGGCGCTCCCGCAAACCAAGGAACGTGAGGTAAGTACCTACCTTAATCGGGCCTTGTGGTTTTTTGCTCCAGGGGGAGCAAAGCAGCAGAGGAAGCGGCCCCCGTTCGACTCCAGCGAAGGAGCCGACAGTGGAGGGGGATAGGCGCAAACGGGACCGCACACGCTGCGGACCGCTGACAGAGAGCTGCGCTGATGCCGGTCCGCTGAACAGCTGTTTGGTTAACAGCAGCGGACCGGAGGGAAATTTAAAAACCCGACCGGCAGCCCTGCAGACTCCTGACAAGGAGAATCGCCGCCCGGGAACCGCTACAATGCCGCCTGAAAAACGGCAGGCAGCCTCTAACTACAGGTAAGACAAAACCTTACCAAAAATATAGGTTCTACAGGAACCAACTTCCTCCAATACTGGAACAGGCTGGAGACAGCAAAAATAAGTATGTCTGTCTCCCCAAGCCAGAGGAGGTCATGGAGTTACAAAACCTCCAGGAAAACGAGGGGTCACTGGCTGAATGCCAAGGGAGCTGACACTCCTACCCCAGTGCTATTGCACTAGCCATCTCCCTTGTCGAGGGATTGATGCAACAACGGAGTTTGAGCTATGCCTCCTCCAATTTATAGCACACCCTTTTGCTCCCTCTTTTGAGGCTAGCTAAGGAGGCCAGGGCTGGGCTGGCTTAAACGCTGGGCAGGCGGACGAGAACAGGAGTATGCCAGGGGAGCAGGATCAGGAAGAGCTGCTGGGTGTCGTGGGCCACTACATGGCTCCTCCACGCGACCATCTTCCCAAACAAAGCCCTGCAGGAGTAGGCCTTTCTAGAGGTAAATCTGCAGGCAGCTGGGTCAGCAGACTCGCAGACAAGAGCTAAAAGCAGCGAATTCTGAAGCTCCTAACAGAAGGGTCAAGATGTCACCGCCTTTGCTCGTTTTTTCCACGGATCATACTCACCTGGCAGGCGAGACGCCATGATCACCAAGGTGGTTCTCCCAGGGTGAGACTATCCCGTTGCACTACGAGTGTGCTGACGCCTAAGATGTTCCCAAATTTGGGATACTCGACTGACATTTGTGCATATAAGACCTGCCCTCAACCCCAAATATACGGGGCTATGCAAACCGCTGCTGCGGGAAGAGAGGCAGCTAAACCTGTGCGCCTCATGAGGGCAGGCCATGGAACGAGCAGGACATCGCATCCAACACCCAGCTGGCAGCACCCCTCGGCATCCACCAGCAAATATCGAACAAGGACTGGTGAAAGCCTGGCGACCGCTTCACATTACCCCCAAAGTTCTTTTTAGACAGGGGCCCAGAGCGGAGCCGTGGGAAAATGCGCCGCCCCACCGACAGCACCAGCATACCAGCAAAACTAAGCCTTCATGAAAAAACAATGAACATGGAGGTAGGTAGTCTGGTTCCTCCCAGTTTACACAAAATAAGGGTGCTCTACTAACTGCGGGGGGGGGGCATTTACACTTGTTGATAAAAGCATGGGGTGCTGTCACAAATAACTAATATATACTCAACAGTATTAGTGGATAAAAACTTGAATTCAAAATTGGGCATATTACCGCCAGTTCAGCAATGCGCCCAAAGGGCATTTTCTCCCTCTAAGAAAGAGAAGCGAGAAGGTCAAGCTGAACTAGAAAGGCTCATTACTAAACGGATCATGGGAGTAAACATGAACCATTGGAATTTGTATCGAATATATTCACTAAAACTACAAAAGATGGTGAATGTAGCATCATCATTGACCTAATATCACTAAATAAATCTGTTGAGTATATACACTTTAAGATGGAGACGGGTTTTTGTCACTGCCAGACATCTGATCTCCAAAGGATACCTTATGGCAAGCATTGATATGGAAGATGCAAACTATCTTATACCCATACACTAGGATCATTGTAGATACCTAAACATTTACCTGGATAATGGACATCCCGGTTAGGGCAACCATGGGAGTATAGAGCATTCCCAATGGTCTAACCTCAGCCCTAAACTATTATAAAAATATTAAAAATAGCCATGAAAATATTAAGAAAACAAGCATAATCATGGCATATATTGGATGATATCCTCATATTAGGGGAAACAAAGGAATTAGCTGTGGCAGCAGTTCTAGCTACGAAACAGCTCCCTAAAGCACTGAGGTTCATCCCACGCCCAGATAAACCAGAATTGAAGCCGTTAACTACCATGGATTATCTGGGCTTCAATATCAATTCTATCCATATGACTGTTACTTTGCCAAGGTGCTTGGGTCACTATAATCAAATCATGAATGTACCCACTGAAGCTATATCACAATTACAGTGGTGGGCAGACATATGTTTGGCATAGTTTTCAGCCCTATTATTATCACCAATCCCAACTTGGTTATTAAAAACCGATGCCAGTACTTTAGGCTGGGGAGCAACTAAACTCCATATCCAGCACAGGTAACAGATGGACCAATTCAGAATCATCGTTACTACACACACCGGGCATCAACTATTTGGGATTGGTGATCGCCTATTGGGCTAAAAAGCATATGCATTTCAAATGCAGCACGTACATATGCGGTTACGGATTGATAATACTATGGTGGTGGCTTATATCAACCATATGGGGAGCATAAAATCATTATCGTGCAACAAATTGGTCAAACAGATCTGGCAATGGTGTGTCAAAAGACATTTTAACTATCAGCTGCCTATTTCCTAGGAAGCTAGAACACAGTGGGAGACACCACGTCACGGGGAAAAATTTATGATAACATTGAATAGATGTCAAACCCAAAATATCTGCTAAAGGTATTAAGCAGTTTGAACGCCAGATATCAATTTGGTTGCACAAGACGGAATCACCAGTAACCTATGTATGTGACTTAGGAACCAGATCAGAGGCAGCAGCGATAGATGCCTACACGCTGGAAGGGGGAATTTCTGCTTTGCTTCCTCCCTTCTGCCTCATCAGTCGGGCACTTCGCAATACAGATGGAATCTGTCTCCGGGATATTGAACGTGCCCGACCGGCCTACACAGCCATGGTTCCCAGTTCATCACGACATGGTGGGCGAGTCACCTATGGATTTCCCTAGTGGACCATGGTTGCTGACTCAACCCAGTATCAGGCATAAGCCACCCATGCCATAAAAACATCAAACTCCTGGGTGTAGGTTTTGAATAGACCTTACCAGGGACTGGGATTATCCAAATGAACCATTACCACCATGTCGGCATCCCTGCGAACAGTCACCAAGAGCAAACATGGGTAAAATACTGCCACGACGCAGGGACAACATACCAAACTATTCAACCACTGACGTATTGGAGTTCCTGGACCATCTACACCATGATTAAAAGGTGAGTTACAGTGCCGTAAATACAGCATGAAGCGCCTTGTCTGCTTATCTAAAAACAGCAGGACAGCAGAGCATGGGATCCCATCCACTGAAGATAAACTTATGAAGGGCAATTATAATAATAAGCCCCAAAAACCCAGGTATACCCATGTATGGGATATCGGAGTGATATTGACATATCTCAGAGAATGGCACCAGCCACCAGATCCCTCAGTCTTGCTCAATCTATGTTAAAAACGCTCATGCTTATGGCTCTCGTATACGCTCACAGAGTCCAGTCACTCCATAAAACTAGACTGGATAACATGGTGATTACCCCAGACGCATCACGTTCATCATTCTAGGTCTGGTAAAAACCTAACTCGCAGGTATATGGGACTAGGCGAGATTATGTGTTCGGCACGGACTAGAAGGGTCGAGATGGCCTGTTTTTTCCGTGCTGTAATTGTTATATGGTTATATGGTTATATGGACCAGGAACGCCCAATTCACTGGTGGGATTCCGGGCCTACCCACCAGAGTCCAGGTTGAGTGTGGTGACCCATCTACAACAATATATAGACACAACCCACAATCTTAGAGGGAGAGGAAAGCCTATGGGTCAACCACAGAAACCCCAAGACGGGGTAACGAGCCAAACCACTTCAAGGTGGCTCAAACAGGTACTGAAAGCTGCCGGAATAGATAATAATACATTTAAATCCCATTCCACTAGGGCAGCATTGATATCAGCGGCTGAACGAATGGACATCCCGGTTGACCACATTCTCAATACGGCAGGATGGTCAAGGGAAACGACGTTCAGAACATTTTTTATTGTAAACCGTTGATAAGCCTGATTTAATTGCAGAAAGAATATTACAAACTGCAAATATTTAATTTAAGCTCAGGGGAGCTATTTATGTTGTTATTGTTAACAAATACCTTTCTGTTTCTTGAGAAAGCAGATCCATTGGTTGATTACGATAACACTTCCTCCCTCAAAAACTTCGGCAGTGAGTGAAATAAAAACTGTTACACGGTTTGAAATCACAGACCTTTGAAATCTTCACGTAATCACTCACGTGACTCCGAAGTAAAATAGTAAGATTAAACGAGTACTTACCAGTATGAAGTTTGATCTGTATTTTATGAGGAGTTACGATGAGGGATTACGTGCCCTCCGCTCCCACCCTCATTATATAGATCAAACTAATAAACTGATGTCTCACTGATCTTTACTATGTTACTTCAAATATTGTGTCTATCCTGTGATTCCACACCGCTGCTTCGAAGTATGCCGCAACAGCGCACTGGGCGGGTTCTTCACGTAATCCCTCATCGTAACTCCTCATAAAATACAGATCAAACTTCATACTGGTAAGTACTCGTTTAATCTTACTATTCTTGAACTTAATGCTACATTATGATGTGAAATGTAACGTAGTTAACAAGTCTTCAGATGGTGAGAGTATTCAGCTGGAAAACTTTGCAGAACCTGACTATCATCGTATTCTCTTGAGAAACATGCCATCAAACCATTGGCATGAAACACCCAGTGAATACAACAGTCCAGTGGGTGACTTGATACATTTGGCTGGATGCGATAATATAAATCCAAGAACATTATTCCTAATACATTAAAACAAATCTCTTGGGATGGAATCTGTATGACAGATACAACATTTGTTTTAATAGTATTTCATTAATCCTACTTATCAAAGGGAAAGTTAATATACAAGGCTTAATTGTGCAACTCAGCAACTCAGCACAAGACTCACACACACACAATTGTGGCTGCAGAACCTGCGAATTCCCAGCTGAACATTGCAGAGTAAAAGTTTAGTTTGGTTTAGAGCACAGAAACAGGCCCTCGGAGTGCACGCCACATGCTAGTTCCATGTTACCGCACTTCCGTATTGTATTGTATTGTATATCTTTATTGTCATTTCCTGAGTATTCGCATACCCAGAGGAAACAAAAAAAACGTTGCTCAACCAGTGTCCATTCAGTGTACATGAAAAAATAAATAGAAATAAAAATAAAAAATACATGTCATGAACAAATTTAACACTCTACTAAACATTCAACAGCCGTTCCGACCGGCAGCGGCACAACAGTGGCTCTGCTGCAGTGTGGGGGTTTGTGCGCGATACTTGGCAGGGGGCAAAGTCCATTTAACAGTTTTATAGCCTGTGGGAAGAAGCTGAGGAGCATCCTGCTGGTTTTGCAGCTAATGCTCCTGTACCTCTTCCCAGATGGGAGGATGGAGAAAATGTCATGCGATGGGTGGTAAGGGTCTTTGATGATGGAGATGGCTCTGTTGATACATCTCTTCCTGTATATGTCCAGCAGGAAGGGGAGTGGAGCACCAATAATCCTGCTTGCGGTCTTCACTATCCTGTCCAGTTGGTGCCGTTCGTACTCCTTGCAGCTCCCGAACCAGGAAGTGATGCCGTATGTCAGTGTGCTCTCGACAGTCCCCCTATAAAAAGTCCGTAGGTGTGTGGTGGGGAGGCCTGCTTTACGTAGTCTTCGGAGAGGGTGAAGTCGCTACTGGGCTCTCTTGACCAGAGCTGTGGTGTTGGCCGTGGACGTCAGGTCATCAGACAGATGTAGTCCTAAGAACTTCATGCTGCTGACCCTTTCCACATCAGCTCCGTCAATGTGCAGAGGTGTATGGTGTTGTTTCCCCGCCCTCCTGAAGTCAACCACCATCTCCTTAGTTTTTCCCACGTTAAGAATGAGGTTGTGGGATTTGCACCAACCTGTGAGCAGCTCCACCTCCATCCTGTACGCCGATTCATCATTGTCACTGATGAGACCCACCACTGTTGTGTCATCAGCGAACTTGTTGATGAAGTTGTTATTGAGTCTGGCAGTACAGTCGTGTGTCAGCAGACTAAACAGAAGGGGGCTTAGGACACAGCCTTGGGGTGAGCCAGTGCTCACGGCTATGGTTTTTGATGTCCTACTGCCCACCCTGACTGTCTGCTGCCGTTGCGACAGAAAGTTCAGGACCCAGTTGCATGTGCCAGCATCAACCCCCAATAGCTCCAACTTCTCCACCAGCTGCTGCGGAATGATTGTGTTGAAAGCAGAGCTGAAGTCTATGAAGAGGATCCTGGCATAGGTATTTTTCCGATCGAGATGTGACAATACGAGGTTCAGTGTTGTTGAGACTGCGTCCTCTGTGGATCGGTTGGCTCTGTAGGCGAACTGCAGTGGGTCTAGGTCGGCAGGTAGACTATTTTTGATGTGCTGCATAACTAGTCGCTCAAAACACTTCATTACAATGGGTGTTAGGGCCACTGGTCAGTGTAGGATACACTGGTGTGTATCCTACACACTTGGGGCAATTTACAGAAGCCAGTTAACCTACAAACCTGCAAGTCTTTGGGATGTGGGAGGAAACGGGAGCACCTGAAGAAAACAAATGTGGTCACAGGGAGAATGTAAAAACTCTGCACAGACAGCACCCATAGTCAGGATCGAACCCTGGCCTCTGCTGCAAGACAGCAGCTCTACTGCTGCGCCATTATTCCATCCTAATACCTGAGTTCTGCTCAGTTCTGCCCAAAGACATAATCCATTCGATAGTCAAGTCAAGTCAAGTCAAGAGTATTTTAATGTCATACAGTATGTACCGAAACAAGACAATGAAATTTGAACTTGCAGCAGATATGTAAACATGAATTGCCCTATAGCATCAGAGACTGGGTTCGATTAAGACTAAAGAGCCTGTCCCACTTGCATGTGATTGCATGCGTTTGGCGCGCCCAACCGGAAGCGGAGTTCACGCGACGCTCGCGCTAAGTTCGTGCGTGGCATCACTTACGTCATGCTTACAAATCAGCTGGGCAGGAGGCGGGCTGACTGAATTTGGGCATCGGGCGGTGACGTCATCATGCAGCACCACGCTGGGCGGTGACGTCATCATGCAACGCCATGCGCTAGGCATACAACGTCAAGACGCTGCGTACGCCGTCAAGATGCTGCGTACGCCGTCAAGATGCTGCGTACGACTACAATGCGCTTGCGTGCGTACGCGGGCCGACAGGCTGTTGGCGAACAAAGATTTCGGTCATTGCAGGAATTTCGGAGCCCATTTCGGAGGACCAGCCCCGCACAACTCCGCCCTTCTAAGTGGAACCGGCCCCGTGCGGCCATACGGAGCCCATACGCCTCAAGCGACCACAAGGTCGCGTAATTTGCGAGCCAAGGTGGCGTGTGGGACAGGCCCTTTAGCCTATCCCAATTACATTCTGCCCGTGACCACTTGGGTTTTCTCCGAGTGCTCCAGTTTCCTCCCACACTACAAAAACAGACAGGTTTGCAGGTTAATTGAATTCAGCAAAATTGTAAATTGTCCCTGGTGTATAGGATAGTGTTAGTGCGTGGGGATCGCTAGTCGGCACAGACTTGGTAAGCTGAAGAACGTGTTTCCATGCTGTGTATCTGAAGTCTAAAACATGCTGCCAAAATGAGAATGAAAGATCCAGGAAGTTGAAATATAAATTAAGGACAGTGTAAAATAGACTCTACCCTCTTTTTGCTTGAACTTAAAAAAAAATCCCACTGTGCACTGTCCTGAACACATACTCGCTCTCCCAAGTTAGTCACCATTGTAAATTTCCACCCTGTCAATGGTTTGCGGACAGAGGTTCTTTACTCTTTGGTTAAAAGTTGAGCTTTAATAACGTCTGGATTCATTATTTTTAATGACAAGCTAGCAAATGGTTCAGCATACTTTATGTAATGTGGTTTTCAGTTATTTAACATGGGTATGTCGCAGTGTGAGATAAGGTGTGAACCACTCGAATCAAAACACCATGGTTTTGAGTTTCATGCCTTTGATCAATGATGGGCGTCTGAAGAAGCGTCTCGACCCAAAATGTCCACCTATTCCTTTTCTCCAGAGATGCTGCCTGACCCGTTGAGTTACTCCAGCTTTTTGCGTCTATCTTCAGTTGAAACCAGCATCTTTTTTTTAGTTTAGAGATACAGCGAGAAAACAGGCCTTTTGGCCCACCGAGTCCGCACTGATCAGTGATTCCCGCATATTAACCATATCCTGCACACACTGGGGCCAATTTATTCTTATACCAAGCCAATTAACCTACAAACCTGCATGTCTTTGGCATGAGGGAGGAAACAGAAGATCTCGGAGATACCCACGCGGTCATGGGGTGAAAGTACAAACTCCCTATAGACTGCACCCGTAGTCAGGATCAAACTTGGTTTATACTCTCTAGAATTTAGGAGATTGAGAGGGGATCTTATAGAAACTTACAAAATTCTTAAGAGGTTGGACAGGCTAGATGCAGGAAGATTGTTCCCGATGTTGGGGAAGTCCACAACAAGGGGTCACAGCTTAAGGATAAGGGGGAAATCCTTTAAAACCGAGATGAGGAGAACTTTTTTCACACAGAGAGTGGTGAATCTCTGGAACTCTCTGCCACAGAGGGTAGTTGAGGCCAGTTCATTGGCTATATTTAAGAGGGAGTTAGATGTGGCCCTTGTGGCCAAGGGGATCAGAGGGTATGGAGAGAAGGCAGGTACGGGATACTGAGTTGGATGATCAGCCATGATCATATTAAATGGCGGTGCAGGCTCGAAGGGCCGAATGGCCTACTCCTGCACCTAATTTCTATGTTTCTATGTTTCTAAACCTGGGTCTCTGGTGCTGTAAGTGCTGTGTAGGATCATGTCCAGTATAGTCCTATCAAACATTGCTTTTGGATGACACCAGCATCCTATAGTCTCCTATTTATCACCTTCCAGTCTCTTCCTCCACCCTCCCACCATCTGACTCCATCTTCCTCCCCATTCTGTCCTCCCTTAAACTGTTTCGACCTATCACCCACCAGCTGCTATCTCCCGAATCCCCCCCCCCCCCCCCCCCCTACTACCCCCCCATCCCCCCTCACCCCCTACTCCATCATCTGGGTGGATCAGGCAGCCTCTCTGGAGAGAAGGAATAGGTGACATTTTGGGTCGAGACCCTTCTTCAGACTGAGTCGGGGGAGAGGGAGACATAGAGATATGGAAAGGTAAGGTGAGAAAACAACAGATCAAAGGAGACTTTGACCACCTGCCACCTGCCAACTCCTTGGCTTACACCCCCCCCACACCTCTTCACACTGGCGTTCATCCCTCGCCACTCTTGGTTCCTGATAAACAGCCACCACCCAAAACATCGGCCATCCCTCTGCCTCCACAGACGCTGCCTGACTCACTGAGTTCCAACATTTGTTCTCTGTTCATCAATTCTCAGTCTCCCACAACATCCATACCTCCACCTTGCATGGGCTCCTCTCTCTTTTCTAAAGACAAAATATTTGGGGCCAATCATCGCGCCAAATGCTTTGTTCACCAGGCAACCAGCAATTCTTTCAGATAACCGCAGTGCACTGCAGATTTGAACCTCGACAACTCGCTTGTTCAAGATACTTGCACTGTGTTGTTGGACTGGCAGCTCTAACATTTAGAATTGGTGACTGCAAAGGAATGACAATATCTTTCTAAGACAGGATAATGTGACTTGCAGCGATAGTACTTTGATGAATCTGCTACCCTTAGTCCTTGAGATGATAAAGGTCATGGGTCTGAAACATTCTGACACAGAAGCATTGGTAATATTTTCGAAATGTATTTTGTAGATGGCATATGCTGTAGCCACTCCATACTAGCAATAGAGTGGATGTTAGTTATATGGGTGTTAGCAAGATCTCTACCAAGTTCTCGCATGGTACACTGGTCTGGAAAGCTAGATCACATGGGATCCAGGGTCTAGTTCATAAGTTCTGGAGCAGAATTAGGCCTTTTGACCCATCAAGTCTACTCTGCCATTTGAGAAGATTACGGAGAGTCGGTTTGTCAAGGAGGAATCTCTCTAATTTCTATAGGTGCACAGTAGAGAGCATGCTGACTGGTTGCATCGTGGCTTGGTTCCGCAACTTGAGCGCCCTGGAGAGGAAGAGACTACAAAAAATAGTAAACACTGCCCAGTCCGTCATCGGCTCTGACCTTCCTTCCATCGAGGGGATTTATTGAACTCGCTGCCTCAAAAAGGCTGGCAGTATCATCAAAGACCCACAACATCCTGGCCACACACTCATCTCCCTGCTACCTTCAGGTAGAAGGTACAGGAGCCTGAAGACTGCAACCACCAGGTTCAGGAATAGCTACTTCCCCACAGCCATCAGGCTATTAAACCTGGCTCGGACAAAACTCTGAACATTAATAACCCATTATCTGTTATTTGCACTTTATCAGTTTATTTATTCATGTGTTTTGTAGTCAATGCCTACTGTGTTCTATGTGCGGAAGCAAAGTAACAATTTCATTGTCCTATTAGGGACACATGATAATAAACTCACTTGAACTTGAACTTGATCATCTATCTGTCAAGATAACTGATCTATCTTTCCCTCTCAACCCTATTCTCCTGCCTTCTCATCATAACCCCTGATACCCGTATTATTTGATACAACATCGGCTTGGTGGTTGGAATCAGAGGGAGGTAGTGATGGGTTGTTTTCCAGATTGGTGACCTGCAACCAGCAGTCTGCCACAGGCATTGCTGTTAGTTCGCTGTTTATTGACATCTATATTAATGAATTGGAGGGGAATATAGTCAGAAAGGTTAGCAAGTTTATGGATGACCCCAACATGATGGTACAGTCAACAGTGAAGAAGGTTATCCAAGCTTACAACCACATCTAGATCAACTGGGAAAGTGGACCAAGGAATGAAAATTGGAATTGAACTCAGACATGTGCAAAGTTTTGCATTTTGGTATGTTAAAGCCGGGCAGGACATACATATAAAAGGATAATGAGTCCAGAGGAAAGGTCCCCACCCCCAATGTTGACTATCCAGTTCCCTCCACAGATCCTTCCTGACTCTCCAGTAGTTTGGGTTTTTTTTTGCTCCAGGCTCCAGATCTCTCATCAGATTCAGATTCAGATTCAATTTTAATTGTCATTGTCAGTGTACAGTACAGAGACAACGAAATGCATTTAGCATCTCCCTTGAAGAGCGACATAGCAAACGATTTGAATAAATAATAATAAGTGTCCGGGGGGGGGGGGGGGGGTGGTGGTGATTGGCAGTCACTGAGGTACGTTGTTGAGTAGAGTGACAGCCGCCGGACAGAAGCTGTTCCTCGACCTGCTGGTTCGGCAATGGAGAGACCTGTAGCGCCTCCCGGATGGTAGGAGGGTAAACAGTCCATGGTTGGGGTGAGAGCAGTCCTTGGCGATGCTGAGCGCCCTCCGCAGACAGCGCTTGCTTTGGACAGACTCAATGGAGGGGAGCGAGGAACCGGTGATGCGTTGGGCAATTTTCACCACCCTCTGCAATGCCTTCCGGTCGGAGACAGAGCAGTTGCCATCCCATACTGTGATGCAGTTGGTAAGGATGCTCTCGATGGTGCAGCGGTAGAAGTTCACCAGGATCTGAGGAGACAGATGGACCTTCTTCAGTCTCCTCAGGAAGAAGAGACGCTGATGAGCCTTCTTGATCAGAGTAGAAGGGTGAATTCACCCAATATGGGTGAAATGAAAGCAAGCGGGATTAGCTCAGGCAAGCAACTTGGCCATCATTGCTGAGTTGGGCTGAAGTGCCTGGGTCTGTACTGGACAACTATATGGTTTGGAACTATCTGAGAGTTGTCAGAGTTGCATGCATGGAGATTAATCTATCCCACATCCTGATTAGTATCCATCATAAGATAGACACACAATGCTGGAGTAACTCAGCGGGACAGGCAGCATCTCTAAAGAGAAGGAATGGGTGAAGTTTTGGGTTGAGACACCTTCTTCAGACTTCACCCATTCCTCCTCCCAAGAGATACTGCCAGTCCAGCTGCCTGTCCAGCTGACTTACTCCTGTATTTTGTCTATCTTTGGTTCAATGGTTCAATTGTCCTTTATTGTCACGTGCACCAAGGTGCAGTTAAATTTGATTTGCCATACAGTCACACCAAAAAAGCACCAAGATACAAAACGACATAAAGATTAAACATAAACAGCCACCACAGCGGCGTGTGAGAATCCCTAGGGCACACATCATGAGCGGAGAACCACAGCCATCAGTCCAATGTCCGGGCCACACACACACACTCCTTCACCGTAATGTGACCAGAGTTGTACCTCTCTCTGCAGAGTTGTCACTCTCTCTGCAGTCCCTGCCTGCCCGAACAGTCGGAAAGCCGTCCACACTCGCACCAGACTCCAGGATGTTCTCATGGTGCGATGTTCCCGCAAACACCGAGATCACTGTACTCACGGCAATCCCTCCGAGTTCCCACCAGCGCAGGCAGCACGTCCATCTTATTTTTCAGCGTCCTCACATTCCCCACTGTGTTGGAAGACAAATAACTTTTACCATCTTCCTCCTTTTCTCCCACGGTCGGGGCAATCGAAACATCCGCAGTCGGGGCGATCGAAGCTCCCGCGATCGGGACGGTTGAAGTTCCTGTGGTTGGAGCTCCCAAAGTCAAACACTAACAAAGGGACTGCCAGCCCCACGATGTTAAGGCCGCAGTGCGGACGGATATACGATACATAAAAGTTGCATCTCCGTCGAGGGAAGAGATAAAAAAAGTTTCCGCCAACCCCGGCAACCGCCACCCACCGAATAATACAAAACTAGACACACTAAAACATACGAATTAGACTAAAAACAACAAAAAGACAACAAAAGAAGAAAGGGATGGGACCGACTGGTTTAAACCAGCATTGCAGATCCATCCTACACATTGTATCCAACATGTGTGGGAATTACACTGTGAAATCTAAAGACCAGTCATTCACAGATGAACACCGAGCCTCCAGCGTGCACCTGTAATCACAGTGTTTATGCAGTTTGTTCAGTTAAGTTTCTGATGCTGTTTTATTAATGACGGGACAAAAAAAAAAAGCTTCCAGCGGAACTAATGGGCTGAAACACAAAAAGCCACAGAAAGGCTCTTATACAGCTCCCCAGACTGGCTACCAAAATAAGATGCAAAAAGCAGATACACGCAATGTGTTTTGCCTCGCTGCTCAAATACATGGAAAGGTAATGACAGCTACAAAATGAGAAAAATAGAAATCTTACTAAAGGTTATGGAGCCATTCCCAAGGGATAGGCTGCCCAGTGGGATGAATCAACATCTCATTTATTCATATAGTCTGTTACACTCACACTAAATTTAGCATGACATGATACCTTGCACTTAATGAAAACACATTAAAGACAGGCTGAAAATAACATTTACCAGTATTCCAATACTCACTTCAACAGTGGGGAAATCATTTAATCAAAACAAACAGAGAGAAAAAAATACATCATGATTCTTGTCATCGTCTTGAGATTGATGAGAACATAATGCAGAAAATGGCACGGAAAAATAACTAGCGTTTTTGTTATTATGTATAGCAGTATTTTAAATGGGCAAGAATCTTGCACGAATTTATAATTCTGAAAATAATGAGCCGTGTATAAAATCAATGGAGGGGTAGATCGGGTATTGTAGATCGTTCTACTCACATGACATGAACTTGTGATTGCAGAATGGCTTTTGTGTCTCGCACATAAATAGTTGTCTGGGTTGGATGCAGGAGAGTTAAGTAAAAGATCGTCCATGATCGTGGTGAATGATTAAACAGGTCAAAGTGCTAAATGCATTTAAGGCTTCATTCTTTATGGGGACAAAAACAGGCACAAAGTGCTGGAGTAACTCAACGGATCAGGAGGCATCTCTGGAGAACATGGAAGCAATATTTGGGCTTGTGACTATTCTCGTTTTGGGTCGAGATCTTTTTTCTGTTTTGTTTAGTTAAATTTACTGTCATGTTAAACTTACCACAATTAATATATTTGTTTCAAGCGATCCCAATATATATTCCAAAATATTTTTTCAAAAAACTAGATTCCACTATCACTAATTTTATATGGGACTACAGAACACATAGAATTCAACGAAAGGATTTGTGCAAATCTAAAGAAGTTGGGGGTTTATCATTACCTAACTTTATGTATTACTACTGGGCAGTGCATATTAAGAACATAATGTACTGGCTGGATAGTTCCACTCAGCAGTTGGAGTGGATAAGAATGGAGAAAGAGGAGTGCTATCCGCACGATATAGGAACGATCCTGCTCTCACCGATAAAATTGAATAGTATAATATATAAGAAGAACCCAATTATTCACAATATAATAAGAATTTGGAAACAAATAAAAGTATCCTTGAAATTAAATAATTTATCAGTACTAACCCCACTATTGAACAACCCCGCATTCAAACCTTCTCTCATCGACAACACATATCAACAATGGGATAGACTGGGGATTAGGAAAGTAGGGGATATGTATGAAGTGGGCAAACTGTTATCATTTCAACAATTAAAATTTAAATTTAAATTGAAGGATAATCAATATTTTAAATATATACAGGTATGTGACTTTATGAAGAAATATACACATAGATTTCAAACTATATTTTTAGATCCTTTAGAAGAAGCAATGAATATTAAGGCTGATTCACAAAAATTAATATCATACTTTTATAATAATATATTAAATAGAGAATCACCCTCAACAGAAGCATTAAGGGAAGATTGGGAACATGAGCTAATGATACAGATCTCGAAGGATAGATGGGAAAAGTATTTGATGAATACACATAACTGTTCTATTAATGCAAGACATAATTTAATTCAATTCAAATTATTACATAGACTATATTATTCAAAAACGAGGTTGAATAAATTTTATCCAAACGTCTCTCCCAGATGCGATAAATGTTTGTTTCAAAACACTAATATAACACATTAATTTGTAGGATGTACAAAGTTGAATAAATTTTGGAATGATATATTTGATATATTTTCAAAGCTTTTCAAGTCAAGAATAGAACCCAAAACGGAATGGATTATATTTGGAATAATAGGAGAAGATACCAATTTAAATAAAGATCAAAATGTTTTTTTTAATTATGGGTTAATAATTGGAAAGAAATTGATACTTAAATTTTGGAAAAATACAACCACACCAACTGTTAAAATGTGGATTAGGAATATGATGGACATAGCACGCCTTGAAGAAATGAGACTCCGACTAATAGATAAATATGACCAATTCTTAAGGAATTGGTCTCCTTTCATCGACTTTTTGGAATCATGTGATGCAGCGGTACCGTAAAGATTGCTGATTTCAGTTCATGACGCGGATAGATCTACATCTCCGAATACAGATTTGAAAAATTCTCTTTTAAGGGGCCTTCTCTTCTATTTCTACTTTCCACTTTCTCTCTTCCTTTTTTATTTTTTATATACACACTTCACGTTTTTCTACTCTCTACCATCTATTTTTCCACTTTTTCCTCTTTCTATTGTTTTCTTTTTCTTGTCTTGCTTACTTCCTTCTCATAACATAAAACTAGAGGTTGTACATAGAATGGATTACGGTATTACATAGTTGGCACCTAAAATTAGGTTCCACTGTACTGTTTTGTGCTGTATTAACTTCTAATAAAATAAACAAAAAAAAAAAAAAAAAAAAAAAAAAATTTTTACTGTCATGTGAAAATAGATAGAGTGAAAAGCGTTTTTTGTTATGTGCTTTCCAGTCAGTGGAAAGACTATACATGATTATAATTCAGCCATCCACAGTGTAGATACATGATAAAAAGGAATAACATTTAATGCAAGATAGAGTTCAGTAAAGTCCAATTAAAGATAGTCCGAGGATCTCCAATGAGGTAGATGGTAGGTCAGGACCACTCTCTAGTTGGCGATAGGATGGTCCAGTTGCCTGATAACAGCTGGGAAGAAACTGTCCAAGAATCTGGAGGTATGCATTTTTACACTTCTCTTTTTTGATGGGAGAGGGTAGCAGAGGGAGTGACCAGGGTGAGACACATCCTTGACTATGCTGGTGGCTGTGACAGATTTTTGGAAATTAAACTGATTGACTGAATGATTGATTTTAAACATTATTGCCTACTCCTTTTCTCCATAGATGCTGCCTCACCCGCTGAGTTTCTCCAGCATTTTTTGTCTACTTTCAATTTTTCCAGCATCTGCAGTTCCTTCTTAAATATTAAACATAATACAGATTTTTTAAGACCAATTTTGTACTCAAGTTCAAGTTTGTCACATTTATTATCACATGCATCAATTGGTTCCGTGAGATTTGAGTTACCATACAGCCATATGAATAAAAAGAACACAATACACGATAGAATTTAACATGAACAGTTTTACCAGCAAGGTTCAGATACATTATGGAGTTTTCCTTCTTATTATTGGACATCTATTAATGTGTTTGCCTTAGGTCTTCAACAAAACTTAATATCAAATACCTCTGACAAAAACAAATTAAAATCAGATACAGGGAATTTAAAAGTAACTTTAGATGGTGGAGGTTTGTGGTTAGATGCACAGATAGAGCTGGAGCCTGGGCTGTGATTGGGTTTGTAGCTGGTCCTGGGGTTAGTAAGTCGTTCGGTGTTTGGACAGGGTCAGGGACGTGGTTAGGTGATCACTGGAGTAAGATGAGGTATGCGGCCACAATGTGTGCCACGGTTAGATAGTTACATGGTTAGATGTGTTATTAAAAAACTGAACTTGCTGAATAATCTCAGCATTTCGCTCAATATCCAAAGAGGGACCCGGCAGGGAAGAGCTGCCGAGAACAAAGAGGATCATTGGAGACTCTAATGAATACTTTGTCGGCACCATCCATGTGGCAACTCTTTGCATACCTTGTGTATGGTATTAAAAAACAAAGAATTTCACTGTGACATGTCACACATGATAATAAAGTTTCAATCAATCAATCTATCAGCAGATAAGACACAAAATGCTGGAGTAACTCAGCGGGACAGGCAGCATCTCTGGAGAGAAGGAATGGGGATGTTTCAGGTCGAGACCATTCTTCGGACTTCAGTCAGAAGAGGGGTCTCGACCCGAAACGTCGCCCATTCCTTCTCACCAGAGATGCTGCCTGTCCTGCTGAGTTACTCCAGCATTTTGTGTCCATGTCATTCAGTGTGATACATGTGGTAACAGGCCCTTCGGCCCAACTTGGTCGAATCATGGGCTATTTTTGTCTTATAGACAAGTATAGACAACTTTGTCTATCTTCAGTGTAAACCAGCATCTGCAGTTCCTTCCTACACAATCAATCAATCAGTATCTTTGGAGAGAGAAACAAAGTTAATATTTCTGCTCAATTACTTTTCAAGAAAGCTGTCACTGTTCCCCAAATATCTAAGTTTGAAGAAGGGTCTCGACCCAAAACCTGTCACCTATTCCTTCGCTCCATAGATGCTGCCTCACCCGCTGTGTTTCTCCAACACTTTTGTCTACCATTAAGTTTTTTTACAAAGTAACTTTTCATCTTAATGTAGCTTTACCATAACCAACTCAGTCTACAAACGTTAATACAGCTTCCTTTGATCGTCAGCCAGCATTCTAAAATAACAATTGCTATTTCCAAGCGTACTGGAAATCTTTTGATGTGAAATAAATCCTGACGCTGTGAAAGGGACTTATTGTAGCTGATGCTTTGACTGAGTTGATGTGTCGCCCAAGGTCAAAATTGTTTATTTTAGATGTGTTCCTACAGATACATAACGTTGTTCAGTCTTAAATTACGTTCTGAAGCTCATTATCCATCTTACCGAATCAGCATTTCACATCAACTCAGACTTAAAGCTGTCTACATTTTCAATTATTTTTGTGGATGCCGTACTGCAAATATGCAATGCTGGCATCATAGTGATAATGGAAGCAGATATGGCACCAAGCAGTCCTGAGACACCAGCGATCTGATGTTGCGTTGCAGGTTAGGGATGTTTTGTGACGGTCAGTGTGGATTAGTTAAGATGATAAAGCACGCTAAAGGCTTGAGTGACACACGACTGCCTTTCAACCTCCAAGAAATTGTTCCCTGCTCATCGTTTTGGGATACATAGGAGAAAAGAGAAGGGTTTTTTATTTTGTGGGTCAAACTGCATTTCTCTCCTAATGCCCTCTCTACTAATTTATCTTGTTTTCCAGAATAGTGGGCGGCATCGTGGCTCCCTTATAGCGCCAGAGACCCTGTTCGATCCTAACTATGGGACATCGGTTTAAGGCGAAAAGGAAACGATTTAATAAGAATCTGAGGGGTAATGTTTTCACGCAAAGGCTGGTGGATGTATGGAACAAGCTGCCAGAGTATTCTGCAGTTGTATAGGGCCTTAGTGAGATTACACTTGGAGTATTGTGTGCAGTTTTGGTCCTCTAATTTGAAGAAGGACATTATTTCTATTGACGGAGCGCAGCGTAGATTGACAAGGTTAATTACCGGGATGGCGGGACTGTCGTATGATGAGAGAATGGAGCTGCCAGGCTTGTATACACTGGAGTTTAGAAGGATGAGAGGGAATCTTATTGAAACATATAAGATTATTAGGACACGCTACACAGGAAACATGTGCCTGATGTTGGGGGAGTCCAGAATCAGGGACCACAGTTGAAGAATAAGGGGTAAGCCATTTAGGGATGGAGATGAGGAAACACTTTTTCACACAGAGAGTTGTGAGTCTGGGGAATTCTCTGCCTCGGAGGGCGGTGGAGGCCGTTCTGGATACTTTCAAGGGAGAGCTAGATAGAGCTCTTAAAGATAGCAGAGACAGGGGATATGGGGAGAAGGCAGGAACAGGGTAATGATTGGGGATGATCAGCCATGATCACATTGAATGGTGGTGCTGGCTCGAAGGGCCGAATGGCCTACTCCTGCACCTATTGTCTATTGTCTATAGTAGGTACGTTAGGCAGAAACTATTGCAATGTTTAAGAAACAGTTAGACAGGTACATGGATAGGACAAGTTTGGAGGGATATGGTCCAAATGCGGGCAGGTGTGATTAGTGTAGCTGGGACATGTTGGTCGGTGTGAGCAAGTTGTTCCGAAGGGTTTGTTTTCACACTGCATTACTCTATGACTCTCTGACTATAAAACAAAGTAATTGTTCAAATCAGATCCAGAGAAGTTCTGTTGCCTCCAAAACAAAATAGCTCATTAAGATTTTCTGGTCCTTAAACAGGTTGTACTGTGAAGGATAAAATGATGCAGAAAGCCATTACATTTTCATCCTTGAGATCTTCGGAGAATTTCACACTTCAGGTTTCGGAAAATTGCTTGTTCTAATTTGTAGCAGAGAAAGTGTTATTCACAGGCCCATTGGCATGTTGATTAGTTGGTCAACATGTCAGTGGCCCTCTGAATACCAATTCCTCCGTTTAGATTAGAATCCACATTCCTCTTACTAAAGCATATAACTTATGTCTCTCCATTTTAAACTCTGTTTGCCAGGTTTGCACCCATTTATTCAATCCATCGATATCCAATTGCAGAATCATAATGTACTTAACACAACTTGCACTTCCACATATTTTCATATCAGTTTCAAAATTTCAAACCTGACCTCTTCTTCAAGCTATTTCTTAGACCCCTTTCGGTCATGGCTGACCAAGGGTGTCTCCAGGGTGCTATTCCCTATATGAAGGAAGCCTGTGCATGATATTGGGGAGACTGATGCACAGACAGCCGCCTCACGGTCTTTGAGAGATCTGGGTCAGGATCCAGTGGCATGGAGTCCAAGACGACCGGAGACCCTTTTCTGCTGCAGACAGATGGCACAATGGGCTAAGTGTTCGGCTGGCGACCGGAAGGTAGCCGGTTCGAATCCCGCTTGGAGTGCATACTGTCGTTGTGTCCTTGGGGCAAGACACTTCACCCACATTTGCCTGTGTGTAAAATGTAATGTAATTATGTGAAGCACTTTGGGGTCAATGCAAGTTGACTAAAAATGTGCTATATAAATAAGATTATTAATATTATTATTCATCCGCCTTCCCAGCCGTTGTGACGCTCCACCATCGTCCTCCGCCTGTTCCACCTTTGAGGTCTTACTTGGATTGCTCTTTGTCAGAGACCTCCCCCTCGACCTTGCCGCCATGGGTGGCCCTACCAGAAGCATAGCTCCAGACGGCATCACTCTCAGGATCTCAGGTCCACATAAGCTTCTCCACCACGACAAGGTAACAATCCACAGAGAAGGACATTCATATGCCTGTCTAAAAGACACTTAAACAACACCATCTTATCGGCATCCATCACCACTTGTGGTAGTCCATTCCAGGCACCTACCACTCTTTGTAAAAAACTTGCCCCAAACACCTCTTTTAAACTTTCCCACTTTCACCTTAAAAGCTATGCCCTCTAGTATTTGACACCTCCACCCTAGGAGAAAGATTCCAACTATCCCATCTATGCCTCTTGTAATTTTATAAATTTCTATCAGCTTTCTCCTCCCCCCTCTCTCCCCCACATTCATTCTCGGGCCTCTTTCAGTCATGGCTGACCATGTGTGTCTCCAGGGTGCTATTCCATATATGGCAGATGCCTGTGCGTGACTTTGTTTAACGTGGGGAGACTGGTGCACAGACAGTCACCCCACAGTCCTTGACGGATCTGGGTCAGGATCCAGTGGCATGGAGTCCAAGACGACCGGAGACCCTTTTCTTCTGCAGCCTTCATCCGCCTTCCCAGCCGTTGTGACGCTCCACTAAGGTCAGCCATCGTCCTCCGCCTGTTCCACCTTTGAGGTCTTGGTTGGAATGGTCTTCTTTTGTGAAGCAGCATCTGTAGTTCCTTGATTCTGTATTCTTTACTGGTTGTTTGACTCAGGACATAAGCAGCCCAACAAAAGCCACAGCTCCCAATATCAAAGTGCCACCATTCAAGTGCGATCCAACTATGATCATAATTTAAAACATTGAACAAGTTGAGCAGAGAGCTGGTGGACAGCTGGATGGGAATAAACGCTAATTACCAAATGCTTTCAGTGAAGGTCAGCGTTTGGCAATGTGAAGTTGGAAATGAGCGATGAAAGGATGTGCATGTGTAGCCTTATGGTGGTTGAATGCACGCAGCCACTCAAACTAGCCCTGCCTACACAGTTAATAACAAGTACTGAATACTCGTTGTTAAAGAAAATACCACTTAATGCCATCTATTAAAAATAAGGAATTATTAGATACTTTCCATTTGTAACAATAGGTCTTTCATCATTAACCTTTATTTAATTTAGTTTAGAGTCATAGAGTGATACAGTGTAGGCTTCGGCCCAAGCTGCCCACACCGGCCAACTTGTCCCAGTTACACTTGTCACACCTGTCTACGCTTGGCCCATATCCCTCCAAACTTGTCCTATCCATGTACCTGTCTAACTGTTTCTTAAACGTTGGGGTAGTCCCAGCCTCAACTACTTCCTCTGGCAGTTTGTTTCATACATACATCACTCTTTGTGTCTACCTTCGATTTTTACCGGCATCTGCAGTTCTTTCTTACACATCTTACACATGCTTTGTTGAATATTTGATTTAGAAAATGATGTTACATTTGTGATCAATGCCTGTTGTGGCCATGTTACTAAAGAAAAGTGTTTGTGCCTTTGGCAGCTAAGCAGTACTTGATGCCATTTCAATTCCTGCCACAACTTGGCAGTTATTCCACCTCTGAGAAGATATATTATCGCAGTAATGCCTTATTGAGCACTGTTGAGGAAATATAGTGATTGTTCTTCGAAACGCTTTAACATTAACATTGACAGATGTTGATCTCAGAATAAACAAGCAAGTCACCTGGAACTATAAAAGCAAATTGCTTTCATATGTATCTTGTCTGCAAAACTAGCAGAACCTGCCCCTTTGTTCACAATGCAGCAATTGCAGGGTTCATCCATTTGCAAGGTTTGTCAATTGAATATTATTGAAATAATCTTAGTACATATAAACATAAAAACAGAGAAAATAGATGCAGGAATAGGCCAATTGGCCCTTCGAGCCAGCACTGCCTTCAATATGATCATGGCTGATCATCCAAAACCAGTACCCCATTCCTGCTTTCTCCTCATATCCCTTGATTCCCATATCCCAAAGAGCTATATCTAACGAGTGTATCTATTGAATGTATCAAGAAATGTATCTGGGAGCAATGCACATTGCTGACTTGGCAGTTTGTTTGTGGCCTATTATAAACCACATACACCAAGACCATCACTAGCATGAGGTACTCACAAATCTGCAGACCAACATCATCTTCACAAGAAAATTCCTTGGCTTGGCACTTGAATAGTATTGGTTCATTTCACTCACAAGTACCAAGGTGCAATAAAAATCTTTCATTTGTGTTCTACCCAAGTAAATCATACCACGTAGTACATCAAATGGCACAAAGCAAAAATAAACAGTGTGCAGAATATAACATGCAGCTACAAAGAAACTGCAGATTTAAAAAGTGCAAGGGCTGCAGCAAGGTAGGTTGGAAGATTGGGATTTCCTCCTTAGCCTGAGGGGTAGATGTTGACAAGAATGGGACGAAGAATGCTCATGCTTTACTTCTAACTAATGGTGTATGACTCGTGAAGTACCTACTGGAGTATAGTATTCAACTGCAAGGAATTCCTCCTTTTGGCAAATCTATAATTCATACAGCTAGGCACAAGTGTGATGGACGTGTCAGTAAGTCGTGAACCAATTAAAAAAAATACATCATTCCAAGAAGTTGATATTGATGTTGGGATCATATTGGGAAAAATATAGGCTTGGCTTTGAGGAATAACTCTCGCAGTTCTGCAATGCCAGTAACAGGCTATTTTGACTGCCAGGTTGAAATGAAACATGCAGAGACAGTTAAAGTAAGATGTAACAACATGAAACATGCAAATGCCAAAGTTTAAATCAATCAGGTAGACACAAAGGAGTGGTACCCTATGTATGAAAGTAAGCTATGTTTGTTCATCTTTCACATGAAACATTTATATCAGAACAAAGAAAGACATCACCTTCAGGTAGGGTAGAAAGAAGAAAGTGGTCGACCCTTGATTCCTTCTCCAAATCGTGCTGATAGCTATGTGTCTGTTTGCAGTTCTTTCTTAAACTATATAATATTGTATACAGTTATCTACAGTAGCATAGGTAGACAACCTGACTGGAGAAGGGGTCTCGACCTGAAAGTGGCCATTGCCAGTTTGAAGAGAGGGCATCTCAACCCGAAACCTGCAAATTCCTTCTCTCCACATATGCTGCCTCACTGCTGAGTTTCTCCAGCATTTTTAGTCTACCTTCGATTTTTCCAGCATTTGCAGTTCTTTCTTAAACACTACAGTAGATAGGACTGTTCGGTGAACTTGCGTTATCTTATCAGTGGCAAAACGTAGTGACACTTGTGCACTGCCTCAGTGAGGTCTGTTACATTATTTTACTGGGTTGTATACAAAACAAGGTATTTCACTGTACCTAGGTACACGTGACAATAAAATATCATTGAATCATTGCATAAAGTATCATTGATTTCCCTATCATGTTTAGTTTAGTTTAGCTTAGAGATATAACGTGGAAACAGGTCCTTTGGCCCACTGAGTCCACAGACAGCACCCGTGGTCAGGATCGAACCTGGGTCTCTGACGCTGTGAGGCAGCAAATCTACCTCTGCAGGATTGTGCTGCCCAGGCTGTCTATTGTCATTTTACCTGCCGTTCTCTTATGTTTGTTGTTCCTTTGAAGGTGAATTATTTTGAAGATCTCGAGCTGCTATGTTGAAATAAAGACTTTCCTGATTCCCCTGAAACATGGAAAATAGGCGCTGGAGTAGGCCATTCGAGGCAGCATTATTCAATATGATCATTGCTGATCATCCAAAATCAGTACTCCATTCCTGCTTTCTCCCCACATCCCTTGATTCCGTTAGCCCTAAGAGCTAAATCTCTCTTGAAAACATCCAGTGAATTGGCCTCCACTGCCTTTTGTGGCAGAGAATTCCACAGATTCACAACTCTCTGGGTGAAAAGGTTTTTCCTCGTCTCAGTCCTAAATGGCCTACCCTATATTCTTAAAGTGTGATTCCTGGTTCTGGAATCCCCCAACATTGAAAACATTTTCCTGCATCTAGCCTGTCCAATTCCTTAAGAATGTTATACGTTTCTATAAGATTCCCTCTCAACCTTCTAAATTCAAGTGAATATAAGCACAGTCGATCTATTCTTTGGTCAAAAGACCAGGACCTTTTCTCACCTCCAGTACTTCACCTCTCTCCCCCTCTACCCCAACCCCACCCCCCCCCCACACCCCCCCCCCACCACCACCACCCCCCCGACTCCACCCACTACTACTTCAGTCTGGAAAAGGGTCCCAATCCGATACGTCACCCATCCTTTTCTACAGAGGCACTACCTGTCCCGCTGGGTTACTCCAGCACCTTGTGTCTATATTCAGTATAAACCAGCATCTGCAGTTCTTTGTTTCTGCACGTTGTCTTAATTATTTTGATCGAACTAAGTAGCAAATTTTACACAAAATAAAAGTAAAAGTGTACTTTGCCTGCCGTTGAAGCTGTCAATAACTTTGAGTGTTTTGGAATACCACTGACATTCACAAACCATTAAGATCAATTAAACAATTGAAAACAATTATAATATTTTAAAGTTAAATCACTTTAAAACACATTTAAACAATTAAAGCGCTAAAGTTCACTTAATTATTTCGAATTAATTTAAATTATACTTTGCAGCTGCTGTCTCCACTTGAATGAGTAGGCTCACTGTTGCTAGAACCTGAGAGAGATCTCAATGTAAATGTTGGGGGACTTATTAATTTATGGTCCACTGCTTGACATCAGGTCGTATTCAACAATAGGGAACAGCTTGAAATCACCAGTAGAATTTGCTTTTTTTAAAAATATTTTTAAATATTTTAAAAATATTTTAAGTATTTATAAATGTTGTAATTTTTCTTGGTGTACACAAGAGGTGATTTCAGTGAGGTATACACGATTATGAGGAGTCTTGACAGGGTAACTTAGTTGAGTTTAGTGATACAGCGTGGAAGCATGCCCTTTGGCCACAAGAGTCCAGCAATCCCTGTACACTATCACTATCCTACACACTAGGGACAATGTATATTTTTTACCAAAGCCAAATTAACCTACAAACCTATGCGCCTTTGGAGCGTGGGAGGACACTGAAGCACACGGGGAAAACCCACACGGGTCACGGGGAGAACGTACAAACTACGCACAGAGAGCACCCACAGTCAGGATCGAACCCAGATCTCTGCTGCTGCAAGGCAGCAACTACTGCTGCATCACCGTGCCGCCCCTCTGTGCCAAAGTATTGTACTTCCGGTGGCGCTGGTGCCAGAACCTACGCCCGGTACAAACTACGCAGTTTTTTGAGAGCACCCACAGTCAGTCACGATCCCCCCACAGCGGCCTACCTACCTGGATGGCGCGGCCTTTCCTGAACCGCGGGGCTGGTGATGCAGATCTCTGCTGCAGCAAGGCAGCATGAGGGCCTGAACATCGGGCCACCCGGGGCGGCGACTGCGGGGTGCTTGGAAGGCCTCACTACTGCTGCATCACCATGCCGCCCCTCTGTGCCAATGTCGAAAATGGCTCTTTAGCTCAAGAAAAATCTTACCTCTTATCTCATGGGTTTTATCAGATGGAAATAGCAAATGGATGAGTTTAACAGTTCAGATAGCAACTGTGGATGGAAATGGAAGATGATGTTTTGGGTTGGGACCCTTCTTCAGAATGAAATCTATGGATTGAATACTGGACAATCTGATTGGTAAGGATAATTGGGCTGAAGGGCCTGTTTTGAATACAATACAATGTACAATTGTCGAAAATGGCCCTTTAGCTCGACACCTGGTCATGGTTGCAGGAGTAGAGTTGCTGCATTACAACTGTGGATGCCAGGAGGATGTTTGGGTTCTTCAGATGAAATCTATGACTACTGGACAATCTGATTGGTATAGATAAGTGGGCTGAAGGGCCTGTTTCTGTGTTTAGCGACATGGTGGTGCAGCAGTAGAGTTGCTGCATTACTGTGCCAGAGGCCTGGGTTCGATACTGACTACGGGTGCTGTCTGTATGGAGTTTGCACGTTCTCCCCTTGACCGCTTGGGTTTTCTCCAGGTGCTCTGCATTCATCCCACAGTCCCAAGACGTACAGGCCTGTGGGTTAATTGGCTTTGGTAAAGATTGTAAATTTTTCATCAGTGTGTAAGATAGTGATAGTGTACGGGGTGATCGCTGGCTTGCATGGACTCGCTGTATTTCCAAATTAAACTAAACTACTGTGTTGCATGAATTTGAGACCTCAGCAATGAGTGGGATGGGGGTGGGATACATGTGTCTATGCTCGCATGTGGAGGCCAGCAGAATAAAGATAGACACAAAATGCTGGAGTAACTCAGCAGGACAGGCAGCATCTCTGGAGAGAAGGAATGGGTGACATTTCGGGTGGAGACCCTTCTTCAGCAGAATGATGTGGATCTGTCAACATGTCCCAGCAAACTTCAGCCCAAAGTAATATTTTTGAGCTGGCCTGAATATTAAGGGTTAAATATACTTTTAACGTGGAGATAGAATTATCAGGAAAAATGTTATGGAGCCCTGGCTGTAACATAGTAACCAACAAAATCCTTTCTCCTCAACAAAGGCTAAATGGCTGTTTTAATTAACAGTGATATTTTCACCAAAGCCAAATATATTAATGTTGTCTATTTGTTAATGTGCCTGTCAGATTTTTTTTATCCCTGACCTTTAAAGGTCGAATCTCTCCCTCTTGTTTCTTGCATTTTTGTACAGAACAGACAGAATTCTTGTCTTTTGCAATTTATTATGCTACGAAAACAATTGCTGTTCCCTTTCCTGAAAATGGAATAAATTATTTGCATTATTTCATTAGCATTGGGTTCCATTCGATAAAATATTTTTTCTTAATACCACTGACTCAATGTTTACCTTAACTAAACATAAATGAGTTTTTTTTTTCTCTACTTTCTTTTTTTTAATAATATTTTTATTAGAAGCAAGTACATATCATAATAAAAACATTTCATGTATATCAGTCATACGTTGCTGATTGATCAAAATAGTAGTGGTCTTCCTTTATCAGGTGTATATTGACTCTGCTTTGATTTAGATTTTTTTTATCGATAGAAAGTAAGAAAGAAAATAAAAGCATGATAACGAAGAGTGGAGTAATTTACCAATAATACAACATTGGAGATAGGTCCGTAGGTTATTAACGCATAGCTATTCTTCTAATCTACTTTAAATCCTCTACTTTCTGTATCCTTAAGTAAAAAAAAAACAATTTGCATCTGAATGGAGTTTTAAAGCATTGCTCCGCTACCAAAGGTTGGCGACAATAATTACAGCCGACCCCAATCCCTATCCAAAATCAAACCTCCTCATGAACCCATGGGCACAGTGAGGATTCTCTGTGTGCCCCTCTTCCCATTCCAGTCACGTAGGCCTTCCTTAGAAGGATTTGGAAGTTTGTCATGTCCCCTACAACTCTCACCAACCACTGCAGATGCAACATAGATCAGGCTGCTTCACAACTTGGTTTGGGAACAGCTCCATCCAAGGCCACAAGAAAGGGCCTTCATAACGAGAAGAGTTGAGTGTAGGAGCTAAGAGGTCCTTCTGCAGTTGTGCAGGGCCCTAGTGAGACCACACCTGGAGTAATGTGCGCAGTTTTGGTCTCCTAATTTGAGGAGGGACATTCTAGCTATGGAGGTTCACAAGGGATTTCCTGAGATGGCAGGACTGTCATATGATGAAAGAATGGGCTTGTATTCACTGGAATTTAGAAAGCAGCGAATTGTGGACGCAGCCCAGACTATCACGTAAACCCACCTCCCATCTATTGCCAGCAGCGTAATCAAAGACGAGTGGCATCCTGACCACTCCCTCTTCACCCCTCTCCCATCGGGCAAAGGGTATAGAAGTGTGAAAACGCACACCGCCAGGTTCAGGGAAAGTTTCTTTCCAGTTATTATCAGACAACTGAATTACCCTATCAACAATTAGAGAGTAGTCTACCATCACAGGCGATCCCCAGACCACTATCTTCCTCTTTGGTGACCCTGGGATTATTCTTGATTGGACTTTGCTGGCTTTACCTCGCACTAAATGTTATTCCCCTATCATGTATCTTTGCACTGCAAATGACTCAATTGTAATCATGCATTGTCTTTCTGCTGACTGGATAGCACACAACAAAAAGGATTTCACTGTACCTCGGTTCATGTGCCAATAAATTAAACACAACCAAATAATAGTGTGTATATTCTGTACAGGTAAATTGCACATAAAGCCTTTTTGTGCAAGAGCTGAGGACATCCATTTCGATCTTTTTTTTAAATATTTGCTATCAATTTGTCAACGGCAGTGGGGCCTCAGCGGAGGTGGGAGCCTCGGTGGCAGTGGGGCTTCAGCGGAGGTGGGGCTTCCCGGTCGAATAGCAGGAGGGGGGAAGGGTAGACAATGGGGACCCGGCTTGCGGGACCACCGTGAAGAACAATTGAGGAACAGCGTGGGGGACCACCGTGAGGGACGGTGGAAGAACAAAGGGGGAGCCGAGGTGGGGGGGGGGCACTCTAGTATAGAATCCTCTGCCCAGGGGATAAGTCTGTTTGTTCATTTGTTCCAGTGAAGGCGTTGTGCAGAGAACAGACTACAGAGAAGGTTCACCAGACTGATTCCTGGGATGTCAGGACTTTCATATGAAGAAAGATTGGATAGACTCGATTTGTACTCGCTAGAATTTAGGAGATTGAGGGGGGATCTTATAGAAACTTACAAAATTCTTAAGCGGTTGGACAGGCTAGGTGCAGGAAGATTGTTCCCGATGTTGGGGAATTCCAGGACAAGGGGTCACAGTTTAAGGATAAGGGGGAAATCTTTTAGGACCGAGATGAGGAAAACATTTATCACACAGAGAGTGGTGAATCTCTGGAATTCTCTGCCACAGAGGGTAGTTGAGGCCAGTTCATTGGTTACATTTAAGAGGGAGCTAGATGTGGCCCTTGTGGCTAAAGGTATCATGGGGTATGGAGAGAAGGCAGGTACGGGATACTGAGTTGGATAATCAGCCATGATCATATCAAATGGCGGTGCAGGCTCGAAGGGCCGAATGGCCTACTCCTGCACCTATTTTCTATGTTTCTATGTTTCTATGTTTCTATGTGCACACGGCAGCCAGACAACAGTCGCTTGTCTTTTTCTTTTTGTTTTCACTTTTAATTTCAAGTATTTGTGTACCTTGTTTGCTGTGACTGTTGGCAGACCAATTTACCTCCAAGGATGAATAAGGTCCTATCATATCAAATTATCGTATCGTTTTGGGCCTTGATCAGAAATGTCACCAATCCACGTTCTCCAGAGATGCTGCCTGACTCATTGAATTATTCGATCACGTCGTGTCTGCTTTTTTAAAAATTCTTGACTGTCCTGAAGTTTTCAAACTAATATATTAATCACTTTTAACTGCCGTTTTCCAATCATACAAGTGTTGCATGAATTTAACCGGTAGGTTACTTCAGGCTGATGGAACATTTGCACCTTCTATGGTTTAATAAGCAATTAACTTCACATCCTTTGGTCCCTGAAATCAGGTCGTGATTGACAAAGCCCCTGGAGCATAGAACCTCCTCACCAGAACCATCAGGTTTCCATTCCAGTTAAGCCATATTGTTTATAGAATCATAGATTTATGCAGTCTCTTCAGCCCACCTTGTCCATGCATTTGGCCCATGGCCCTTTAAACCCGTCCATCCATACATCTTACAAAGTATCTTTTGAAAGTTGTCATTATCTCTACTTGCATTGCTTCCACTGGAAGTTCATTCCAAATATGGATTACCCACTGAGTGAAAAAGTATGCCTCTGAGGTTCTTCTTAAATCCCCTCTTACTTTAAGCCTATGCCCTCAGATTTTAGAAATTTCTATTCTCAAAACAAGACTGAGAGTTCAAATTATCCATACTCCTCATGATCTTGCACACCTTGAGAAGGTTATCCCTTGAACTCCAAAGAAAAAAGGTCCCAGCATTTCCAACCTCTCGCTATAACCCAAGCCCGCAAAGCCACATCACACAGTCCCCATCACAGTGGCTCTGCGGTAGAGTTACTGCCTTACAGCAGCAGAGACATGGGTTCAATCCTGACTACGGGTGCTTCACAAGTTCACAAGTTATAGGAGTAGATTTAGGCCATTTGGACAATCGAGTCTACTCCGCCATTCGATCATGGCTGATCTCTGCCTCCTAATCCCATTTACCTGCCTTCTCCCCAAAACCCTTGACACCCCTGTTCTAATCAAGAATTTGTCTATTTCTGCCTTAAAAATATGCAATGACTACCTCCATAACCCTCGGTGGCAATGAGTTCCACAGGTTAACTACCCTCTGACAAAAAAGAAGTTACTCCTCACCTCCTTTCTAAAAGATCCCCCTTCAATTCTGAGGCTATGACCTCTGGTCCTAGATTCTCTCACCAGTGGAAACATCCTTTCCACATCCACTCTATCTCTGACTTTCATTATTATGTAAGTTTCAATGAGGTCCTCCCTGAACAGACTCTGCTTGTCAGTGCAGTGTTTGTATGTCCTCCCTGTGACTGTGTGGGTTTTCTCCGGGTGATCGGTTTCATCCCACACTCCAAAGACGAGCAGGTTTGAAGGTGAATTAGCTTCTGCAAATTGTCCCTAATCTGTAGGATCAAACTAGTGTACGGAGATCGCTGGTTCGGTGCGGCCACGGTGAGCCGAAGGGCCTGTTTCCATGCTGTGTCTCTAAAACATCCTGGTGAATCTCTTCTGTACCCTTCCCAACTTAATGACGTCTTCCCTATCAGTATACTTACCAGTTGCCATACAGCCTAAATATGCCAAATGTCTTTGCATTTCACAAGATCTGAAATATGCTGAAAAATCACTAAAAACATATTAATCTTACAATTACAAACAGTGTAGTTGACAGGTGCACCTGTCACTACATTTGATAACTATTATTTAATAACCTTTATCAAAAAGTTAATTAATTCCTAAGCCGCCCAAGGACATAATGATAAGTAAATTAGGTTTGTATCAGTTGACAGTCAGGGTTTTGTATGCCACTTTTAACACATTTTCCTTTAAAAGTTGAAAATAATTTGGCTCCCATTATAATGCTCCTTCAAATATCTAGCTGTTGAGCTCAAAAATATGCTTCTTGTATTCCAGCATAAACACCAAGGCTCTGAAGGCCAAATGACAATGTCAAAAAGTCTAGCTCGACTTGATCTAGGAACACACATTCGCTCAAAGTCCCGCATTTGGGCGGGATGATTTATCATATTTATCATAGATAAGTGGTCTATTACATCATACTGTCTTACATAGATAACATTGACAGTTATTATTACATTGTTCCAATATTTTTTACTTCTCTTTTTTTTTATAACTTAGGAGATAGGTGAAATAGGGGAAAGAAGAGGGAAAAAGAGGGGGAAAATAAAGGGAAACTTAAAAAAAAAAAAAAAAGGGAGAGAGGGGTTCTTAAGGGGTTGGACAGTTTAAAGACTATTCGAGATATGCAGGAAGTATTTCATCCAATCTTTTCCCGAGTGTTAGGTGAAGTCCCTTTAAGTACTCACAAAGGGTCAACAATAATTCTTTTGTCCAGGATAACGGGGTCATTTCTAATCCTTGATAAAACCGAGATGTAGAAAAGAACTTTTTTTATTCACACCGAGATTATTAATTTTGAGTTTGGTTCCAGTGTTTTGGTGATATCTCTGTACAGCTTGTAACTCTCGTGCTTCTGACATTTATCACATATAGGGTAGTTGAGGCCAACCTATGTATTGGCTTTATATTTAAGAGGTCTGTTAGATGTGGCCCTTGTGGCCTGAAGCTTGTCTGTGTATCAGGGGTCACTGTATGGAGAGAAGGCAGGTACAGGATACTGAGTTGGATGATCAGCCATGATCATATTGAATGGCGGTGCAGGCTCGAAGGCCTTCCTTGAATGGCCTACTTATTCCTGCACCCCCGTCTAATTTCTATGAATTATTCACGATTGGAAGAGAAAGAGATAAGTTATCTAATTTTAATGTAACATTCCTTATTATATTTTCCGTTGTGAGGCAGTGATGTTAAGGAGCACCCCCGCAAAAGTCATGCAGGAGTACCGCGGCTTTGCTCCCAGACCCGCATTAAGCAGCAGCAAGCAAAACGCTCCTCCACCCTCCACCCGTGACACGGTATCGGCACCTGATCCCCGGCTTCATCCTGTGAGCAGTTGCGGCCCCAACGGGACCCCGACATCGGGTCTCCAGTGCAGGGAGAGATTCAAAAGTTCACGCCAACCCCCCAGTGAAATAACAAAAACCCCAGACAAAAAATACACAGGCTGCAGAGGCCGCTGCTCATCCTACATCCTCTGCAAGAAAATCTCTCACTTCTGAAACACATTCCTTGTGGGATGGTTTATCATATGAACATTCCTTTATTCCGTTGTGAGGCAGTGAGAAACACAAAATGCAAGTACCCGGATTAAAAACAAATTTAACCCAGTGAGCCAAAGAGCCAAAAGACGAATCCCCCATACAATCATCCCTTTTGCTCCTTCTGGTTGTGGGAGGAAACTGGTGTACCCGGAGAAAACCAGGAGCAAAGCCAAAAGAGAAAAAAGCCTTTTAAATACAGACGATAAAGGATCACAGAAAGACCAACATTGCAAACATAACATTAAACCACAGTGATCAAAGAATCGAACAACCAGTTCGGAATTAACTCTGTGGCATTTAGTCATCTGCTCCCTACAGCAATTAAACTGAAAACACTCTAGGCTAGAATTGTATTTCACTGTGCAGTATTTTTTTTATGCCCTATGCAATGGTTTATTTTCCTAAGATTAATCAATGAAAGCAATTGGTAATTCTGCAAACATATAGCGCTCATGTGGGAATTGTGTTAGGGTCTAGTTTATTTTAGTTTAGAGATTCAATGTGGAAATAAGCCCCTTGGCCCACCGAGTCCACGCCGACCAGCGATCACCCCGTACACTGGCACTCTCCTACACACTAGAGACAGTTTTCAATTTTTACTGAAGCCAAATTAACCTACAAACCTGTATGTCTTTGGATTGTGGGAGGAAACCGGAGCAACTGGAGAAAACCCAGGCAGTTACAGGGAGAATGTACAAGCTCCGTACAGATAGCACCTGTAGTCAGGATCAAACCTGGGTATCTTGCCACTGTAAGGCAGCAGCACTGCCGCTGCGCCACCGTGCCACTACTTGGATTGTTTTTCTCCAGAATGCAGGAGGTTGCAGGGAGAGCTCAACCTGATAGAATTTTGAGAGACAGAAATTGGGTAGGCAGTCAGAACCTTAAAGGGCCTGACCCACTGTACGAGGTAATTCAAGAGCTCTCCCGAGTTTAAAAAAAAATCAAACTCGTGGTAAGCACGTAGAATGTACGTAGCGGGTACGTCGGAGCTCGGGACGTCTCTTAGCGGCTCTTAATGCTAACGGCAGGTACTCGGGAAATGCGGTAAACTCGTCAAGACTCGTGAAGATTTTTCAACATGTTGAAAAATGTCCACGGGAGCCCCGAGTACCTACGAGCGGCTATTACCGTAATTCTCCGAGTTCGAATTAGGGGAAACTCGGGAGAACTCTTGAATTACAGCCCCATTATCCTAGGGCAGAAGTGTCAAAGACTAGAGGGCATTATTTTAAGGTGAGAGTGGCAAACTTTAAAGGAGGTTTGTGGGGCAATTTTTTTAAGAGGTTGGTGGGTGCTGCAACCAGCTGCCAGGGATGGTATCAGAGGCAGATATGACAGTGGCATACAAAGAGGCTTTTAGATAGGCACATGGATATGATGGGATGGAGGGATATAGATACTGTGCAGGCATATGAGTTAATTCCATCTTGCTTTATGCTTGGCAAAGACATTGTGGGCATATTCTGTTCTTGTACAGCCTGTTCTTGTGCTGTACTGTTCTACACATTGTTTTATAATACATGAAACAGTAAATGTTTTCAAGGCTGTTCAGTTATTCATGGTTGAATTTTACCTTGTCTATTGTTTCACATAGTTCCCAGTATCTCTTGATTCAATCCTGTGTCCATAATCTTACAACCACAACCTTGAATATAGTGAAAGGGGGAATCTCCTGTGTGGTACTTTTCCATGTTTTACGTTCTACGTAAGGTGGCTCAAGAAATAATAAGAAAAACACGCACCATGGAGGAGACAGAGGCACGAACACAAAACGCAAAGTTTAATCAAAACTTTCAATAGTAACAGGGAGGTTGGAAGGCTCAGGAAGTGGTCTACAGACATTGGGTCACAGGTTGCTGAAATCAGAAATGTTGACAAAGAAACAGAAATATTTGGAGTTTTAACTTCTGTTGACAAGATGAAGAAAAATACCTTAGTGCAACCACATAATGTGACATTTAGCACACCCAAGGGCAATTTTATTGTTGGCCATAAATACACTGAGATATTTTCACCTTACACCAGTACTATTTTTTGGCAAAGGTGACAACATTTCAAAGTAAGAATTCAATATTACACATCTAAGTCTAAGTTATCACTCAGTTATGATCTTATATGGGGTGGCACAATGACGCAAGAGGCAGTACAGTGGTGCAGAGGCAGAGTTGCTGCCTTACAATGCCAGGGACCCGGATTTGATCCCGACTACAGGTATTTTGTACGTTCTCCCTGTGGCTGCATGAGTTTTCGCCAGGTGCTCCAGTTTCTTCCCACACTTCAAAGATGTACTGGTTTGTAGGTTAACTGGCCGGTAAAAAATTTACATTGTCCCCAGTGTGTAGGATAGCACTCGTGTCTAAGTGATCGCTGGTTGGTGTGGACAGGGTGGGCCTGTTTCCATGCTGTATCTCTAAAATAAACTACTAATGTAATAGAATATTGTTGTTTGACCTGAATGAATCCTAACTTTCAGTTGAGTTCTTTTTGACATTAGAAGGTTATGAATGGAATTGGCATATCTTTTAGTAAGGTAACCAAGTCAAATATCAGAGAATGCATATCAATAGACAATAGACAAAAGGTGCAGGAATAGGCCATTCGGCCCTTTGAGCCAGCACCGTCATTCAATGTGATCATGGCTGATCGTCCACAATTAGTACCTCGTTCCTGCCTTCTCCTATCGGGGAATAGGAGACAATGTCACACTGAAGTTTATCGATCAAGGAAAATGAAGTTGTGGAATTAGTAAACAGGGTGAGTTGCAGAACAGATCCGGACAGAACAGATTTAAAAGGCAAATTTAATTCTGTTTTTCGAGGCAGAATTGACTGATGAGGTGAAAAAGAAAGTAAGTTTGGTTTTCAAAGGAAGATTTGTATTTCCATTTTGTTAGACCAATTTAGTTCTTTCCCTTTTAAAAGTCGTAATTAGTATTGATAAAGCTTACCATTCAGACATTTAATAGGCTATTTATTCATTGAGGCTAAGCAATTGTGTATTGGGAATGATAGTGTTGTTTCATTGAAAGGCTTCAATTATCATTAGTTCCTATTGCCATCAAATCTGAATAACTGTTATCACAAGCGAGTCAATAAACACTATGAAGTCAAAATTAAATCCCACCACATTGCGATTATTAAGATAATTTTATGTTGGTATTCAGGACACCAAGTTTTCTCTGAGTAGGAAAATGCATTTTAGAGCAAAGTTCCCCAAAGTTGTTTTTATGGGTGGATGGAGGGAGACAACAGTTTAGTTTAGACAACTCTTTAGTCAGATGATGGTGAATCTGTGGAATTCAATAGACAATAGACAATAGGTGCAGGAGTAGGCCATTTGGCCCTTCGAGCCAGCACCACCATTCAATGTGATCATGGCTGATCATCCCCCATCAGTGCCCTGTTCCTGCCTTCTCCCCATATCCCCTGACTCCGCTATTTTTAAGAATCCTATCTAGCTCTCTCTTGAAAACATCCAGAGAACCTGCCTCCACCGCCCTCTGAAGCAGAGAATTCCACAGACTCCACCCCCCTCTGAGGCAGAGAATTCCACACAATTCATTGCCACAGAATGCAGTGGAGGCCAAGTGCGGGTGTTAGGGGTTATGGGGAGAAGGCAGGAGAATAGGGTTAAGAGGGAAAGTTAGATCAGCCATGATTGAATGGCGGAGGAGTAGTAATGGGCCAAATGGCTTAATTCTGCTCCTATTATGGCCGTATTATATGGAACCGCAGACATTGGTTTACAAAAAAAGACAAAAAGTGCTCGTGTAACTCAGTGGTTCAGCAGTATCTCTGGCGAACATGGACCTATCCAGGTTCTTCAACGATGCTGCCTGATCTGTTGAGTTATTCCAACACATTGCCACAGCTTTCTTTGATTCTTGACTGTCCTGAATTTTACAAACTAATACATTAATCATTTTTAACCCCCATCTTCAAATTACACCAGTGGTGTAATCTAAGGCAGAGGTAGATAGATTCTTGATTAGTACGGGTGTCAGGGGTTATGGGGAGAAGGCAGGAGAATGGGGTTAGGAGGGTGAGAAAGATCAGCCATGATTGAATGGCGGAGCAGACTTGATGGGCCAAATGGCCTAATTCTGCTCCTATCACATGAACAGGAGAGCAGGGACCAGTTTTTGGGGCATCGGCTGGCAGTGGACTAAATGGCCTCCTATTCCAGTGTTTCCATGAGAAATGTCTTTGGTGCCAAGAGCACCAATTGACCATTGACCTTTGGCAGAGCAGTGGTAGAGGGCAGATTTGTATCTGATTTTAAATTAATGAATGCAACGTTCAATAATGCGCCTTTTCTGCACCATCTTCAGTCATAGGGTAGGAATTGTCTTCATTAAATAAAAAGCCCAGTTGTATTTATAATGTTTTGTTAAAATGCTTTGGAATCGAATACAGTACTTTCCTCCAGCAAAACACTAAACGTTGGCAGAAAACAGCGGGTTAGGCAGCATTGAGGGAATGGATGGGCAGCATTTTTGGGTCGGGATCCTTCTCTGAAATGTCACCTGTTCTTTCCCTCAACAGATGGAGCTTAACCCACTGAGTTCACTCAGCACTTTGTGTTTTGCTCTAGATCCCAGCATCTGCAGTTCTCTGTGCATCCAAATTATTTTTCTTCTTTCTCAACAGAGAAGCAATCAATTCTTTCTGTCCTGCATTGCAGTTAATTTACATCACAACAAAATGAAAGGTATACGTTTTGAAGGACGTATTCCTATTGGTGTCTATCACCATGTTGACTACATGCCACAGCCACCTACCTTCCAATCCTTTATTGAAAAGGGAACTGTCAATTGAACCAGGTTACAGGCTTGATACCTAGTAAATTGGTAATGAAAAATCATGATATTAAATCTTGAGCATTTTCTTGACGTTCTTCATGAGAACAATGTCAAACGCAATTTGACACAAATCCACATATGGAAATATTAGGTAAGATAATTAAAAATGTGATTAAAAAGATAGGTCGTGCATAGAATATATAACAATACAGCTAAGGAAAAGGCCCTTTAGCGCCCAATGTCCATGCTATGACCAACCCTTACATGCCTACAGCCAATCCATGTTCTTTCATCCCTTATATATCCACATGCTTATTCATAAGTCTCTTGGATGCCATTATCATATTAGCCTCCAGCACTATCTCCAGCAGTGCATTCCAGACACTGACCACACTTTGTGTAAAAAGACCTGCCCTGCGCATCTCCTTTATACTTTGACCCTCTCATCCTAAAGCTATGCCTTCTACTGTTTAAATATTTTCTACCTGGGGAATAGGTTCTGTCTACCCAATCTATGCATCTCACAATTTCAGACAGAAAGACCCTTTAGAGATTTTAGAGATATACAGTGTGGAAATTAACCAACAAATCTAAACATCTTTGGAGTGTGGGAGGAAACCAGAGCACCTGGAGAAAACCCACATATTCGCAGGGAGAACGCACAAAGGCTGTACAGACAGCACCCGTGGTCAGGATCGAACCCGGGTTGTGATCGAACCCGGGTTGCGAGGCAGCATCTCTACCGCCGCACCTCTGTGCTGCCCGTACTCCTACAAGATTTCCCCACAACTTTCAGCGTTCCAGACAAAAAAATCCAAGTCCACCCAACTTGCCCCTGCTGCTAATCCCTCCAGAAGAGATAGCTGAGAAAATATTTGAAAGACATTTTGGCAGTAATGTGGATATTTAAGGTTTAGAGGAATTAGGGGCAAATATGGGCAAATGGGTACAGCTTAGATGGGAGATCTTAATCAGCATGGACTTGTTGGGCCAAATGCTGTTGTCTTTTTCACTCTATATAATGTTGAGAGTATTGGAGGATAAGATGATCAGGCTCAATCAAGAATTGTCAATGTGGCTCCTAGTTCATGCATGAAGAATAATAATGTGAACAAGTCACTGAAATTAGTTGTTACCCATTGAGCTTAGTAGAGAGGACTCCAGTGCCTTTTGGAAGGCACAGCGAATAATGGTCTGGAAAAGTTACGATAAGATACAATACGATACGCCACTATATGCTAGATCTGCCAACACTCATAAAAACAAAATACATGAAACAAGAAATTAAAGAGACGAGAGCGAAAATGATTGGGGATGTGCAAAAATTGGGGAGGGGGTGTGGAAGGGGAGTCAGTCTACCCCGTGGTAGAAGGGGGAGGACTTGTACAGTTTGTTAGACACAGGGAAGAATGATCTCTGGTGGCGTTCTGTAGAAACATAGAAACATAGAAAATAGGTGCAGGAGTAGGACATTCGGACCTTCGAGCCTGCACCGCCATTCAATATGATCATGGCTGATCATCCAACTCAGTATCCTGTACCTGCTTTCTCTCCATACCCGCTGATCCCTTTTGCCACAAGGGCCACATCTGACTCCCTCTTAAATATAGCCAATGAACTGGCCTGAACTACCTTCTGTGGCAGAGAATTCCAGAGATTCACCACTCTCTGTGTGAAAATGTTTTTCTCATCACTGTCCTAAAAGATTTCCCCCTTATCCTTAAATTGTGACTCCTTGTTCTGGACTTCCCCAACATCTGGAACAATCTTCCTGCATCTAGCCTGTCCAACCCCTTAAGAATTTTGTAAGTTTCTATAAGATCTTCTAAATTCTCAATCTTCTAAATTCTAGCGAGTACAAGCCGAGTCTAAGTACTACATCTTAATGGAACCAGTCTATTGCTGAAGGTCATCCTCAGGTTGGCCAGTGTCTCATGGAGGGGGTGAGCTGTATTGTCCAGGATGCTCAACAGTTTGAGGAGCATCCTCCCCTCCAAGACTACCTCCCAAGAATCCAACGCTGCCCCCAGGGCGGAGCCAGCATTGCTGATGAGTTTGTTGAAGCTATTGCCGTCCGCGGCCTTCACCCTGCTGTCTCAACACACGGCAGCGAAGAAGATGGTGCTGGCTACCACTGATTGGTAAAATATCTGCAGCATCTTACTGCAGATGTTGAAGGAGCAGAGCCTTCTCGAAAAGTACAGCCGGCTCTGTCCCTTGTACAGGGCCTCAACGTTGAAGTTCATATTAGGCTTTGGTAAAATTAGGCAAACATTAATGTGTAGGAAGGAACGACAGATGCTGGTTTACACCAAAGATAGATACAAAATGCTGGAGTAACTCAGCAGGACAGGCAGCATTTATGTGTCTATGTTAGGCAAATATTAAGTTCCAATAAGTTCCATTAATTTCCGTATAAGATTCAAGATTCAAGAGAGTTTATTGTCATGTGTTCCTGATAGGACAATGAAATTCTTGCTTTGCTTCAGCACAATAGAACATAGTAGGCATGACTACAGAACAGATCAATGTGTCCATATACCATTATATAAATATATACACACATGATTAAATAAACTGATCTGTATAATAGATAATGGGCTATTAATGTTCAGAATTATGTCTGTGCCAAGTTTTATAACCTGATGGCTGTGGGGAAATAGCTATTCCTGAACCTGGTTGTTGCAGTCTTCAGGCTGCGATACCTTTTACCTGAAGGTAGCGGGGAGATGAGTGTGTGGTCAGGATGCTGTGGGTTCCTTCATGATGCGGGCAGCTTTTTTGAGGCAGCGACTGCGATAGACCACATCGATGGAAGGGAGGTCAGAGCCGATGATGGATTGGGCAGTGTTTACTACTTTTTGTAGTCTTTTCCTCTCCAGGGCGCTCAAGTTGCCGAACGAAGCCACGATGCAACCGGTCAGCATGCTCTCTACTGTGCACCTGTAGAAGTTAGAGAGAGTCCTCCTTGACAAACCGACTCTCCGTAATCTTCTCAGAAAGTAGAGGCGCTGATGTGCTTTCTTAATAATTGCATCAGTGTTCTCGGACCAGGAAAGATCTTCAAAGATGTGCACGCTGACCTGAAACGTCACCTATCCATGTTCTTCAGTGATGCTGCCTGACCTGCTGAGTTACTCCAGCACTTTGTGTCTATCTATTAAATTCCACTAATAAGCTGCAACTGGGACTAAACAGGTTAAAAATGAAATGTCCTCTACTCCTGGAACTATAACTTTCACACACACATATATATATTGGATGGCTTTGCACACACTTCTGTTCTATTTTTCTCACATCAGATTGATCTTGACAGCAGCCAAAAGGTATTCTGGTCCCAATTGTAGTCATGCCTAACATGACAGCGTGAAGAGGAGACTGAATGTTAAAAGCCTCTGCTGGCATATACTGCATGCAAAATATTACAGCTTGCCTCAACACAGCAAAGCCAAAATAAAAAAAAAGCATTTAAATACAGACGATAAAGGATCACAGAAAGACCAACACTGCAAACATAACATTAAACCACAGTGATCAAAGAATTGAACAAACAGTTCGGAATTAACTCTGTGGCATTTAGTCACCTGCTCCCTGCAGCAATTAAACTGAAAACACTCTAGGCTAGAATTTTATTTTAGTGTGCAGTATTTTTTTTATGCCCTGTGCAATGTTTTTTTTCCAAGATTAATCGATGAAAGCAATTGGTAATTCTGCATACATACAACGCTCATTTGAGAATTGTGTTATGGCCTAGTTTAGTTTAGAGATACAGTGGGGGGGAACAGGCCCTTCGGCCCATCGAGTCCATGCCGACCAGCGATCACCCCTTACACGAGCGCTGTACTACACACCAGAGACAATTTACAATTTTTACCAAAGCCTAATTAATCTACAAACCTGCACGTCTTTGGGCTGTGGGTGGAAACCGGTGTACCCAGGGAAAACCCAATGCTGTCACGGAGAGATGTAGAAACTGGTGGAGATGGCAGCCCTGCCGGCAGTCTGTTCGTTTTTTTCATTCTTTTGGTATTTTTAGCGTTTTGTAAAGTTTTAATGTTCTTCTGTTTGTTTTATGTGGGGGATTTTTTTTTCAGGTTCTTACCTTCCTGGAGATGTGATCAATTTTCGGATCACATTCTCTGGTCTCTGCAGCCTACCATCGATGGAACTGGGAGCCGCCTCGGACTGTCCTGAGCCCCACCACGGGGTGCGGACCTATCATTGGGAGCAGATCCCTTGCCTGGGATCGCTCCCACCGTGGCCTGCGGACTTACCACCAAGGGCTCACAGTCTCGGGAGAGGCTAGTTGGAAGCTCCAATGCCGCAGAAGTTTCGTCCAGCCCCGACGCGAGGTTCGATCGCCCAGCGCAGGGGAGCTGACAACCCCCCGATGCGGGGGCTTGATCACCTCGACGCGGAGGGCCCGAACGCCGCCGACTACGGGACTCAAGACCATCCCCTCAATGGGGGACTCGAGGCCCCCGACTAAGGAAGAACAACAAGCGAATTACTTGGAACTATATTTTCGCCTTCCATCACAGTGAGGAATGTGTAGGAGTCACTGTGATGGATGTTTATGTTAAAATGCAAGATTGTATTTGTTTAGTTTGTTATATTGTCACGTTTACCAAGATACAGTGAAAAGCTTTTTGTTGCGTGCTAACCAATCCATTGTTTCATTGACAGTTTCATCAACAGTTCACTGTTCTGTTTCAAAACATATGACAATTAAACACTCTTCACTCGTGACCCTTGTCTATGAGTCTATGTGCTTGTGATGTTTCCACAAACAAGATGTTCATAATACCTGTATCTCACAGTTCTGGTGCATAAGACAACAAACTTGAAACAAACACATACATCGTATCCGTCAGATCACATATGGTAGATCAACCAATGTTGTGTTGCAATTTCATTTCAAAATGTTACTGTGAAAAACATCATTTGATATCATTGAACAGAACAGATGTCTGCTCTTGAAATGCTTTCTTAATGTGGTCTAACCTTGTCATTACAGATTGTGAACATAGATTTTTGCTTTAAAGAATGAAAAAGTGAATGTGCATGAATAAAGGCAATGGTCTACCAGTTTAGTCCAGGGAATCCATATCACTTTCATTTACAGGTGTGGTGGGGAGATTTTCTAATGCATGTGGCGTGCAACTTGCCAAGCACACATTAGAATTGTGCATTCTACATTTAAACATTGTGTTACCTTCAAAGCCTCAGAATAAAAGGACCTAACTTTAGAATGGGAATGCAGAGGAATTTCTTTAGCCAGAGGTTGGTGAATCTGTTAAATTTATTGTCACAGATGGCTGGGGAGGCCATCATTAGGTACTTATAAAGATTGATAGATTCTTGATTAATAACGGTGTCAGGGGTTACGGGGAGAAGGCAGGAATATCGGGTTGAGAGAAACAAATAGACTGCCATGATTGAATGGCAGAACAAACGCAACGGACCGAATGGCCTAATTCTGCTCCTAAGTCTTATGATCTTATGAAAAGGAGAAACAGATTTTAATGTGTGTCCAGTCTTGAAAGAAGCTCTCAAAATGGAAAAGTCTAATGCTCCCAAAGTCAAAACCTCACCGGCTCTCAACCACTCTCCTCACTGTGTTTCCACGAAGACTGGCTTCCCTGTCAAGAGAAGCCATTTGAACCATTGGAGATGATTCAAGGGTTCAATGGTACTTCATTGTCTCAAGTGCCGAGGTGCAGTGAAAAACTATACACAAGCACAATCATACTGAAGTACAAGAGTGTAGGAATATTAGATTACATCGAGGCAGTACACACTAGTCATCCTGCTTCCGGCACCATCTTATATCCTCCATACTCACAATTGGTAAAAATGTTTAGTTTAGTTTCGAGATCCAGCATGGAAACAGGCCCTTCAGCCCACCGAGTCCATGCATGTGTTCTCATCCCATTTCAACCCTAATCATAACATTACAAACTGCTGTGGAATTGACAATGATGTTCACACATCATGATTAAGGCTGACAAGTGAAAAATAGATTTTGGTGAAGATTATAATGAAATATTTTTGGCAACAACAGAAATATTTTTAACCATGCCCATACAATCCCTGCCCTGAGATTCTCTGGAATATACTGTCGGCAATTTTTACGCAAACAATCACAAGAAAAATATAATTTTGAAATAAAGCTTCAGGATTCAAATAGTAGAAAACATTTTGTACAAAATACAAAACCACTTGTTTTGAAATCTCCAATTTTGTTTTCTACAGGAATCTTTTACTTCCTCACATTTTGGTGTTGACAGGGGCAACTGGTGATATTTGTAACATTGCGTCAGACGGTGATGACTATGAAGAACCAAGATGCCATCTTCTGCTGATATTTTAATGGTGTTCCTGAGCACTCTCTTGTATGGACGTAAATATCCCAGGGCAAAGCCATGTCCCATCCCAAGGGTGGCACAGTGGCGCAGCAGTGGAGTTGCCGCCTTATAACGCCAGAGACTTGGGTTAATCCTGACCTCGGGTACTGTCTGTATGGAGTTTGCATGTTCTCCCTTCAACCACGTGGTGTTCCACTCTGTGCTCTGGTTTCCTCCCACATCCCCAACACATGCAGGTTTGTGGGTTAGTTGGCTTCTGTAAAAAAAACTGCCCCTAGTATGAAGGATGCAAAACTGGGAAAACATAGAACTAGTGTATGAGTGATCGATGGTCCGCATGGATTCAGGAGGGTGTTAATATTGGCCAAATTAAACACACCATGAAATGGAGGATCCCTGCACTTGTCAGAATTGCTAAACCCTTGTCAGCTGAACTTTACAGGCTTTGAATGGCGCCAGCAGTCTAGGCTCAGACTGGTATGCAGGATGGTGAGGGGTCCAGGTGTACTCCCCGTTTCTCTTAAATTGATAATATGTATAACAATTTTGCAAAAAAAACCTAAATGCATCATTTCGATTGGATCGCTGAAAAAACATTAAAAAAAATGTTGCAAGATGGTCATCCTGTTAATCGATGATTGGTCGAACTGTTGAGCCTTGGAAACACTTTGAATCTCAGGGCACATGTTTCAATGTTTATTCTTGTTTGCCTCATTCTAGAACTTTCTTTCAAATACATTGTATTAGCCACTGTATTATTGGGTTAGGAAAATGTCTATCATATACTGTGTCAATCGATATCTGTTATTGGACTGTATAAAGACCACCCCTATGTGGTTCAGCCCCTCAAGGTTCAGGAACCTATAAAAAAATGCTCCCACGAGGTCCTGTGCCGAACCTCTGGGAGAACGCTAAGGACTGCACAACCTTCTGGAGGGTCTCTGCTTGAGCGAGGCTAAAGAGGGCTTGATCAGGTAGATACGAGGATCAAACCCCCGGTGGTTAGGTATAGTAGTAGAACTGTAATTGTGTTTTGTCAAAATAAAGTTTAAATGTGCAAGTGCTTGACTCAGTGATTTTTTACTTAAACTAGACTGGGGGGAAGCTTAGAACGAGTTATTTACAGGGGCTGTAGGGTCTGTTTCCATGCTGTATTTCTAAAAATAAAAAAAAACACAAAGTGCTGAAGGAACTCAGCAGGTTAGCCTGCATCCTTGGAGGAAATAGACAGTCCAAGTTTTGATTCGGGAACTGAAACATCATCTGTTCATTCACTCCACAGATGCTGAACCTTCTGAGCTCCTCTGACAACACGTGCTTTGCACAAGATTCCAGCAGTTGCAGTTTCTTGTATTTCCAAATATCTCACGGTACTGTTTTGAAGAAGAAGAATGGGATTATCTCCAATGTAGAACTGCAGATGCCGGTTTACACCAAAGGAGTAACTCAGAAGGTCAGGCAGCTTCTCTCGAGAACAGACTCTGCGAAGGGTCCTGACCTGAAACCTCTCCTATCCATGTTCTCCAGAGATACCGTTGACCGGCTGAGTTAATCCAGCACTTTGTGTCCATTTTTGGTTAATCTCCAATGTCCTGGTCAATGAGTAAGTACCCTTAATCATTTTCACTAAATCTGTCTATCTGGTAAACCCATGGCATTGTTTTATGAAGATAGATTGACACAAAATGCTGGAGTAACACAACGGGTCAGGCAGCCTCTCTGAAGAAAAAGGATGGGTGACATTTTGGATCGGGACCCTTGATCTGAAGAAGGAAAATGGATAGGTGACATTTTGAATCAGGACCCTTCACTGAGTTACTCCAGTATCCCGTGTTTATCTTCGGCATAAACCAGCATCTGCAGTTCTTTCTACTCTCATTGTTTTGGGATCTTGTTGTGTACCAAATGACGATTAGTCGTGTAAGATTAGAACAGTGATTACATGTACATTTCCAACAAAGGTAATTAGTTGTGATGATCCTGGCATATTTAATGGACAATATAAATAGAAAATTAAAAGGTGCAGAAGAATATTTCAGACCAGTGTCATTCTAATGTTGCAACAGGAGTTGCACCACACAGGTGGTGAATCTCAAGTTCATGTTCAAGTTCAAGTTACATTTATTGTCACATGCACCTTTTGGTACAGTGAGATTTGAGTTATGTGGAATTCTTTGCTGCAGGAGGCTGTGGAGGTCAAGTTAGTGGATATTTTTGAGGCATAGATATATAGATTCTATATATAATTTATAAGGGTGTCAGAGAACGCAGGAGAATGGGGTGAGGAGGGAGAGATAGATCAGCCATGATTGAATGGCAGAGTAGACTTGATGGGCCGAATGGCCTCATTCTTCTCCTCTCACTTACGATCTTCTGAACATGTTGTTCAGGTTGAGCTGAAAAGCAAAGCTGGAGAAGCTTATCTACTGCATCTCAAACCCTGAGCAAATATACAGAATGCATTGCTCTGTATTGTGAACAAAAGCAAAGAGTAATCCAGATTTGCTGCACAGATTAGGCTGGCGTGACCATACATGTGAGGATCACGATTTTGAACAAGCAGACACAGACTTGTTCTTGTTCATTGCTTAGGGGTTGCAGATTTATGCTGGGTACTAAATAGGCTAAAACCTACTCAGAAAAATTGTGCATGTCACATTACACCCCGTGAGGATCATACATATTGATAGACAATTGCTGTCAGCCATAACTGCCATGCATTTACTGATAGCTGGGAGATGGATTCTAATTTGGAATGCCAACACTACCTTTCTCCTCTCTCTCTGAAGTCGAGCACCTGCTTCAGACTGATCTATGGAGAGAAGGAATTGGCGACGTTTCGGGTCGAGACCCTTCTTGAGACTGAAGAAAGCTCTCGACCCGAAACGTCGCCAATTCATGATAAACAGAGTAATCAAACATTTTGCGTCTACCTTCGATTTAACCAGCATCCGCAGTTCTCTCTTAAACACTCTATTTTTCATCCCCTTAGAGTCATAGTCACATAGCCTGACTACACCGGCCAACATGTCCCATCTACACTAGTCCCACCTGCCTGCGTTTGACACATATCCCTCTAAACCTGTCCTATCCATGTACTTGTCCAACTATTTCTTAAATGTTGGGATAGTCCCTGCTTCAACTACCTCCTCTTGCAGCTTGTTCTATACACCTGCCATCCTTTATGTGAAAATGTTTCAATAAATGTTATACACTTCAATAAGATCACCCCTCATCCACCTGCGCTCCATGGAATAAAGTCCCAGCCTACTCAACCTCACTCTAAAGCTCAGACCCTCTAGCCCTGGCAACATCCTTGTAAATCTTCTCTGTAACCTTCCCAGCTTGACAACATGAGTCATAGAGTCATAAAGTCTTACAGCATGGAAACAGGCCCTTCAGTCCAACTTGCTCACACTGGCCAACATGTCCCATCTACACTAATCCCACCTACCTGTGTTTGGCCCATATGAATGAACGAATGAATGAATAAGTTTATTGACCAAGTATGTTCACATACAAGGAATTTGCCTTGGTGCTCCACTCGCAAGTAACAACACGACACACAGTAACAATTATGAATGACACATAAAACATTGAACATTAATAATAAAACATTACAGTTTAAACATATGAATGAAATAAAATACCAGAGTAAAATACCAGAACAAAATGAGGTTACAGACTTTTGGTCATTGAGTAGAGCTACTACTTGTGGAAAAAGCTGTTATTATGTCTGGCTGTGGCGGCTTTGACAGTCCGGAGTCGCCTTCCAGAGGGAAGTGCTTCAAAGAGTTTGTGGCCAGGGTGAGAGGGGTCAGAGATGATCTTACCCGCTCGCTTCCTGGCCCTTGCAGTGTACAGTTCATCAATGGGGGGGGAAGGTTGCAGCCAACAACCTTCTCAGCTGATCAGACGATTCGCTGCAGCCTCCGGATGTCGTGCTTGGTGGCTGAGCCAAACCAGACCATGATGGAGAAGGTGAGGACAGACTCTACGATGGGAATCGGACCATCATTGCCTGTGCCAGATTATGTTTTCTCAGCTGCCGCAGGAAGTACATCCTCTGTTGGGCCTTATTGACTGTGGAGTCGATGGTGGCCCCCCATTTAAGGTCCTTGGAGATGATGGTTCCAAGGAACTTAAAAGACTCCACAGATGTGACTGTAGTGTTGTTGATAGTGAGTGGGGTGAGGGGAGTGGGAGCTCCATATCCCTTCAACCTGTCCTGTCCATGTACCTGTCTAACCATTTCTTAAAAGTCACGATAGTGCCTACCTCAACTATCTCCTCCGGCAGCTTATTCCATACACTCACTCCCCCTAAACTTTGGTGTGAGAGGTAGAGAAGATGGAGGAAGATAGACAGCATCAGATCAAGGAGTTTATCAACAGTGCACCAACATTAGTTGGACCCACTACTCAACAATGTACTTCGGTGACTGCCAATCAAACCCCCCCCCGGACACTCCTCCCACAGGAAAAACACTATGTCTGTAAACATGTAAATAGATTTATTTATTGAAATCATATTCTATGTCGCTCTTCCAGGGAGATGCTAACTGCATTTCGTTGTCTCCGTACTGTACACTGACAATGACAATTAAAGTTGAATCTGAATCTGAATCTGAATCTGATTAGCTTTAAACATACTGTAGATTGCATTAACTTGGTGGCTTTGACAGGCTGGTGAATCTGTGGAATTCTTTGCCACAAAAGACTGTGGAGGCCAAGTCAGTGAATATATTTAAGGTGACAGTCTTAGTATTGTACTCTTGTAGTCTTGTAGTCTTGTACTTGTAATTTTACTGATAGTGTGCCTCGTTGGTCCCTTCCCCTCAGCTAACAATGACCCATTCTACATTTACCTTGATCAATGTCACCTTTGATCTCTCGTTTTCACACCTTACTCTTCCATATCTCTATGTCTCCCTCTCCCCTGACACTCTGTCTGAAGAAACGTCACCCATTCCTTCTCTCCAGAGATGCTACCCGTGCCACTGAGTTACTCCAGTATTTGTGTCTTACCATACCTGAGATGCTTATCTAAGTATCCAAGTGCTTATCTATAGTGATACTTGTTCTGAACTGTATACAAAATTAATTTCACTGTACCTCAGTACATGTGACAATAAAGTACCATTGAACCATTGATGTGCCTGTAAATGTGCACTGCAGCAACCTAATTGGCGAGTTTAGAAGAGTTTAGCAGAGTTTGAAAAAGTGTCATGTTGAAGACCTCCTTCGACCTCCTTCGACTATGTTACATAGAAACATAGAAATATAGAAAATAGGTGCAGGATGAGGCCATTCAGCCCTTCGAGCCAGCACCACCATTCATTGTGATCATGGCTGATCGGCCCCAATCAATAACCCGTGCCTGCCTTCTCCCTATATCCCTTGATTCCACCATGCCCTAAAGCTCTATCTAACTCTGTGGCAGGGAATTCCACAAATTCTCTGGGTGAGAGAGGCCTCACCGTGGCCAAAGTCTCTGGCATGATCCTCACCTCAGTGCTGTCTATGTGGAGTTTAAACGTTCTCCCTGTGACTCCGTGGGTTTTCACCAGTTGCTCCAATTTCCTCCCGCATCCAAAAGACATGGGGGTTTGCAGGTTAATCCCCAGTGTGTAGGATGATGCTTTCCACCGCCGCTGCGTAGAAGCACTGGAGGATCCTCGAAAGTGTGCTGAGGCGTGTGATAACAGATCGAACTGGTTCACCCTATCCACAGTATCCCCATTTATCCTCAATGGAGTGTACGTCCTCGACGATGGACTCAGTGGATCCTTCATTTTTTTGATGTTCAAGAGGGGCTGTGTCCTGCCAGCTATATTCAGCTCAAGGTGGATCAGAGGAAGCAAACTGCTGGAATTTGGAATAACACAGAAAAGTCAATAGGGGGCGGGGGAATACTGTGCAGGGTAGGTCCGAGGCCCTCCCATCTTGACTACCTGTTGGAAATGACCCAGGCAACAGGGAGGTGTCCCCAATTGTGCTTCTCGGCCAGTCTAGCACTGTAGTCTATGCAGCATCTAGCCCCCCTTCTGGCTGTCCATGGGAGAGAGCTGGCAAAGATTTTTTAAATCCCCAGTTGTTTCCACGAAAGTGGGATAACAGAACTGGTTTGAATGGGACCCGTGGACTCAGTCCGAAGGGCCTTTGCCATGCTATATTGACAGATGTAAGGAAATACTGCTTTTGAAATAAACACAGAAGCCAGGGTATCAGTAGGTCAGGCTGCACTTTTAAATTGTAAATTGACAGATGTAATTCTTTCCATGAGCCAGTGTATCGGATGCTTTTAAATGATCTAAATTTAAATTGAATAAATTGCTAAAAATAAGATGTTCCTTGATATGGTTAAAAGTAGTAATGCTGAGGAGTTTGTATAATATGGCTAAAAATGTAGTTATTAACTAAATATTCATCTTGACAATTCACCAGCTGTGATCTTAAATTATTCAAAATATGTTAAATTGTTCCTATTTAGACTGGAATCCAGGGGTGAGTTATTTAGTTAATTAATGGAAATAATTAATTGAAAGTCTTTCAAAGCATGTCCCTGCACCAGGAATCTATCATTGACTTGGAGCCCCTTAAGAACCCCGAGAATGAGAATAACTGGTGGAAAGTCTCTCGGTTAGTTATAGTTATTCCAGTAAAACCTTTTGAGGGAAATTGCCTTCAGCTCTATATATTTAAAAAGATTGCAAACATTCACACAACCTTAATGCCCCTGTCCCACTTAGGAAACCTGAACGTAAACCTCTGGAGACTTTGCGCCCCACCCAAGGTTTTTGTGCGGTTCCCGGAGGTTGCAGGTGGTTCCCGGAGGTTGCAGGCAGTGGAAGCAGGTAGGGGACTGACAAAAACCTCCGGGAACCGCACGGAAACCTTTGGTGGGGCGCAAAGTCTCCAGAGATTTACGTTCAGGTTTCCTAAGTGGGACAGGGGCATAAGTTTTCATATGGTACGGAAACAGACCATTCAGCCCAATTCATCCATGCTAACCAAGATAGCCCATCTATGCTATCCCACCTGCCTGCTTTTGGCCCATCTCCCCCTTAACCTTTCCTATCTATGTACCTATCAAAATGCTTTTTAAATGTGTTTTTATAGTACCTGCTTCCACCTCCTCTGGCAGCTCAATCCTACACCCACCACCCAGTGTGAAAAAATTGCCCCTCAGTTTCCTATTAAATCTTTCCGCACTCACCATAAACCAATGCCCTCTGTGCATTTATCCTATCAATTGCGCTCATTATCTTATACACCCCTATAAAATCACCTCTCATCCTCCTTCTTTCCAAGGAATAAAGTCTCTCAATTAGCTATTCCAGCAGATGGGCGAGACAATTTAAGGAAAATCTACCTCTAGTTCTTTACATTTAAAACCATTACAAAAATTCACAGAAACCTGAGTTGTTATAGCCATGGTCATGTGGCATGGAAACAGGCCCTTTAGAAAATTCATCCATCGAAACATAGAAACATAGAAAATAGGTGCAGGAGGAGGCCATTCGGCCCTTCGAGCCAGCACCGCCATTCATTGTGATCATGGCTGATTGTCCATGCCAACTAAGATGCCTCATCTACAATGGGTGGCGTGACCTCCATGAAATTGCTCAACCTAAATCTTTAATCTGGTCTAGTTTAGATTAATTTAGAGATACAGCGCTGAAACAGGCCCTTCATCCCTGAGGGGGATGGACAGAGTTGACGTGGACAAGCTTTTCCCACTGAGAGTAGGGAAGATTCAAACAAGAGGACATGACTTGAGAATTAAGGGACAGAAGTTTAGGGGTAACATGAGGGGGAACTTCTTTACTCAGAGAGTGGTAGCGGTGTGGAATCAGCTTCCAGTGAAGGTGGTGGAGGCAGGTTCGATTTTATCATTAAAAATTAAATTGGATAGTTATATGGACGGGAAAGGAATGTAGGGTTTTGGTCTGAGTGAAGGTATATGGGACTAGGGGAGAATACGCGTTCGGCACGGACTAGAAGGGCCGAGATGGCCTGTTTCCGTGCTGTAATTGTTATATGGTTATATCGTCCCACCGAGCCAGCGCCGACCAGCAATCCTCCCCGTACATTTACACTGTCCTACACACTAGGGACAAATGACAATTTTACCAAATCCAATTAACCTACAAAACTGCATGTCTTTGGAGTGTGGGTAGAAACTGGAGCACCTGGAGAAAACCCATGCAGTCACTGGGGGAAAGTACAAACTACGTACAGACAGCACCCATATGTCGGGATCGAACCCGAGTCTCTGGCCATGTAAGACGGCAACTCTACTGCTGCGCCACCGTGCTGCCTTTAGCAATCAACAAATGGACAGAGAAAGAGAAAAATCAATACAATTAAGAACCAAACAGAAGGACAATTGGTCACTCAATTAATAATTTATTGTAGATTAATGTTCAACTGCTTGCTCAATACAACATTTTATCTGCTGAAAGAGAAAAAAAATAATAGCTCGCAATATCCCCAAAATCCTGATTTCAATTATTTTTTATAGTATTGTGACATACAATGAAAATAAAAGATTTGCTCATATATTCTGCTTCTCTCGTGTTTTCAGGATGTGGCAACATGCCCTACAGCCGGGGGGCAATTGTTTGAAATGTAATCACTGTTATAAAGTACAAAACATTGCAACCGATTTGTGAACAGTATGTCCTCACACACAGATGAATAATAATGAACCACGGTCATTTGCAGTGGTGTAAGACGTTGGTGAGACCGTATTTACAATCTTGTGGCGACCTTGGTAAGGCCATCAAAAAAGCCAAAAGGGACTTTTGCTCCAAACTGGAGGATGAGACAGATGTTCGGCAGCTGTGGCGGGGCCTGAATGCTATCACCTCCTACAAGGCAAAACCAGGAGGCAGCTCGAATGTCGGCAAAACATCACTCCCTGACGAGCTCAATGCGTTTTACGCACGCTTTGATAGGAATAATACTGATGTGCTTTCCCGAGCCCCCATTCACTGTGATGGTATTTCAGTCTCAGTCACAGAGGCCGACGTCAGGAAATCCTTCAGAGGGGTAAACCCTCGAAAAGCACCTGGACCTGATGGTATACCCGGTCGTGTTCTAAAAACCTGTGCGGACCAACTGGCTGGAGTTTTTATGGACATTTTCACCCTCTCACTTCTGAGGTCTGGGGTTCCCACCTGCTTTAAAAGCGCATCAATTATACCAGTGTCGAAGAAGAGTAAGGTGACATGCCTCAATGACTATCAACCAGTGGCACTAACGCCGATGGTGATGAAGTGCTTTGAGAGGTTGATCATGGAGCAAACCAACTCCTACCTCAACAAAAACCTGGATCCACTGCAGTTCACTTACCGCCACAACAGATCAATGGTGGATGCGATCTCGCTGGCCCTCCACTCCGCTCTGGACCACCCTGGATAACATTGATCTGTTTTGTAGTAAATGCCTACTATGAACTATGCTGAAGCAAAGCAAGAATGTCATTGTCCTATCAGGGACACATTACAATAAATTCACTTGAACTTGAACGTGTTCAGTTCTGGGCACCATGTTTTGGAAAGACATTGTTAAGCTTGAAAGGGTTCAGAAAAGATTTACGAGGATGTTGCCAGGACTAGAGTGTGTGAGCTATAGGGGGAGGTTGAGTGGCCGCCCACACCGGCCAACAATGTCCCAGCTACATTCCATGGAGCACGGGTGGATGGGGGGACATCTTATAGAGGTATACAAAATCATGAGAGGAATAGATTGGGTAGATGCACAGAGTCTCTTGCTCATAGTAGGGGAATTGAGGACCAGATGACATAGGTTCAAGGTGAAGGGGAAAAGATTTAATAGGAATCCGAGGGGTAACATTTTCACACAAAGGATGGTGGGTGTATGGCACAAGCTGCCAGAGGAGGTAGTTGAGGATGGGACTATCCCATCATTTAAGAAACAATTAAACAGGTACTTGGATAGGACAGGTTTGGAGAGATATGGACCAAGCGCAAGCAAGTGGGACTAGTGCTGCTGGGACATTGTTGGCTGGTGTGGGTGAGTTGGGCCAAAGGTCCTGTTTCCACAATGTATCATTCTATGTCTCAAGTTTATTTTACTGATGCTGAATAAAATACAAATATTTGAAGTGGAACCAAGGACATTCTGCATTGTTTGAAGAAGTCCATTGGGAACTTTTCGTCACATGTACAAGTATATCCTGTCTGTCAGCTTATGCCCAAAGTACAATGAGCCATGCTGATGACGTGTTACAGTGGTGGAGCAGGTAGTGTTGCTGCCTCAAAGTGCCCGAGAGTCCGTTTTGATCATGACCTTGGGTGCTGTCTGTGTGGAATGTGCACATTCTTCCTGTAACCACGTGGGTTTCCTACGGGTGTTCCACTTTCCCCCTACATCTTAAAAGATGGGCAGGTTGGTAAAATAAATGGTCTCTGTAAATTGCCAAGAATGACCTAGTGTCGGTAACTGGTAGAATCTGGGGGACAATTGATAGAGAGGGTAAAAATTGGATTAGATTAATTTAGAATTAGTGTAAATGGGTGGTGGATGGTTAGCGTGGACATAAATTCCGGTGCTAGACTTTCCCACTTAGTCTGGTTTAGTCAAACACTAAGTCAAACTCTAGTTCCAAAACCTTACTTTATTGAAGAACAAACTGCAGGGACCGTTGCCGATCCACTGCAAGACAACCATATTTTGTGCAAAACAGAACAGGAGTCACAATCAACCGACACACCCCAAAGAATTACCCACCCTCTTATACACTTCCAAACTAAGGGTGTGACATTACTTGGAGGAGGCAACCCCTACAAGCCAATCACACATATCGATCGCATATACAGTTATTGACAGTTCCCTAACCCAATTACAAAGCATCCCATTACAATGTTTCTAAAGAAGCTTCTGGAAGGGCCAAGTAATGCAACATTTCCCCAGGTAGTATAAACAATTCAAACAAGGCTTCACACTTCAGCCAATCGTCAAACAGTAACATAAACATCTTGCAACATTACTTACAATCCCTTTTCACGCCCCCCTTTTATAACCAATCCCATTATGCATTTGCAGACCTTCTTATCTCTTTCTGCAAACCCTCATAGATTTTAACAAAGTAAGGACATCTAGACTTCTCCTGATCATCAACTTCCATTTGGGGTCCAGACTCCTTGGAGCTATGACTCTCAACTTGCAACTTTCACAAAAAGAGGACAAGTAGGCCCTCTAAATGCAATGATCTTTCATTTTATAATAGCTGTATTTTTGGCCAATATTAACACTCAGAGGACCAAAGTGCATGTTTCCATTCTGTATCTCTCTGTCTGAAACTAAAATTTAGTCAACATTAATAAATAGAGTCATGTCAAGGGTGATACGGTGGTGCAGCATTAGAGTTGCTGCCTTACAGCGCTTACAGCGCCAGTGATATAGAAACATAGTAAATAGCTGCAGGAGTAGGCCATTCGGCCCTTCGAGCCGCACCGCCATTCAATATGATCATGGCTGATCATCCAAAATCAGTACCACAATTCTGCTTTCTCCCCATAACCATTGATTCCATTAACCCTAAGAACAATATCTAATTCTCTCTTGAATTGGCCTCCACTGCCTTCAATGGCAGTAAATTCCATAGATTCACAACTGTCGGGGTGAAAAAGTTTTCCTCATCTCAGTCCTACTTTGGCCTACCCCTTATTCTTAAACTGTGACCCCTGGTTCTGGACTCCTAAAACATTGGTAAAAATGTTTCCTGCATCTAGCCTGTCCAATCAAGACCCGGGTTCGATCCCGATTATAGGTGCTACGGAGTTTGTACACTCTCCCTGTGACCACATGGGTGTTATCCGAGATCTTCAGTTTCCTCCCACACTACAAAGGTTTATAGTTTCATTAGCTTGGTATATGGAAATTGGCCCGAGTGTGTGTTGGATAGTGTTAATGTGCGGTCATCGCTGGTCAGTGCGGACTTAGTGGGCCGAAGGGCCTGTTTCCGCTCTGCATCTCTGAACTAAAAACTAAATCATAGAACTAAACACCATAGAAAAAGACCCTTCTGACCACCTTGTCCCTCCTAACCAAGTTGATGTACTGGGCTCGTACCATTTGCCTGCATTTAGCCCATAGCCTTCTAAACTATTCCTATCTTTATATATATCCAAACGGTTTTTTTAAAAGTCATAATTGTATCCAGTTCTATAGCTTCCTTTGACAACTCATTTCAGATATGGACTACCCTCTGACCTACCTGATGCACCTGCGTATTGGAGTATAGTTGATGTTAATCTCCACAATCATTGGTGGTGTGAATCTGGTGAGACTACCTGCAGATCTCATTCCAGAAGTATGCACAAGCTAGTTTCATCAATGGAGCAGAATCTATAAAAAAAGAAGGCTCCTGACCCGAAACATCAACTATCATTGTTGAAGGTGGAGCCCGACCCGAAATGTCACCTATCCACGTTTGAACAAGGGTCCTGGCCTGAAACAAAACCTATCCATGTTGTTCCTTCCTCCCACCCCTGCGATCAGTCTGAAGAAGGGTTCTGACCTGAAACATCACCTATCCGTATTCTCCAGGGATGCTGCCTGTCCTGCTGACTTACACCAGTATTGTGCGTCTTTCCTTGGTAAACCAGCATCTGCACTTCCTTGTTTCGATAAAAATATTGATAGATTTAACTGAACTAATTAAAAAATAATAAATTGGTTTAAGAACGCATTTCCACCTGCAAATGTATAAATATTAATATTAATTAAAATAACATTTAAAGAATAGCCTTTCTTAAAATGAAGGTTTGCAAACTCTTTCAAATAGAGGATTAATGTAAAATGGGTGACACAATGGACCTGTCTTTTTCCTGTATCTTTAAGATCTGTGACTCTAACTAGGGCTGTCCAAGTTGCCCACAGTACCAGAGGAGGGTGTTGCAATGTTTACAGGAGGCTTCTGGTATGGAATAAACCTAATGGCCAAGGGAATTTGATGTAGTCACTCATGTGAAAAAGGTTAGTAATTAACTTTCTACACCGCAGGGTTGCATTAACCTGCATGATTGCCTACTCTGTTCTTCCAATTTCAGAATGCTTTGTGGGGTGCTGTGAAAATATTGCAGAGAGATGTGGCAAAAACAGTCTGGCTGCCATGTGCCTTCATATATATATATGTGGACCAAAAACACAATCGCTTCTTTCTTAACTTTGCCTGGTCTGATGAAACTCAATTAGTGTAGAAAGGAACTGCGGATACTGGTTTACACCAAAGATAGACACAAAAAGCTGGGTTAGGCAGCATCACTGGAGAAAAGGAATAGGTGAGGTTTTGGGTTGAGACCCTTCTTCAGACTGGTCTGAGGAACTCAATTAGATCGGGTTGATGCGTAAGAAGGAACTGCAGATGCAGGTTTAAACCAAAGATAGACACAAAAATCTGGAATAACTCAGCAGGACCGGCAGCATGTGCAGGAAGGAAATGCAGATGCTCGTTTAAACCGAAGATAGACACAAAAAGCTGGAGTAACTCAGCGGGACAGCCAGAATCTCTGGAGAGAAGGAATGGGTGACGTTTCGGGTCTAGACCCTTCTTCAGACCAGGTTGATTACATTTCATCTCAAGAAAAAAAGTATGCACGACATACGAGGCTTAATAAAACGGTTTCCTATCCCTTGATAATATTTTTCCACCGTCAATCTCTGTTGACAAGGTCAATCAATCTACACTTTATTTCATGCTATTGCTTGTATATATTCCATTAATTTATATTGTACTTAAATGGTCAACTAATCATTGGGTTGCATATGAACACTTGCAGAAACCCACAGATGAATAAAGAAGATTAAACGCTACAACCCCCAATAAGCTCAAAACCACATAGACTTGGGGACATTGGTTCTGTATTTTTGCATTATTATTGTTTGTTTATTTTTTAATGTATATATGTGCATATATGTTTGTATCATGTATGTATGTGTGTGTATATATACACATGTGTATGGATATGTAAGATAGTCACAAAATGCTGGAGTAACTCAGCGGGACAGGAAGCCAGCATGGAGAGAAGGAATGGGTGACATTTCGGGTCGAGACCCACTTACAGCCTGATGAAGGGTCTCAACCCGAAACGTCACCCATTCCGCTCCAGAGATGCTGCCTTGTCCCATTGAGTTACTCCAGCATTTTGTGTCTATCGTTCATTTAAATCAGTATCTGCAGTTCTTTCCTACACATTTTCTATGGATACATATATGTGTGTGTATGTATATATATGTGTGTGTGTACATATACCTATGTGTATATGTATGTATGTGTGTGTATGAAAGTATATATGTATTTATACATTCCTTCTCTCCAGAGATGCTGCCTCACTGAGGAGGGTCTCGACCCGAAACATCGGCCATTCCTTCCCTCCAGAGATGCTGCGTCACCAGCTAAGTTACTCCAGCAATTTGTGCCTACCTTCGATTTAAACCAGCATCTGCAGTTCTTTCCTATACACATACATATAGATACACTGAACTTGTTTTCCTCAGTTATTATATTGTTTACAGTGTACTATGTTTACATATTCTGTTGCTCTGCTGCAAGTATTCATTTCATTGTTCAATCTGGAATATATGACAGTAAAACACTCTTGACTCTTGAGATGAATCACAAATGTTGAATGGTTGAATTGCCAAAATTAAGCCAACAGTTCGAGTAAGTAGCCCTCATAGATCTTCATTAATTAATGAGGAGCGAATGTACAAGGCACCCCGTGCTTGTTAACATTGCATTCTCCCCAGGTTTAAAGTGAGGTTGTTAATAAAATATATAATAAACATTGTTGGCTGCAATTGTAGATCTTCCAAGGATGATTCCAATGAAGTTGGTGTTAGGAATGAAGAGCAAGTACGTTTCCAACATCTGGTTCTAAACATTCAACTTGACTGACAACGCTAAAAGCACACAATGGTATCATTAGCATTTTGTACTCTGCCTGCAAAATTGTAAACCGATGGGAACGGGTAACTATATCAAATTCAAACAGAATATAGATCATTTGCTGTTAACAAACTTTTGCCATGTTTTCCCAGCCATCAACATCACCATTTACAATTCCTCCATCTCTCGGTCTGTACCTTTTCATTGTTTTCCCTTCACTCCTTATCTTTCTCTGCTGCATAAAACATTTTTGAGTGTTTGGAGTTTTGTTTAATGTCATGTGCAACAAAGAACAGTGAAAATCCTTTGTTGCATGCTAACCAGTCAGCGGAAAGACAATACATGATTACAATCGAGCCATCCATCTCGACTCGAAACGTCACCTATTCCTTTTCTCCAGCGATGCTGCCTTAATTGCTGAGTTACTCCAGCATTTTGTGTCTATCTTCGGTGTAAACCAGCATCTTGCGGTTCCTTCCTACACATCCACATGCTTGTTCCATGACCTCACCGATCCCCGAGTATTGTGTTCAGACTATTGTGTTCAGTTCTGGGCACTATGTTATAGAAAATTAGTTGTCAAGCTGGAAAAGTTACAGAAAAGATTTACAAGGATGTTGCTAGGGCTAGAGGGTCTGAGCTATTGGTAGAGGTTGAGTAGGCTGGGACTCCATTCCTTGGAGCGCAGGAGGATAAGGGAAAAAGATTTAATAGGAATCTGAGGGATAACTTTTTCACACAAAGAGTGGTGGGTGTACGGAACAAGCTGCCAGAGGAGGTAGTTGAGGCAGGGACTAACCCAACATTTACAAAACAGTACACGGATAGGACAGGTACATGGATAGGACAGGTTTGGAGAGATATTGGTCAAACGCAGGCAGGTCGGAGGAGTGTAGCTGGGACATGTTGGCCTGTGTGGGCAAGTTGGGCCGAAGGGCCTGATTCCACACTGCAACACCCTATGACTCTATGACACTACGATGAAAGACCAACAACATTTTGGGTGATACAGTGGCGTAGCTGATAGAAATGCTGCCTCACAGTGCCAGAGAACCAGCTTTGATCCTGACCTCAGTTACTCACAGTAACTGTGTATGTATCATCTGGGTGTCCTCCCATGTACCAATGGAGTTGGATTTTTGGTTAATCATCCTCTGTAAATTGCCCCTAATATATAGGGAGTGGATGAGAAAGTGGAAATGTATAGAACTAGTATGAATGGGTGATCGATTATCAGCGTGGACTATTGATCACCTGCATCACTAAACTGAAGATGTTCCGTTCTCCACAGAAGCTGCCTGACTTGCCAAATATTTCCACTATTCTTTTGATTTTAAACATAATTCACCTCCATGCAAAAAGTTTCCTTTTTTTAAATACTTTAAGTAATTATTCTGTTCCCAATTCATGATAAATATGTTCCCAGTCTAATTATATTCATTAATACCGCATCTCTTTGCCAGCTGTCGAGTTAATTAATTCTTATAATTACCAATAGGCATTCCTTCAGAATGATTTACAATTATTGTGGAAATCTACTAATCAGCCTTCCGTA